>NW_017803976.1:1054922-1119141 GCF_001625305.1 Branchiostoma belcheri
GTTTTGTTACCAGTGTATACCAGTATTCTATGTGATTGTGCATTTAGTTTGCATATGTAAAATTGGTGTCTAATTTCTTCCATAGAAATTGCTATAACCATGATACAATGTTGCTTCAATGTGCAAAATATTAATAGTTTGTGCATCTTGGTCTCATGTTTCAAACTTAACTAATTTTACTGTTTAATTTATGTCAAATTTCTTAATAGGAATCAGTATTCTATGTGCACATGTATGTCTGAGTGTTGCCATATGTTAATACTGTATGAATCTGTAATTTGTTTCTTGAATTGTCTGATGATATCTGATAAATTATAAATTGTCTTTTGTGCTGTTAAATGATGTAGTATCTGCCTATCTATCTCATATGGAAATGAAGATGCTCATTGATAATAATATTATTATTAAAATCATACAAACACTAGCAGTATTGTTATTATCAATTGTTATGATCATATGTAGAAATAGTTCTAGTACAAGTATTTTCTAGGTAAGGCCATGTTGATTTGATTATATGGATGACATCCGCGCGCGTATGAATTTTCGGCCGTTTCCAAAAAAAAAAAAGAAGTTTTCAACCATACTGTAAATCGTACAAAACAGTTGCAAAATGAGCAAAAATATACCATAAGTTACAAAAAAATTAATAGAAACTATACCAATGTCGTAGAATGCCAAAATCAAATGAAAAAAGACGAAATTGTAAAGAAATGAACTTGAAGACTAGATTATTCGCCAAACCATACTCTGTGCCATTTGCTCAACCCTCATGACCACGAAGATTTCATAATGAAAAGAACTTTTTTTTTGCAAAACTTTTTTTTTTATTGGCACGCGCATCAGTTTTGAGGCTCCCGGAGGATGTCATCCATATAATCAAATCAACATGGCCTAATGTTAACCAATAACAACTTTATCATGTAAATAGTGAAACCAGTTTGTTTCTTTTCCTTGTGGGACAACCAGTCCCTACTTTGCATAGCAATGAACACGATCCAATGCTTTTGACAAGTTTGCAAAACAAGTAGGACAATTAAAATGATAGGTTGCCTTAAGGGACTTGTAGCCGGGTTATGTGGGTATTCCAATTAAGGTTATGGATTAAGTTTGGTTCCGTGTTTAAAGTTTTGATCTATGACCGAAGTCACCACAGTAACAACGTGGAAGATAGGAATTTGGGGCTATCTTTATCAAAAAGTCGAATGTATTGACTATCGTTGTGGCAACATGTTTAAAAGTTACATTGAAGATGAAGCACTACTGTTAGACGTCAAACTTTACGCATTTTGATCACGAATATACTTCATTCAGGCCATCGAAGTTACTTTATAAATTAATTTAGGGGCACGGTGTTCTGCAAGGTAATTCAGTAAATTACACTAATTTTCTCTTCCCCTAGGCATCGTGTGTAATAGGCCTGGTGTAGCAAATCTTGTCACCTCTTAATTGATAGTGAGACTACTTTCCTCTCAAAATTGTCTTTTAAGAAGCATTTTCTTGTTTGCTCTTCATCAATAATGCAAACTTCTTCCCTTTATAAGTAACGCCTCAGTGTAGGAAAAACTGTACAGAAATTCTTCCGCATTAAAACATGAAATAGGGACGTCACCACTTGACTCTGTACCAAGGCATGAATGCGGAGTAGCGAAAGAGACAAAGGACCGAGAGACACTTCATTGGGTTGAGTCCATTACGTGCAGGTAAAGTACCCGGGCGGTGTGTACCCCGACACCAGCCGCCCGTAACCAATATTTGCCGTATCCCCTGACAGCGGGGACACACGGGGGGTCACGGGAGCGGCGACTCGTCAATGGGAAACGTCCATCACCCTCATTTGAATGTCAGACCTGGGCATGTATGGAGAAAGGTTAGAGTACAGATACACAGGACGTGTGGACAATATGGGCTCACATTATAGATTCATGAGTGTAAAGGGTGTTAGTGTTAGCGTAGCCGTGTGATGTGTAGGGCCTTTCATACGTGTGACGGCATCTGTGAGTTTTGCGGGCAGACGCAGGTGAACGGACCGGACCATGGGAGCGAGGCGTGGAGCTAGCCGGGACTGAATCCACCTGTGTCCGGGTCACACAGAGCGGTGTATCGATGGCCAGGTTTGGTAACGCCAGGCAAGAGGACAAAACCACGGCAGGGAAGAAGGGATCTGAAAAGGTGAAACACAGGTGAGCCGGTACATCTGTCGGGTAACAGGTATTTACACGACACAGGCCAGGAAAAGTTGTACGGTCGGCTGACCCTGCAGGTGATATGTGTAGATCATATGTTTTATGTCATAATAACGATAAGTAGTCATTGTTCCGTCAACTACCACTTAGATCCGGTCATTATGTCCTAAATAGGTCAATAAATGTGAGTAGGCAGTGATCTTTATTGACTCTCTTAATCCACATAGATTTGATTCTCCTTTGTAACGTTGGTCTCAAAAGTTTTGCGTACAGACGTGGACCCTTCGTGCACTCAACTTATATTCATAAGCCTATATTTTCCCCAATGATGTTGATAAAATGGTGTAAAGTACGGCAGCCACCGTTGCAGGTTTGAATATTTCAAACAGTACACACTTGACTTGTGCTACCGTACACAGTCCTGTTAAGTGCAGCACTGTTATGGTAGTCAACCAAGCGCAAAGTCAGACATAAAACTACAGACCCCATTCGTTGCCAAATAGCGTTTCGTAATACCGTATCCAACGACATGAAATACATACATGTATGTTCTCTTCCCTTAAAGATACCTTATGAGCTTAGGGTGTATTTAATAACATGTCTATAGGGCGTGGGGAAAATAAAAGTAGATCACATGATAATCGTTACCCTTTAGATAATTATTAATCATCGCTATTCAATGCCGAGTGCACAAAAAGACGACTGGTTGAAGTCATGTTACAATATAAACGAAGGGTGAAACGTTTTAAACTAATCATCATGAAGGTTTGGTACTATTTAGGGCCATTATTAAAATAGATTTCCCTCAATATAACAAAAGAGGAGACTACCATGCTATAGTCATGACTAAAATATGTCGCAAAGCTAAACAGCAAGTCAAAAGTCAAATCTAAGCCCATTATTTGTCTTAACGTCGTTAAAATGCCGTTAAGAAAACACGTACGGCCTTATAAAACTCCGAGGTTTAACCTCAAAGGGCTCAAGTCACCCCAAGAAAGGTCTACAAGTCCTTAAGACGTCTGTCCTGGCTTCAAGCAGCTTTAGTGAGAACTGGTGGGACAATAAGGGCCAAAGATTTGCCGTCTTTATTTACTCAACCGTGCCATAACCTGGAGTGGCGCCCACGGCAAATAAGGGGGTTGGCAAGACTCTGTTTTGACTACAATTATAACAAAGTTTGCGCTATGGTTCGCACCTGCATAGAGTCGACATGACGAATGTACCATAAACGCAGTTCCGACAGCAACCGGTTCGCCCCCAAAACCGTTTGTCAAATACCTTTCTAATGCGTCTCAATGGTTGTCGGAGAAAAACATATTTATCAAGGCTTAATGGACTAATTAAGCAGTTATTAGGCAGATCGCTGAAAGATCTCTTTGATGAGGTATTGTAGCAGATTTCATGCCGATTTGAGTTCCCAAGTTCCCCGATCCATTCATTCCTCGTTAGCAGATTAGTGACATTGTTCCCACGTACAGTACATGAAAGTTGACACTGAACCCAGGCATATAACGTTCAAAGGTACATGTAGACAGGAGTATTACTGTTGTAGAAGGTACTAGAAAGAATGTGCCACGGTGCACGTATATATCGCCAATACGTTTGTGCTTGTTTGCTCAGTACACTTAAGAATGTGGCTTCCCTGTTTACCCAAGGACGCAGGAAACGATAATGAGCATAATAATTCATTCACAACCTTTCATCATCCCCTAGTTGTGTTGTAATTACTTTCTTGATGTATTTATTTTCAGAGCGTCTCAGCCCTTTGAGAAGATATCGGGATGGGACTTCATCACAGAGTTTGACGACTTGAGTAAGTGTTCTGTACTTTGCCAGGGCGTGACAACAAAGTATAGGTAATCCAAAAATATCATCAAACCGTTAACAAAACTTTGCAACAGTTTTATTACAGCTCTTGATTAAAGAATACGACTGAAAGCTGTACTCTATAACTGACCTAATTCCAGTCTTAACTGTGGTGGTGTGGTGTCGCTATAGTGCCATCGATTCCCTGCCACCTAGGCTGAGGTGTTTTTGTTGACATTACACACACACGCTGTTAGTTTTGCAACAGAAAACCGGAGTCCATCGCGTTAGATACCAGCAAAAGAAAGGCCCACTGAGGACACTTCAGTAGAGTTGTCAGCGTAAGACAAGAGAAAAGGCACAAAAGACGACAAGAACACAAAAGCAGACCGCCGTCGAATGAGAGAAACGCCTACAGGAACTAGCTGACCAAAACAAACTCGTGTAGTAAAATGTTGAGGCAATTTTGCTGTGGCCTTGTTCATGTTCGTTTGGGACAAAGGAAAGCTTAAACGGTTACAGAATAGGGCAAATCACAAACAAACGCCACAATGGAGCCGTGGTCGGGAAAACAACATGGATACTGTCCCGCGAAATGGAACAAAAGACTCGCCAAAGTCGTCACGAAACAAGTATGCCGTTCGTTGTCATGGGCAGGGGCAAAGTCTTGTTCATGGGTCGCCACTTGTACTTGAACAAGCCTTTGTTTGAACCCCGATGTGTTGTTGGATAAATATGTATGCCCTAGACATCAGCAGATACAAGTCTTACTTCAGGATATCCAAAACAAACTGAAATGTACTGTCTAGGACATGCCTGACTGACTTGCCCTTCGTGACCGGTACAAGGTGCATTTGCCTTTCCTCAAGCAAACGCAGACACACACCTTTAAGATACGCTCTGATTCTTGTGTTTGGTTAGACCGCAAGTAGAGTATAACCGTCGACTGGTGTAGAAATATGTACCAGGCGATGTCTTAAAAACAAAAAGGTGTAATTTTACCACTCAATTGGCTTTTCAGAGTTTTATTCAACTTCTACAATATCACCACAGTCCTAATATGTATTGTTCATTCTATGTATGCTACTTTGAGAATCAATGTTTTCAAAATTATCTTTTTATTTAGTCACTGTGTATGAAGTCAAAATATACATTTTTGATACAAATAAAAAAAAAGCACGGTAGCATGTTCTTAATTGTACATACAGGGATGGACCCAGTGATATGTAGTCAATCATGTAACAGGTTATTTACAGTACACTACATCAGCTGACGGGTACAAAGCCGACCATAATCCCCAATCTCAGCGTCCAGTAGGGTCGTGGCTTGTATACACTTCACGAACAATTGGACAGTCTAGTGTAACCTGTCTGATAAACCAGTTCTAATACCGGTTACTGATGACAAATTGCTTCCATTGAAAAGCTTCAATCTCGCTGGTGACATACCTTCACCAACAACAATGCACCAAGAGACTGTCAACTGTATCTGACCCTCCCAGCTGTCTTTTGTAATCCTGTGACTTACTGTCTAATTAGGACACACTGCCAATTAGGTAGTTGTTTGTAGAAATGTTTTTGAGGTCCCAAGACAACACATTCTTCCCGATCCATGTTGTTTGTGAATTTTTGTCGTGAGTGTGTACAGGCTTTACTGGCCTTAGGAACAAAATCATGGCAACCCCCGATAGACCGACGATTTGCGATTTCCGTGTGTTTTAAAGATATACTAGTACTATCACATGATAGACAAGCTATATATATATATAGGGTTATAGACTGTGATACTGTGTATGAATAACTATTTCCTTTTTTTCAGGTTTGGACGTATGGGCGAAACAAACCTCCCAAAACAGACAGAGTAAGTAAAATCTGATATTTTATAGAGCTAGGAACCACTTGTTAAAATGATGTACACGTCAACCACATGTACGTGCATTGGTCATTATATTTCTGCAGTCGTGAAATATGACAATAGCATACTATGTGCTATGGCAAATGTGTATGATGTAGAGATATTGCAATGGTTTAAGTGGATGGGAGAATGGACAATGGTCTGTTCTCAAAGCTATAGAACAAGCTTCCGTCTGAAACACCTGTTAGATACAATCAGGGTACTGTACGGCTCTCCAATACCAGGAATTTTCCCGATAATGCTACCATGGTGACGACTGAAACATTCCACCCTGTGCGATCACAGACGGCATTGTTTTTCAAAATCCTTTCTCCGACCGGAATAACTCTTTCAAGGCTGGTCTCCGAAATATTGAATAACTGTCCGTAACCCGAGACGACTTTAACGTCATTTGGGATTGAGAGGAACTACGGATAGCTGATCGAATTATACGACTGCGATGTTTGTGTATTAAGGTCTTTTCAGAAGCCCCCTCCCCCTCCGGCTTCGGGAGGCGGCTGGAAAGAGTAGAAATCGGCCAAATAGAGAGATAACATGCCGAGGGAGTTGATCTGCTGGAGAGAACAGTTTGCCTTCGGGAGCGACAGACTGTTCTATCTAGGTGACCAACTCCCTCAGTATGTTATCTCTCTATTTGGCCGATTTCTACTCTTTCCAGTCGCCTCCCCAAGCCTGGTAGAGGCTACACTCCGCTAGCCAGAATAAAACTACGAGTCGTACAGGCAACAAAAAATATCATTCTACAGCAAAATTAAACGATATTTTTCTTGGTTTGCTGACTAAGAACCTAACGCACACTGAACTGTACCGTTTTCATCATTACTTGTACTATAAACACCCGTTTGTTTTCCGACAAACAAAACTGTTCATTGTGTTGTTTTGACTTATTTGTAATACCTAAAGGAGAACAGCGCTACAGAGTTTAATTAGCACACTCTTCAGCTATGCATATATGCCAGTTTACTCAACTAGTCCACAGGTCTTATAGTTAAACTCTACGTGTTGTAAAAATACATGAAGGCCACCCAGCCTGGTTTGACTACTTACATCTCAATCTAAAATCACGGAAAAACATAAAAGTGGAACAGTTCTAAGCTTTAAGAGAACCTGCCTTGTTTGTGTACGGTTCAGGTATGGTCATTCTCTATTCAGCATGTTTTCCTTTCAACAAAACATTTCTGTTGTTTGGTAGCAAACAGTCTAATTTGGATCAGACAAACATGTCTCCAACTCTGCCACTCTCTTAAGAGAGTCTACACCATCAAGACCTTCCCTGTTTATATCCGTATGCTCCTTTATGAAGCTACAGTAGTATTACTCAAAGACGTATATGAGTGTAACTCTAGGACCATATCCTGACTTACGTAGTAAACATGGCGGTAACGCGACTCATTCTTTTCGCCACAAGTGACCTTGATCCTATGAAACAGGCTCTGTCACGCTGGTTTGCGAAAGAAATACGCAAAAAACGTCCAGCCATTGTGTCGGTGACAAAGCAGGGGGTAGCACGGCGGGTTAAGGAGTTTTTGATCGGCACTAGAAGACGTCAGTCTGAGTGAGAGAAACCGGTCAGTGAGAACCAATTACGCTAATTGGTGTTGACCCAACCTTCTCGTCCCGTCTACTGATAGGAAGAATACCTCTCATTGGTTAGGACAGCAGGGCTCGTCAATAACTACCAAAACGTACATACGTCGTCGGGAATATACTATTTGTCATCAACGTATATCTCTTTTGTATCAGATACGTTATATAGAATTTAGATAGCAGTATTTGCTATCGCAACTCGTAATTTCGTGCAATCATTTTTTCGCCCACTAACAATGCTTTCTGTCTGTTTTTCAATTTACATACAGGAGATGTGTCAGAGATATACTGATGTGATTCGATTACCAGTGCTCATTAACGAATCTGTGGAAAGCATCCGAGTCTGTATTACCTGAAGTTCTGTTATTCATTCCAACATTCTATGACTAGACATTTATTTCATGCCGCCATCAACGCACAGCACAGCAAAACACAGGACAATTGACGTAGCAAATACAGGACAGGACAATACTCATTTGTGTAAAGTGCCTTTCCAAGATCGGTGACATGACAGGACTCGATCCCGGGACCTCTTGGTTCCGAGTCGAGATCTGTGAGGTTACGCCACCCCACCCCACAAAGTTCTGCTTGAGGCTTGCTAGCGCTAGACTAAGAGTGACATCGCGACACATATTTAGGATACATGGAACTACTAGTAACTTTCTCGTCTTCATCATTGCATTTTTCAGGTAACACCAGACGAAATGAGAAGATCCCTGCGAAGTACCTCTGTACCACTGAGACTAGATGCTCGGGGCTGCAGAGTCCGGCGGAGTTCTGTACAGTAACCATCGCTGACGAACTCAAACAGACCACACAACTCATCAACCATGACGCCGGGCACAGGGACGACTTCACCATCCAGAAACGTGCAATAGAGAAGGAGCTGGTGGCACAAAGAGGCACCAGATCTGACCATCACAATGGGAAAAATCAATCAACAAAATCATCACCAGCGAAGAATGATAGTTCGAATTCTAGACTAACCCATAATGGGTCCACAAAACATGAACATCTAGATGGGCAGAGAGGATCTTTCAATTCTTCTACATTTTCTAAACTGTTGAGCATATCGTCAAGTAGACACCAAGAGAGTGATCATGTATCCAGAGAATCCAACAGCCATCTTGCCGACAGTGTAAACGAGGAGCAAGTAGGTATAAAATCGACCTCTTCGACAGCTTCAAAGATTCAGAATGGGAAGACGTCCACTCAGGAAGGAAAAGCTACAAGGTCGCCTGTGGAAAGTAGAATGGTGCTTCCTTCTGTGAGGTTCACCTACACAAAAACAAAGGACCAAAAACAGAGGCCCGAATCAGGAGTATCTCTGTCGTCGTCCACGACGGAACAAACAGAATTATCGGGCTCGTCCTTCTCAACACTGCGGACTATAGAGTCGTCAGAGGAGTCCAAGTCGTCTAGTACCCGGTCTGCGGCCGTGACAACCACCACGGGGTCCAGTTCGGGGGAAAGCGAGTCTTCCAAACGGTCGACAGGTCCCGAGCTCCCGCCAGTCAACCCCTCCCCTAGCCCTACCCTCATGGCTTTCCCTAGCGACGGCATCGCCAAGTTTTTCACCTCGTGGGCTCGCAGCTTTGCGGAGAGCGTCAACAACGACGACGACCAGAACTTGTCAACGGACATCTTTTCCAGATACAGCCTCAACAAGAGATCATTCCTCAAGGCCAGAACTCACAACAGCGCCCGCGAAAATCCCTCTAATCTTCAACATCTTAATAAAGACTCCCGGACTTCAAGAAGCGCGCCTAGTTTGACTGCTGCTCAAGACGCTGAAGACATGTCTTCAAAGGATGGTGACTCTTCTCTCCTGAGAGATCCCAAGTTTGCGGATGGAGCCGTC
This sequence comes from Branchiostoma belcheri, assembly GCF_001625305.1. NCBI lineage: Eukaryota > Metazoa > Chordata > Leptocardii > Amphioxiformes > Branchiostomatidae > Branchiostoma > Branchiostoma belcheri. Next base: position 1,064,274 of record NW_017803976.1, read on the forward strand.
AGTCCCAGTAATTACCCAATCAGAGACGTGTTGCCTAACGGGATACCTGTGCAGCGGGGCCTGCCGGGAAGGAAACTGAAGGCCCCGGATGTATCCACTCCGACCAAGATCTCTCTGCAGCAGGGATGGCGGGAAGACGACCTGTCCGGCTGGAGCACGCCGCCCATGTACCAGGGGGATGTCATTATAGTTAAAGACGGGGTGGACCTGGAGAAACTAAGGGATCAGGTGAGTGTATACAGATGATAGAAAATCTACAAAAGATGGGCTTGCCTTTTTAGCAGATTTTATGATGTTTATTTTATACTGCCCATAGATTTCGAGTCCCTGTAGATTTTGAGGCAAATGGACCATTTCACACATGGGCAGCAAATTCGTATTGCAATATTTCTTATACATTTGTACTTTTTATTTTATTTTTATACTTTTATTTTTTTATATTTTTTAGGGTGCAGGACAGTGATACCAACTTTTCTCTTCAAATGCTCAGCACCTAGTGATTGTTTCGTTTCTGTGTTGTAGGTCATTGAAATTTGTAAGATATGTTTTGTTTCCGCAGAATACGAACGGCCCTCCGGCTTTTCGTCCTCAGCATTTGAAAACTCCGCTGCAGAGAGCGCGAGACATCGTGCAAAGGAGGCTGGGTAATCCTGTCACACAGCCAGAGGTACATGTAGGTTACTCCACAGAAAAAAAAATCATTTTTAAGCTTTCGCAATTGTAGTATTTTTCTGAAACAGGTTTGAACTGTAATTTCCAACGCCAAAAATGGACTTACACATAAATTTTTCGACGGTACAACAACAGTCTTTGTCAAGGAATGAGCAACCTGCAGCTTCTGTTGTGTTGTGTTACGTCACGTTTATACAGATAGAATACATGACTTGGTGAGCAGAGGATCATGATTATTAGCAGAAAATTTGTAGCGCCCCCCATCTATGTTGAGTTGGAATACGAAGATTGGGTATCGCACTAACAAGCTAAACTTTGACATTGATATACAAGCGAGTTCATTCCAGGAACGACGAACATATAAATTTCCATACCTCTTTTAAAGACAGGTTTTCAAAGACAAAGTCGTGTTTTGAGAGAAAACCTATCTAACCGATGTGTTTGAAGACTGTAGCTAAAAGTTATAATTCCGTTCTAGATCAGCAGTTCTCCCACTGCGAGTCCTCCCCGCCGGTGGAAAAGCTCCTACTCCAACATGTACGAACCGACCAAACAGCGCAGCGGGGAACTCAGGGCACAGTCCGAGCAGAGCCCGAGGGCACACGCCAAACACACCCTCGGGCAGCATGACGTCACTGACCCAGGGCAGAGGGTGATCTCCAGACCCAGTCGGGACGGGTAAGGCCTTTCTTCAGCCTCTTCATTGATGAAGAAAACGATAACACCGTGGATGATTTTGACCATGCCAAAACATCAGCCATTAAGCAGCTCCCCCAAGCGCCTTATGTTATATTGCACAGTTAGGGACAAATAGAGAATGAATTTTTTTGGAATATGTGGTTTGTAACGTTATGGTGATAACGCTATACTGATGCTGTAACGTTACAAACCACATGTTGAAAAGAACAGAAAAACTTCATTCTCTATTTGTTGTCAGATTCGGCCCATAGTAATTTAATTAATGTTGAGCATAAAATGCCCCAACACCTCAAAACACAGTGAAAAACAAGCTGTTTAATGTCAACAGGATCATTCCGATGCCTTCCTGTCCTATGCAAATGAGGGTTAGCCCCCTGTTTTCGCATTGCATTCTGGGGATGGGAAACTGGTGAATACAAACAGGCAATAACACCACTAGATTAGCTCAACATTGTCTTGTTTTACAAAGTAGGACTGAATTTCTCAGTGTAAGTAATTCATAGAATGAATAAGCAGACTGAATATACACTCGCCCGCTACTCACGGTTTTATGAAATTTTTAAAACTTTATTTTCCTACCGTTCCCAGAGTGCATCGGAAAATCGAGAATCCCCCTCCATTACGGGACAGGCACGAACTGGCGTCACGTGATCCCTGGAACTACGTCATGCAATATATGGGGTAAGACGGGCACGTCGGCAGAACGTACTGCGTCTGCGCAAAACCACGATGTTGGATTCTTTTAAAGTTTTGTGCGTCGACTATTTCAATTGCAGTTGATATATAATATATAATATGTAAGATATATAATTTTGATTTGTACACTAAGTCTTGATTATTTTATACAATACACAGTCATTTATGTCCACCCAAACAACAAAGTATGAATGGTATCATGAAAGTTCATCTGTGTTGGTAGTTATATGTTTAAAACTTTTGATCCAACACAAAGAAATCTCTCACCTAGAGCTTTCGATCAGTCACTCTGGTCTTCCTCAGTAGACTGACCCAGTGAAGCTTGTCACGTGGCTTCTTTGAAGTGCATGTGACGTTAACACTGGGCCCATCAACCTTCATTGAACCGCGACGGGGGCTGACATCGTCTACCAGATACCTTTGATCCAGTGTTGACGTCACACTTCAAAGAAGCCACGTAACAAGCCTCACTGGGTCAGTCTACTAAGGAAGATCAGAGTGACTGGTCGAAAGCTCTAGGTGAGAGAACTTCTTTGTGTTGGATCAAAAGTTTTAACTTTAAAAAAGTATAAATGGGCATTTCAGACGATGAGTTGTTCCCTATCATTTCATTGGAAAATCGCCGTATTAAAGACAACAAAAATTACGCCGGTTTGTATTTAAATTTATTTATGTTCGTTTTACAGGCGTGCCCCAGCGGTCAAGACATCCAACGCTCTCAGACACTGATCTTAAACACATTTAATTTATTTCTCTTCCTCAAACATACATTGACAGGGAAATACACACATATACATGTCTATATACCCTGAATTACGTAGGTTTGTTACAAAACATTGTGCTTACTACATGTGCTGAATATCACATGTGCATGAGACTGACAAAAATGCATTATATAATAACAAACACTAAACAAAGATCCGAGCTCACAGGCTGATGGTTGGACCAGGAAATAGAGTTATTATAGAGCCTAACTGCAGTGTGCAGGAATGACTGTTTCAGTCGTTCAGTTCTGGCCTTGGGAAGAGTGAACGCATTATTGTTCCTCAGTTGTCTGCCAGTGGCGGTGCGTCTTTGAGGAGGCACAGGATCATGCAGTGGATGATCTGGTTTTAACATATTAGAATCGTCTGTAAACTACGACATGTGACCTGTTTCAATATCTGTATGAATAGGCCACAAACCTGTTGTGCAGTACTAGGTTATCATATATAGAACGTTACATAATATGTATGTATAGTAAATGTACATGGTTAAATACAAACACTTTGGGGTATCAGTGCAGATGTGAAGTTAAAATGGGTGCTGCCGTGAGCAGAAACTCTTGCTGGCTAATCTACGGCATTGTTTAGATATTCTAGTGTTAAATGAATATATGAACCTGATTATGATGATTCAATAAATGTCACGAAAGTACACCAAAAACATAACCACGTTATCATACATATATGTGTCTGACATGAAATACATCTAATGTTCAATTGATAACTTTGGCATCTGTATGTATAAGCAGAATGCCGACTTCACATGGATACATTGTCATATGCATTATAATATGAATAATGCGCAGAACACGGTATAATAAACAATACATCCGTTATCATTGTTTCCTCATCATAAGGTAGGTTGTATTGTTTCAGAAGACGGTGTAACTGAAACTACTAGTTAAAACTCCTAAGTTTTGTTCATTCACTGCAAAGCCCATCAAACGGCTTCCCCTGGCGCCCAATGTTATATTGCAGTCACAGGTAATTCACACAGAGTTTTGAAAAAAAAATTATATTGATGACCGAATTAACACAATATTTGAAAAATTCAAAATACAAGATGATGCGACATTGCTGGCTCCAAGCTTTGTCCGATAGAAATCTTAGCGCCGACCCCAAAACTAGCCTGAGGAAAAACACCAACAAACCAATATATCAATGTGTTGATAAGTTAATCCATTAACTAATCAACCAACCAATCAACCAACCAATAAATCAATGATAAGACAATAGCCTAAAATATTCTTTTGCCACAGCGATTATTTCATTATTCACATAGCAAGTACGGTGTACGGCAACATTTTAGTTGGCTGTGGATATGTGATCCCTGTCAGTGTTCACATTGCTTTATCGAGTGGATCATGAAGTTAAAAACGATTAAGTCATGTTCAAGATATTTCCGTAGCTAATCTTGATAATAGAACGGTAGACATGAACGCAAACGTTTAAGCTATACTAGTAGTTATTTAATAGCAGGCTTAGGTTCTTCACTGACGACATGTTCAAGAAATACAGGACGGAGACTTTCTGCCATAGTTGAGACAAGATCGAGTTCTTACCGTCGGTAGTTTGCCGGCCGCGGCGGGTGCAGACCAGCGGTTCTCCTGTCCACTGTCCGCCGGTACAGGTGGTGGAGGTGTCCCCGGACTCCTGCTGATACCCGCGGAGGCAGCTCAGAGTACACGTTTCTCCTTCCTCGTACGGCGAGCGGCAGCGTCTGGGTCCCCAGGTGCCATAACGGCGACCAACCGGGGGAGGGTTACAACCGGGAGCTGAAAAATGTCAAAAAAGAAGAAATTGTATACTAGTAGTATTATACTATAGTAAAATAAATAAACATGTTTCAAGAACGTACAAGAGCCACATGGGCATCCACTCTTCTAGGCATAAGTTTAGGACGTTTTTATCGGGCGGGCTTTCGAAATTATTCTTTGTACTGGTGTCTTTTTTTACACCGGTCATGGTAAACTGTCATGCCAATTTTAACACTTCTCTCAGCTACCAAACGATATGTTTAGAGAGTACTGGGCATCTACATGGCACGGTTATCGAGACGAAGATTCATGTCAATACTGCAGTAGCACGTTTCACATGAGGCCTTGTCACACATTCACGAATTTGGCCTCCCGACGTCCGCCGACCATGGTTAGGAGTGGGTCGGCTGGCGTTCGGTTGTGCCGGCTGGCGTTCGGCTATGTCAGCTGGCGTTCGGCTATGTCAGCTGGCGTTCGGCTATGTCAGCTGGCGTTCGGCTGTGTCAGCTGGCGTTCGGCTGTGTCAGCTGGCGTTCTGTTGGCAGCTGGGTCGGCTACGGTTTGGCTGCGCCAGCCGAATCAAACACACAAACCAACAATCGGGGAGTATTAAAGTTAGCAGTGTTCGGGGCGTGTTCAGAGGTCAGATTCGATTCCAATTCAATTCAAGTCAAATTCGTTTCAATTAGTACAGAAAGATAGGCGTGGCCTAAATCTGGTCAGAGTGCTCTCCAACACCAACCGCGCGGCCTGTTCGGCTGGTTTTCGGGAACGAATTCGCGATCGGGAGAAGTTTGTGAATGTGTGACGGGCTTTACGTACCGGTACGTATGCACTCCAGCGGGATCCCAGACCAGGCACCGTCAACACAGGTGATCGTCGAGTTTCCGGACACCGGAGAATGCCCATCCCTGCACGTATAGGTGCATTCCTTCCCGTTCTCGTACGGCCACCAGCAAACCGGGCTCCAGCTTCCACTGGTGAGAGGTGGCCGCTCGCATCCAGCTGGGAAAGAATGCCACAAATCAATCCGTGTTAGGAACAAGTCAGCTGATTACTTGTACATGTATGTGTTCTTTGAACTATCATTCCTTCGAATTGATTTCTTTCTCCCGCGGGCCCTCTATTTTAAAGATGCATTACGTAACATTAGAACAATATAAAAAGTACATATTCTGTTCATTTTATAACAAAGTAATTGAGCAAGATGGATCAACCCTAGGCCTACTCCTACTCTTACGAGAGTGTTTAATAGCTAGCTGGAAACACAGTTGTCAGTCATGTCTGTTTACATTCTGGTGGTGTCACCACAAACTACATGTAAGTGCGCCTTGTGTGGGCTGTTTTACCTTACTTCCGTACTTACCGCCAAATGTTAATGTCAGGAATGTCAAGTAATATATTGCACAAATATGTTGAAAAGTGGAAGTGAATTACAATCACACGAATGTTTTTTTTTTTTTCAATTAAACTATTTCAATTTTTGGTTAAAAAATGTTACATAATATTCCTTTAGTATATCAGAACCACGCTGCACAATATACTTACTGTACTCGCAGGTGAGCGGTGTTCCGGACCAGGCTCCGTCCCTACAGGTGACAGTGGAGTCTCCGGACACCTCAGAGTGGCCTCTCACACAGAAGTAGGTGCAGTTCTCTCCGTTCGCGAAAGGCCACCAACAGTCCTTGCGCCGAACTCCCGAACTGGGCTCTTCTGGTACCTCGCATCCAGCTAGGAAAGGAATTCAGTCAGTCAAGGTAGCAGAACACAGTTTTCGCCCTATGGGGATTTCTATAGTTAAGGACCCCAAGATGACTCACTTCGACGCGGTAAAAATTATAGCAGGGTGCACTTCACAAATACGAAAATCGAATATGTTTGAGAAGAAGGTACAAACTACAAAATTTCTAGAAACCCAAAAACCCTGTCGGCGTATCTGCTCGTAACGTACACTTTGAAATCGCCCTCTACGGACGTGACCTCAACAGCAGCCGACTCACCCGGAAAGCCAGTTGCGTGATACGGCGCATTTATGCACGAACTGCAAAACCTTCACAATTCAAATCATACAGTCTCAAACCCGATACATTCCTACACCACACAGCGCAATTTACATCTGGCTGACGCTCTTATCAGGCTTTCTACCCAGCCTTCAAGAATATTCGCTGCACTACTTTCTATACCCGCGTCACAGACCCCCGGGGGTCGCCCATTAATACTGTGTGCTGCTACCCCAATCTATGAACATCAAGTCAATTTTGTATTCTCTGTCCTACGTACCCATTCTTCTTTAAAAGTCACATCGTACACATTTAACATGCTGTACTCTGTATGATATTTTACTTCATTTTTAGGAATAGGTGTACTGCTGAACCCAACCTAAAAAATTGGGTGCACAATTTTTTAGGCGCAAAATTTTAAAATAGAATAACTTAAATGTCAGCAATAACTAATCATGTTTCATTTCCAAAGAAAATTACTACATATACTAGTATAACAATGAATTTATTATTTTTCTGACACCTAGATATTAAGAATTGTATACTACTGCATAAGCAAACCTACGAAAATATTTGGGTGCACTGATGCATCCACAGAAAAAAATTGGGTTCACAGCTCCAAATTTGGGTGAATTAAGGTGCACATGCACCCAGTATGTCGAGCCCTTTACTTACTGTACTCGCAGGTGAGCGGTGTTCCGGACCAGGTTCCGTCCTGACAGGTGACAGTGTAGTTTCCGGACACCTCAATGTACCCCTCCCCACAGTAGAAAGTACAGTTCTCCCCGTCCGTGTAGGGCCAATAACATCCCGTCCGCCAGGCACCCGGGCTGTACGGCAGCCGCCCGCACCCGGCTGAGAAAGGAACATCACAATTCAATCCATTACCGCGCGCAACAACACGCTTCTAAATACTAGTACCCACTGATTTCTCCTTGTTACCTCCATGAAAAATGGAGGTATTGTTTTTGGCGCGTCTGTGTGTGTGTATGTATGTATGTATGTGTGTGTGTGTGTGTGTGTTTGTTTCCGCACATTTGTAGTCAGCATAACTTCAGAACGCCTTTATGGATTATGATGATATTTGGTATGCTGGTAGGTCTTAGAGAGCCAAAGGTCAAGGTCAAATATGGGCCTCCTGGTGGCTGACCTTGGTACTGCAGCAGAACTTCCGGGAAAACAGATTTGCGGGGTGGCAGGGAAAACAGATGTGCGGGGTGGCATGGGAAACAGATGTGCGGGGTGGAGGCAGTGCCTGCCCGGTTTGATTAATGAGGTTCTCCCTCTGGAATAGTCTACATGGCCATATTCAGTCCAAAGGTGCTACTGTGTGTTTGAAACCAAAAACCTGTGTTATTTTGTTCTGTACTGTAGTGTACTGTGCAAAAACATTTAGAAAAACTCATATATTTCATGGAGGTATGAGATCTCCGAATTCTTGTATTTTGCATTGTGTCCGACCAATGAGCTTTCCTTCGTCCAACCTTTTCATTGCGTACATGAAAGTCATTGGGAGGGAAACTGATCATTCAACATCTATGTTTTTCTATTACTTTGTGTCACATATGTATTATCATCTGTGTGCTCATTTAGCAAAGTACTGTCTCTGGTAGAACTTACTGTACTCGCAGACCAGCGTTTCTCCGGTCCAGGTGCCGCCGTTGCAGTTTCTGCTGGTGTCGCCAGATGTCCTCCTGTAGCCGTCCCGACACACGAACTCACAGGTCTCCCCCTCCTCGTACGGCCAGCCGCAGCCCGTCTGCATAGCGCCGAACCCAGTCGGAGGGTTGGGACACACCGCTACAGGGCACGGTACAAATAGTGTGTAGTTAGTTCGCCATATGATAGCAAGTCACTGAGCTGTATACATGATTTCTGTGCTACTGAAGATACCGCTACACTTCGAAACATATTGCACTCTCTAATGTTTCTTCTCCTTCTCCTCCTGCCATATCGTTAAATGGATTCAATTTCTTAATTTTTGGGCCAAATAACATGAAATTTGGCATGAAGGTAGAGTGGCCAAATACCCCATGGCGTTTTTTTTTAAATTTTCTTGATACAGGCTTTAGAATATGGTTTTATTTTGGCTTTTTGGCTGTGTTATAATGAATGAATGAAGACCTTTATTGCGCATTTCTGCCACACTTGATGTTTGTGTACGTACAGGTAGATGTTAGTGTACGTACAGGTAACGTTAGATATTTGTGTGCGGTACAGGAAGATGTTTGTTTACTTACAGGTAGATGTGCGCCGAGTCGACCTTCTTGACCACCAGGCCTCAGACTGCCACACCAGAGCGGCTATCAGCACCAGGGTCAGCTGCACCCTCAGACTACAGTATACGTACATACATTTGTACTCGGACATGAATGATGATATATTGTGAACATTGAGGCTATCATTTTACTGTGTGAGCATTCAGTTGGTAAGCAATGCATATTCTGCTACTGTGGCAACTTTCATAAATTAAGACTTATTTCCATAGGCAAGACTGTGTAGAATAATTTTGATTCTGATCTCAAGAAGGACGTCACCAAGTGATTCGAAAAGGTAGTGCAGGAGTGTGACTGCATCCTTTATGTGTAATCCTGTATAAGGCCATGTTGATTTGATTATATGGATGACATCTACGCGCGCATGAATTTTCGGCCGTTTCAAAAAAAAAGTTTTCAACCATAATGTAAATCGTACAAAACAGTTGCAAAATGAGCAAAAATATACCGTAAGTTACAAAAAAACCATACCAATGTCGTAGAATGCCAAAATCAAACGAAAAAAGACGAAACTGTAAAGAAATGAACTTGAAGACTATATTATTCGCCAAACCATATTCTGTCCCATTTGTTCAACCCTCATGACCACGTAGATTTCATAATGAAAACAACTTTTTTTTTTGAAAAACTTTTTTTTATTCGCACGCGCGCATCAATTTTGGGGTTCCCGGAGGATGTCATATATAATCAAATCAACATGGCCTAAAGCACGGCTACCCTTGTGACAACTTAGACTCGTCCGGTAGCCCGAGCGTTGCACAGAAGAGTAGAATAAGGCCACAGCAAGTAAATTTTATGGATGCCATCTTCCGCAGACCCCAAGTCTAATGCGATCGGGCGAAGAAAAAACGAGGCGGGACGAAAAAACAAGGTTCCTACATTTTAAAATTTTGACTCAATCATAATACAAATGTTTTTGATTCTGTGGGAACCACATATTATATACACAGCAAGCATCACATATCACTGCATCAAAGTAAGAAACAAGACATCAGAGCCTTTTCTTGTCTCCTCTCTTCTGCCACCCACCTTCCGGCATGGTAACAGACATCTTTGCCCATTTGGGCATGGTGACCACTGTCAGAAGGCAAAAAAAAATTCTTGTTTTTTCCCCCGAAATCAGGCGAAAATTAATGCGCGCGTGATGTCATCCATAAAAATTACTTACTGTAGCCTAAGTTAAAAATCCAACGAAAAATCATCAATATGTTCTAAAAACGTTTTAAGCCAGCTGGAGGAAGTACCTGAAAAATGGACACCCTGCAAAGACAAATGGATTACAGTACCATGTGCCTGAAGCGTAGTGCTGTAAGAGCAAAAAAAACTTGTTCATCCAGTACCGTGTGTGACACCCAGTACTGTGTCGAGATTAGAATTTGAGGGACCTAATTTCTCACAGAATACTAACACAAGAAAAAGACATCGATGAAGGCGGAAACGTGCCTAAACATGCATCCCCTTCTTTCTGTAGTAAGGTTTTCTAAAGATAAGATGCAGTTTTCCGCCTATAAAAATCAAGACACGACAATGCGCAATGAAAAGGACACTAATGCTACAATAAATGCTACACACAGACAATGTGATGGGACGTCGCTTCTTGTTAATGTTCGAGTTTTCCCTGGATTTCTGTGCGTTTCTTCAGCTTTCTGCACATTACACATCAAATCAAATCAGAAGCTACTACAGTAGTACTGCTGTAATTCGCGTTGCCTGTGCTTCAGTGATTTGTTGAGTCGACATTCATTCTGTACATATGCTGCGTCACACGGCGTACACAACCGAACACTATTAATGTAGCTCCCACATAAGGAAGCCATTTACACCAATAGACTAGGAAAGTGCCTCCTATAGTGACTATGCGGTTCTGAGAGGAGACTACAGAACACAGTAAATACTGCTCACACATTCGTATGAAAACAAGGCTCTGTTGGATGACAAATAATTTCCTTGTGACTTAAATGTACATATGTACAGTTGCATTGTGCCCAATTAAAATTTCTTTCGTATTAAAGGAACTACAAATCAGAACCTTCTATGTTTATGCAGTCACCTAGTAATGGAGAACCGAGCAATTTGCTTGGCCTGATCAGCAAAGACCTAGTGAGACCATTTCTGTACAGGTCATATACTAGTATGCTGCGTCATCCATACTTAAATAGCTAAAATAGGTCAGTATACGTGCACTCCCTATCATAGAGATAGGTTGAAACTTAAATCTTTGGAGTTCTGTTCACTTCGAATCCCCACCACAGTCTCCAAGACAAACACAAACGTAACACAGTCCACGGACGGTAAAGTTTTCGACCTACCGCAGCATGGTGAAGTCTTCTGCAGGAGGTCTGATCTGTTCCTTCCTTTCCGTCCAGTATTGTCTTTACTGGACATACAGTAAAGATACATGTACGTCATATGCAAATGTGCCTATTGTCGGGAAAACAGGAATGTGGTAATTGCTGTCTTCTTCCTTGCATGAAGTGATGCTTCAGCGCCTATAGATGTCCCGCGGGACATGTTTTGGTCAGCAGATCTGTTTGACTTGGTAGACATATCACATTGTTGCCATGGCCACGAAACAAGGGAGGCCACGCACAATAAGTTGTGAGTGGTTCAAACCTTACAGTCCTATGGCCGCGCCTGGGGTTGTATTGAGGTCACCTGAGTGAGCGCCATGGCAGCCGCTCCAGACCCTTGCGATTAAGCCCCAATTGTAAGCTCCTCACAATTCAGCCCTTGGCTGCAAGGAGAGGGCCCACGATATAGTCCACACCTTGGTAGCAGGCCCACCAAATAACAAACAATAACAAATTCTGTGGAACCAAACTGAAAACTGACGTGGTATAGAGCTACGGTGGTGAACGCACACCGTGATTAACAATGGTTCTCTTAGCCATCACTAGAAGTGACTTGAAGTTCGTGACATTACATCGCAATCTTAAGCAAATGATAAAGGGCAATGTTTTCAGACATCTGTTTTGTGCCATGCTGTTCTGTGTCATTCTTTTCACACGTCACATCCAATAAAGAAACGCAGCTGTAAACCTTTGTTGTTGTTACCTAAACCTATTTCTCGCGTGACGTAGTGTTGAAACAATCACAAAGTCTCCGTGAATATGGCAAGCAATGTTCTACACATCCGGATATTACCTGCAATGTTATCTTTCAATCCTAGAGGCAAAATAAACAATGAACAAACAATGGGTTTAACACCTTTTATTGCAGTTTCCTAGTTTGTTCCTTAGACCCTTGGTACATGTTTGTTGGCCAGCAATAAAGCTTATATGTTCAGATTTCTGTTATTATATTCTTACTCTTAACAAAGACTAAAACATATATCTGACTTGACATATAAGTTAATCTAGTGGTGGACATTATTTAAAAACTTCTTCTGTATGTAATAGAGTTAGATGCATTGCTTATATCAATCAGTAGATCTGATTGTATATTTTGTCGTGTGATGTACGTGTGTCCATCCATCCGCTTGTGTAGATATATGTGTGTGTATGAGTGTGTGTGAGTATTCATGTGTGTGTGTGTGTGTGTGTGTGTGTGTGTGTGTGTGTGTGTGTGTGTGTGTGTGTGTGTGTGTGTGTGTGTNTAGTGTACTATATAGTAGTGGTAGGTGTACGTAGTGTGTAGTCGATACTATACTACTGTTGTGTGTGTGTGTGTGTGTGTGTGTAGTGTGTGTGTGTGTAGTGTGTGTGTGTACGTGTGTGTGTGTGTGTGTGTGTGTGTATACATATGTGGGTGTGTACACGTGTGTGTGCATACATCTGTGTGTGTGTGTGTGTGTGTGTGTGTGTGTGTGTGTGTGTGTGTGTGTGTTTGTGTGTGTTTGTGTGCTGTGCACCATGTAATACTCGCCAATGTTAGCAGTAGCCGTAGCTTTAACGTTTAGTATGAAAAAGTAAAATTTATCCATCTATAACTTCCGCCTTACGTTTTATGTTCTACTGAATTCAAACATATGGCATCATATCTTGGATGTGATTGGATGAAACTTGCGGGTGCTTCGAGCGGTGTGATTGGATGAAACATTGGAACACCATTGCGCATGTCCTCAACGGCAGCCCCACCACGACCACCAGCCTCCTGTACACCCTGTAATACAGGATCACGCATTCGTCAAGAACTTTGTTACCTCCATGAAAAATGGAGGTATTGTTTTTGGCGTGTCTGTCTGTATGTATGTATGTATGTGTGTGTGTCTGTGTGTCTGTCTGTCTGTGTTTCCGCAACTTTGTGGTCAGCATAACTTCAGAACGCCTTTATGGATTATGATGATATTTGGTATGTTGGTAAGTCTTGGGAAGACAAACGTCAAGGTCAAATATGGGCCTCCTGGTGGATGACCTTGGTACTGCAGCAGAACTTCCAGTTTTTGTATCTTTTGTCCTGAACATGCTATGGTCTTGATGTTTTGGTGACAGATTGCTTTTCCTGTCGGGAATAAGTGGTGTGAGTTTGGTCCCCCTACCAGCTTGTTCTGGAACTGCAGGGCACTTTCTGGCGAAATGTTTAAAAGCCAATAAGTCCAGATAGGAACAACATATTTTCATAATTTTTGGTGTGTAGGTAGCTGGGAGAGAGATGTACATGATTAAATGCAAATTATGCAAATGAGGACTTAATTTGCATAATTAATGAGGAAATTCTATGATTACAGTGTTTTACATTATACTACTTTCATACATGTAATGTATGTAACCTATGGCAGGCAGAACATCAACAGATACTAATTATGCAAATGATGACCTAATTTGCATAATTTATACAAAAATTCTATGATTTCTTAATGGTGAATAATGGGAATGTCATACTTGGGACATCTGTAAGTTAATCAAAAGTTAACATACATCACGAGGCATATATCATGTTAATGCAGAGGTAATTTGCATAATTAAAGAGGGAATTTACATTTACATATCAAGCCCATATTTCATGGAGGTATGAGATCTCGGAATTCTTGTTATTGATTGTAGTTTATATAGTAATGAAAGAAATTATCTTTATAGACATATTACAAGTACGTTTCCATACTTCCAACACTTGCCTAATATTGAAAAATGTATCTTTCTTGTGCGCTTTGACCATCCTGTATTATACTGTAGTAAACCCATTTCAAATTATATTTTTAACATCACAAAGAAACGAGAAGAAGCCGAACCTCTGTATTAGAGTAGTTTTAGAGCTGTTTGTAATACAAACATGTATATTACCTATTTCATCTGTTCACCTGTACTTAGCCCGATAGGGCATGAATGTACAATAAAGGTCATTATCATTATTATTGATAATTTCATAAGATCATCAGGTTGGTGTGCGCAAGAGACTGCATGCATAGAAAGATAATCTCCATGCAGAGTCTGTGGGGCAAGGGGATTCTATATTGGCCGCTTGTATCCATTAGCCTCCTGTAACCGCTGGCCGCCCAACAATGGGCCAATATTTAGTCCCCTTCTTTATTCGACAACCAGTGGATTTATGAATATTTCCGTCGATTTTGTGGCCGTATCATCACCACATGCCACCTTCTTCAGGGCTGCAGTACGAATCAGAACCAGTCATTGTTGGCCCGAAGAAGGTGACAGATGGTCACCAAAATGTCGGATATGAACTGGTTGTCCAATATGAACACAACCTTCTTATACAGGATAATAACATTATTACACCAGCCATCATCATGAAATATTCCAAACATAGGTACATGTAGGGTGATGTTTTATCGCACTTCTTTTAGCAACGTAGAGTAAAAAGGAATTTTATTTCTGGACCAAAAAAAAAAAACAGAAGATAAACAGATAAAACTACCTTTTCATATTTAAAGCCAAACCATCTTGTCCGTTGGAGAGACTTAGCCTCTACCAGGCTTCCCCTGGCATGTCAGCTCTCTATTTGGCTCATTTTTACTCTTCCTAGCCGCTTCCCGAAGCCTGATAGAGGCTAGGGGAGACTAGCAGGTAGCAGGGAATTCTAATGTAGACACAGCAGCTTGCTCACAATGGCATTACCTTGCAGCACCAAGGACATTAGTGTCTGTGCCATTTTGTTTCGCTTGCAACTCATCACCTCCCACACACCCGGGTATCCTATACACTATGGACTATGCGTAAGGCCATGTTGATTTGATTATATGGATGACATCCTCTGGGAACCCCAAAACTGATGTGAGCGTGCGAATAAAAAAAAGTTTGGCCAAAAAAAAAGTTGCCTTCAGTATGAAATCTACGTGGTTATGAAGGTCGAACAAATGAAAAGTAGTATGGTATGGCGAATACTCTACTCTCCAGATCCATTTCTTTACATGTTCGTCTTTGTTCGACTTTGGCATTCTACGACATTGGTATCGTTTTCCAATATTGTTTTTGCAACTTACGGTACATAATTATTCATTTTGCCACTGTTTTCTACTATTTACAGGGTGGTTGAAAACTTTTTTTTTGAAACGGCCGAAAATTCATGCGCGCGCGGATGTCATCCATATAATCAAATCAACATGGCCTAATCTCCAAGCAGATCTTTCGGTGGTCGCAAATACAGTATCCATCGAATGAACCAATGAATACTGTCTGACAAATGGATACTGCCTGGCCAATTTAATACTGTTTTTGTGGCCACCAAAAGATCTGCTTGGAGATTACCTATGAGAACTCACCGGAGGTTCGCTCACAGACGATCGGGTCGCCGGTCCACTGGCCGCCCGAGCAGGTCCTGGTGGTGTTGCCGGAGGTGTGTTCGAACCCGGAGAAGCAGGTGTAGGTGCAGACCTCTCCCTCCGTGTACGGCCAGGAACAGTCTCTCCGCCAGGCTCCGGACGGGTAGGGGGGCGAGGAGCAGCCCGCTACAACATACATTTGTACAGATTGTTAATTAGCGACCATCCTCTACACATAGAATCTGGCAGGCATAGCCGTACACCGTTACAAGATAGACTATGTAACTTCTGTAACAATTCTTGTATTGAAGATGAATCGCATTTTATACTTGACTGTATACAGTATATATTATATCATATGATAACGAACGTAAATCACTGTTCAGTTCAATTAAGCTCGACAAAAAATGTAAAACATTATCAAAGGAAGACACTTTTAAATATACTATATCATGTTCAAATATAGACGTCATCAATGAAGTATGTAAGTATATTTCAAAATGTTTCAAAAAGAGAGAAGAAGCCATTAAAACTAAGAGATCGATACCACTTTAGATATTTTTTTAGCATTTTATACCTTAGAATTGATGTCAGCCTTTCTTTGTTATTATTGTTGTTGTTGTAATTTCTTTCTATATCTAGTACATTGTACTTTGTACATCCGTGCATTTATCCCCCCGGGGAATGAACATGCAATAAAGTTTCATATAAAGTTAATCTTCAAGCAGATTCTATAGTGCGATGACAAGACAGTATGCAGTGGCCAGAGGAGTGTCCATCGGTACGGGACTAATGGTCCCTCCTCTCTCATGGCCAATGGATACTGTCTTGCCACCGTAGGATCTGCTTGAAGATTACAGACCGTAAGAATAGAACGTTAACCTTGACGTTACAGACCACACCATTGCTTCCCAATGAGACATATCATCTGATGATCAGGTAACTTTATTCATAGCCTGCTACGTAATATGACATGTGCATATTACTACTTTGACTACATTTACTTATTCTCCAGATGTTTAGCAGCTTCCCACAATTCGACCTATTCTCGTGCCAACTGTTGAACGGCTACACTTTCTGTTTTACATACGGGCAATATGTGAGAGATGCAATACATGTACAACAGTCGCCACGGCTATTCGACCCTCTACTATTTTCATACCGACTGAGTCAGCTCAAGTTTCTTTAACCTCCGTAATTGGTCATCTCAAGATTCGCGGATTACAGTCAAGGCAAAGTCTTGTTTTTAGACTCATACCCCTCTGCTACGTTGCTAAAAGTAAGTATGTAACGTTACTGCTCTAGAGGTAGGGAATATTAAAGGTAGCCTCTACCAGGCACCGCGGATCGCTGCAAAAATAGTATACGTAGAAATTGGCCAAAATAAAAGGGAATAGCATACCATGGGTGTTAGCCGGCCAGAGGGTACATTTTGCGACTTCGGGTGTGGCAAAATGTACTCTAGCGGACCAACTCCCCTGGTATGTTATCTCTCTACTTGGTGAATTTCTGCTCTTTCCAGCCGCCTCCCGAAGCCTGGTAGATGCTATATCAAAGGTGCAAACTGTACATACAGGTCCGTCGGCAGACGAGGGCTTCTCCAGACCAGGAGCCACTCTCGCAGGTCCGATTGGTGCTCCCGGAAACCCTCTCGAAATTCTCCTCGCACTCGAAGTTGCAGGTTTCTCCGTTGCTGAACGGCCACCAACAGTCGCTAAAATCAACCCCGGTCCCAGTGCTGGGCCACGAACAGCGGCCGGCTGTGAGATATTCAAAACTGGCGTTAGACTAGCCTGATTAAATCGCTTTTGCCGGCCGCCCAACATCCAGCCGGCCTCCGCGGACTATGTAGGGAGCCCCCCGGAGCTTGGGTTACATAGGCTAGCGTTAGACGATCTCTAAGTGCTGTTCTTTCAGTGTCATGTAGTATTTCATATATTTTGCATAATTGCATGTTCTGTGACAGAGTAAAACGTCCTCTGTGCACAAAATGCATCCAAACTAAGCAAATTTTCGGCTGTGATGACGGTCTTTTTTTTATAAATCATTCTTTTTATTGTTTCCAAAATTCACACAAAAGAAAGCATGGCACAAAGAACAAAATTACTGAAACCACATGCATAACAACAAAACTAAATAAAAACCAGTAAACAATATAGATGACTATAACAAAGTGTTAATAAAGAAAAAAGTGAACCCCAATTACATACAATTTACATAAAATTTCTTCAAGGAGATGAAAGTAAACCAATGTTATGACGGTCTTAATCATAAAGAATGAGCCATTATTCTTGTCACGTGACCTCACAATGAGACTGCGCATGCGTAGTGTGATGCACTATGGGTAATCGTGTCAAAGTTTAGGCACTCCGAGAAGCTACAAGACGTATAAGTATGCCTATCATGGTCTGGCATGTTTTCATTCGTAATTGTGAGCCTCCTTATACTTACAGGGACGTCGACGGTACCGGGTCCCCCAGATCCAGCCGTCCGCTCCCCACACCATCGCCGCCGCCACCAACAACACCAGAGCCAACTTCATACTGGTGGAACACAACAACTCAGTCAGACTAAACATTCATAGTACCGGGCAGATGTATAAAAGTACGTCCGTGAATAATTTCATCGATGTCGCTGCTGTACAAATGTAGTCCCAAATGATATTGAAATGAAATGAAATACCTTTATTGTACGTTCATGCCACGACGGGCTAGGTACAGGTCAAGATATAACAGACACATAACAAACGTATATACAAAATTGGAGACAAAAGATGCACTACTTGACTTAGACATACATACATAATGAACATACAAGGGTACTACTAGTATATTAGGCTAGTACAAAGTGTTCTAGTCACTGAGCTAATATAGAGAGGTCAACTTCTTCTCGCTTTTTTGTACAGTGGAAAATGTGGGAGCAGATCATGTTTGTGATACAGGTTTCTGTCTCAAAAGTACGGGTAGCAACAACGACGATAACAAAAAAATTCTCCGGAATTAAGAAACATAATTTTTCAAATAAGGGAATTCTGAAACTAGAAAAATATTAGTTTGTCAAGAATTCGCATGCAACGGACGTTAGACATCCTCGAAGAAAGTGTTAGGCAATGTGATAAGCAGAAACTAGTCCATGAACGACTTTAAGGATGACAGAAAGTCAGATTGTAGTAATTTTGCACGCAATAGATATGTTTTTGATAAAGCTTGACTTATAATTGGTTGGTGACCTAAAGCGTATGCAAATGAAGATTGGCAAGAGGTGTCGCTGTGCCAAGTCTGACTTGCTGAGCAACTTGCTGAGCAACTTTGTAATAGCCGATTAAACATGACCATATAAGAGCACAGTCTCAAGTGTTCCTTGTGTTGCGTCGCGTTTCACCAATCTCCTCGTAAAACTACAGAAATATTCAATTAAGTGCATCTTTTCAGTCACATCTTTCTTTACACGTAAGCCAAGTAATACACCGCAAGTGTCTTTCTTGGCACATGTTCATGAGTTAAAACCTGCTTGGAACTGTTGAAACGAGTAAATACGTCAAAATTTCAATTCGTCGAGCTAGACACAGCCTAACCGATGAGTGGAAGCCTTCTATGTGAGTTGTGTAAGATTCGTGTTGACAAAGTACGTAACTCGTCTAATGATCTGAGATTAAGTATTGGCACACAAGTGATCATGATATGACACAAACACACTCTACTTCCTTATGACGTATCCAAATATACTCCGAAGTTGTTGACATTTTGTCGTTACAAGAAGCAATAAAATCGATGCATTCAATCATAATGAGACGTCAACAATGCACACTACAAATGTTCTTCTTGAAACATGGCAAAATAAACCTAAAAACAGGAATGACGTTATGTGCCAACTAGTAAACAAATTACCAACGTTTTTCAGTCTATGAAATGTATATAAGGCGACAAATACACTGTACTCACAACAAGAACACTCTTTTATCTTTCAGGATACTTCGAGAAATGGACTTGGAGCGTAATTAAAGAAAAGAAAGGCTGGCGTACCTTTTCACGGTGCCTTACAAGAGAACTGTTTTTCTCAAGCGCTGTCTTCTCCTTGGGCGGAAGTTGTGAAGCAGCGAAGGTGCGCAGTTGATTTTCGTAGGTCTAAATCCTGCTTTGATTGACGGCATATGCAAATTAGGGAACCAAAAATATAAACGTTTGCTCTGTTCGTGAAAAGTATCAAACAAGCACTCAGCCTCTTATAAGAATGAAAAGCGTTTTGCTAAGATCAGATTTGCTAGGAATTGACGACACTCTTGTCATACTGCTATGTCATATGCAATGTCTAAATATGTAAACCACAAAAACAGGCTAAAAGAAATTGATTTTAGAAAGACGACCACGCGTAGTTTGGACCGAGCCCCCCCCCCATGATATGACGTAGATAATTGTAGGTTTGGGTGCGCATGCGGCCTAACTGTGGAACTGACCTATAGAGCTGGTGCAACCACATATGATAACTCTGCCTGCAGCTATTCATGTTAGGCCATGTTGATTTGATTATATGGATGACATCCACGCGCGCATGAATTTTCGGCCGTTTCCAAAAAAAGTTTTCAACCATACTGTAAATCGTACAAAACAGTTGCAAAATGAGCAAAAATATACCATAAGTTACAAAAAAAAATTAACAAAAACTATACCAATGTCGTAGAATGCCAAAATCAAAAGAAAAAAGACGAAATTGTAAAGAAATGAACTTGAAGACTAGATTATTCGCCAAACCATATTCTGTGCCATTTGCTCAACCCTCATGACCACGTAGATTTCATAATGAAAAGAACTTTTTTTTTTCAAAACTTTTTTTTTATTCGCACGCGCGCATCAGTTTTGGGGCTCCCGGAGGATGTCATCCATATAATCAAATCAACATGGCCTTACTCACAGGCTGTCATATCATTTTGGGAGGGGGGAATCTGGACTCAACCTATGGCAGAAAATATCCGAAAAGGCGTTCAAATAGACCTCAATTCAATAACAATGAATTCGAACATACTCTTCGTAATCGTAGGTGACAAAAGAACGCTGACAGGCAACATGGGTTTTCTTGTAAATATTTTGCCGAACTTTGTTTATTTCTTCAATATTTAATAAACTTTATAGACTTAAATAAACTAGTAAGAGAATCACTCCTTATTTTCCCCAAAAAATTAACAACGAAAATGGCCTTCTTCCAAACACGGTTTATCTAAAATAAGTAAGTTAAGGTTTAGGTTAAGTTAAACTTCGGTCCACCAAATCCATAAAACTGTAAAAGTACCTTACTACCTTTTAAGGTGCACTAAAGAATATTAGTACTGTTGTTTACTTTCTACGCGTTCACACAATAACCTGTGTAAATGCACGATATGATGAGGAAAAGATGGCATACTATTTTTCTAAAAAAATGTTCCCACGATATAGTCCACACCTGCAGGAAATCATGGTCCATAAATATCTTCTCAGAAGATAGTTACATTTTCCAAAGAATTGCTGGTGGGTTTTCAGGTCAGTAGACTAATTTTCTCCTCAAACCGTTTCCTTGTGACGCAATTTATGCTAAATGCAAACTACAAATGTTTTTGTTTCTCAAAGCGTCTTAAAGTAAACGTTAAAACATGCGTATGTATGCCAACTAAACAAAGGACAAATTCAACTTGTATCTCCTCAAAATATATGGGTACATTATCGAATGTAACCAGTACGAATTATCGGTGTGTTCTTTTTTTCAGGTCAATTGACAAATTTTCTCCCGAAATCGTTTCCTTGTGTGACGTAATCTGTGATCGTAGGCACGTTATCATTCAATACTGGACACGCCCAGAAAGCAGTGTGACAGGTCAGGTACCGACGGCATGTTAAAATGTCAAGGTCTTGAAAGTCTTCTTTCTTGATGATTTTCGAAGGAATGTTTCTCAGTTACAGTTAGTTTGTAGATATACATATATATATTAACCTTTTCTGGATAAAAGAGTGGTTTATTTCCGCTAAAAACCTGACATTACCGCAGAACAGGGCATAGAAAACTAATTCGCTCAGGCACAATTTGGGGTAACTTACTAGTACTAGTATTCAAATCAGGTAACAGGCACATTTTGGTGACTAACTTGTATTCAAATCAGGACCTCATTGGCATAATATATGAGGAATTTGGAACATCGTGTTCTTAATTTAAGAGAAATAATATCCTTTCATTACAGTAGATATGCCCACTTGTTTTAGTATTTTTCAAACATTTCCGTGCGACGTTAAATACTGTACTTTGAGATGAAACGTTTAAACCATCATGATACCGCACCCTTTCTACATTTACAACACATTGTGGCAAACTTTATCAAGACGTAATAACAAAATTCAAAGTAAACTAGAGTTCCGCGATCTCATACCTTCGCCAAATGATGTTACCCTTTGGACTTGACGAATGTTGACGATTCGCATTAATTATGCAAATTAGGCATTCATTTGCATAAACACTATCTGCCAATGTTCTTCTACTTCACAGTTACACATGCCACACGTTTGAATAATCATATAATGGAAGGTAGCAGATTTTTAGCATCTTCCTCATTAATTATGCTAATTAGCTGCTGATTTGCATAACTATAATTTTAATATGTCAATCATCTTTTAAGGTACCCACATACCAAAAATCATGATGCTCCGTCAATCGGTTCTTGAGTTATCCTTCTTCGAATATTTTTCAACGAATGCTTCTGCAGTTCCAGAACAAGCCGCTAGGGGGTCCAAACTCATGTCATTCCTTCCCCAGTCAAAGAGCTACCTACCATCCAAATTTAGTGACCCTAGCATGTCCAGATCACGAGATATGAAAACCGGAAGTTCAGCTGCAGTACCATAACAAGCCGCCAGGAGGTCCAAAATCTAATCAGTTCCAGGTCTCATCAAGACCTACCCACCTACCAAATATCAAGACAATCCATCTTAGGTTTCTTGAGTTATCGTGCTCACACACACACACACACACACACACACACACACAGACACACGAACGCCCCTGAAAACATAACCTTCTTGGCGAAGGTAACTACAGGCACAGATAAACACTTTTCTCGGAGACATCTTTCTCGTTTGTATGATGTTCTATCGCTTAGAAGTGTGGCGCCTAGGCAAGGCGGTACGTTCTAATCTATGCCTGCGTGTATCTTGTAATTCATTAGCATGATATCCATTTTTAATGAATGAAAGACCTTTATTGTACGTTTGTAGTCTAACAAGCTTAGTACAGGTCGTGGATAAACAGAGAAAGAATACAGCAATGATACTTACAAACTATACATACTAATGTGATCTACTATTTACAGGTTCAGCTTCTTCTCGCTTCTTGACGCAGTTAAATATGTACCAACATATTGAGCTAATGATACATGGTTTGTCAAGTTTCATGAGGAATTTAATAGCACGGCTTGACCATTTTTTTGTAGTCGTTTTCAAGAATTCAGATGCTCCAGGAGCTTTATATCGCGTTCTTTTGTTATCACTGTTGATAGCTTTCATGGACTCAAGAGACGTCCTAAATACAGAGCGTTATCAAGTCCTCTGAGGTTCGCAAAATGCTATCTATACATACGTCGATAACGTTTTGACATCCAGGTAGAGTGCTACGTTTTGGCTTGGCTTGGCTTGGCTTCGGAATGTTACGTAATACAACATAAATCAAGCAACTGGATAAACTCTCTCAGAAGTTTCAGGACATCCACTATCTTCCACCAGTGACAGAGAATGAAGATAGCGGATGATAGTGGAAGCACATGTGGAAGATAGTGGATGTTATATGAAATACCTGATTCCTCTGAAAATTTACCCAGTTGCTCGATTTATTTTGTGTTAGCCTATCTATATCTTAAAACCTTTGGCCCAACACAAAAAAATTCTCTCACCTAGAGCTTACGACCAGTCGCTCTGGTCTTCCTCAGTAGACTGACCCAGTCAAGCTTGTCACGTGGCTTCTTTGAAGTGTGACGTCAACACTGGGTCAAAGGTATCTTGTAGACGATGTCGGCCCCCGTCGCAGTTCAATGTAGGGTCAGTCTACTGAGGAAGACCAGAGTGACTGATCGAAAGCTCTAGGTGAGAGATTTTTTTTGTGTTGGACCAAAAGTTTTAACTTAAAACATGTAACTACCAACACAGATGAACTTTTATGATACTATCTTGTTAGCCAATCTGGGAAGACGGTCGTATGTGCACCGTACGAGATCGTTTGAAGGTCACAGAGTTCATTCTAAGTTCAAAGTCCCATAGGTCATTTCTTACTTCTCCATATTAGTCCTGTCCACGCGATTAACAGACGTTATCGGTACTTCAAAAGGCCGCATGCAGGCAGGCGTGAGAACTCAGGGTAAAATCTTATCATTGACGTTTTCGTTCCTCTGTTTTATCTACAGAGTTTACGTTCTTCTCTGAAAGTTGATTGATAGTAAGGTCTCAAATACCAACGCTTTGCAGCCGTTATGGACACGTGAAAGGACGGTGCTGTACTCTTGGCGACAGCTCGACAAGCTTGCAAAGTAAGTTACGATTCCACTCAATGTTATTTTCAAGAGAACTGTCGACTAGAAGATCTGGCAGATTTCTCCTGCAGTTCTTTCGCATGCCGTATGGAGCGCTTCCTAACCAACTCAGACAAGCGTCCGAGCTCGAGAAGGTCGTAAAGTTCATATTCATTCCCCAAGATCGCCATGTAGGTCCTCTTCTAAGCAGAAAGACATACAGCAGCGTTTTACGATGTGAAGGCGATAAAATCATAATTGTGTCAAGGTCGTTCCCACACAGTTCTCGCAAAACCCCAGGAAGAACCTTTCCCCCCGTGGCTTATACTAGTATCATGAGTCAGAAATATCATCCCAACACCAGTCTAGTGTTTTTGGCTCCACTAAAATGTTACTGCGTAGTTGCCCTTGACTTTTTAACCACCTGCCAAACGCCGACGCCAGAGGGTTGGCATCAAGCCAGGGGGACAGCGGAGAAGAAGTTTCATTCTAGAGGTCATTGCCGGCTTTTCGTAATCTCCAAGCAGATCCCTTTCGGTGGCAAAAAAGACAGTATCAAATTGGTCAGGCAGTATCCATTAGCCAGAGAAGCTCCGCGGCCACCGACGGGGGGATCAGGACAACAAAAAAACGGCCGTATATAAAAAGGTAACGATTATTCCCCCACAACCTCTGCTTGGAGAGTAGGCTTTTCGGAGAACATCACGTGGCTTCGCTTCAAGGTCTTTAGTACCACATTGGGAAATGTTGTACCTACGCGGGGGTGGTCAAGTGGGTAGGATGACTTGACATGCACCTCAATAACTGTTGTCTGTAGGTTTCTTTTTTTTGCACGCCCCGAAAAAAGTGTTTTGAAATAAAGATGCCTGATAACTTCGGGCGAGGATCCAGAGATTAGGCCATGTTGATTTGATTCTATATGGATGACATCCGCGCGCGCATGAATTTTCGGCCGTTTCCAAAAAAAAAAAGAAGTTTTCAACCATACTGTAAATCGTGCAAAACAGTTGCTAAATGAGCAAAAATATACCATAAGTTGCAAGGAAAACATTTAGAAACGATACCAATGTCGTAGAATGCCAAAATCAAAGGAAAAAGACAAAAATGTAAAGAAATGAATTCGAAGAGTAGATTATTCGCCATAATATATTCTGTGCCATTTGTTCAACCTTCATGACCACGTAGATTTCATAGTGAAAGCAATTTTTTTTTTTTTTTTTTGCAAAACTTTTTTTTTATTCGCACGCGCGCATCAGTTTTGGGGTTCCCAGAGGATGTCATCCATATAATCAAATCAACATGGCCTTATTCTTAAAAACTGAAAGCAGCAAATTAGATGAAAATGGATTTTTATTGAAGTTTCAAATGCCAGTCACTTTGTGAAGTTATCGATCTTATTGTTAAACCTCCTTCATCCTTGAAGAAGTTTCTATCATGTAACATAGTTTATTGATTAATCCGTTAGCATTTTTATACATCTGTTTCACCTGTCCACTGATTTATCATAGTATTCCATTTCAATATGTTAATCTGTGCTTTGCTTGTTGTATGTATTTTGTATTGTCTGGTGGCGACATGAATATAAGTGTAACTTGAGTGTGTCGCCACCATGTCTTGTCATTATATGTTTCAATAAAAAAAAAGTTTCTATCACTTCTACTCGCGATGTTATGATTCTGATGATGCAGACGTTACCTGTACAAGCAGCAACTAAGAGTAGGTTTAGGCAGGAGTTGTTAGAGCACATGCGTACATAGGCACATGTTGATAGGCACATGTGACGTTACTTTTAAATGTTAAGTTAAATGTTGTATGTAAATACTGTTGCAATGTTGTAATTTTGATGTAGTGTATTTGTACTATTGTATTTTAACTCCAGGAAGATACATACTTGATTTTGTACCAATGTCTTGTGTGTCGCTAATGGAGTTTAATAAAGCACATAAAGCACATAAAGCACCTGTGGTCTCACCTGGCAGTTCCACATGACTGGCAGCTCAAACAGTTCCCTGTCCGAACTGTTGACAGCCTGCAGCCGACTCAGCGCGTGTGCCTGTATTGAGAAGCGGCGGTGCGAGAACACTAATCGATCTTTATCCGCGAAGTGTTGACAAGACGGCTAAGGTAAAACCAACTGTCAATCACGCAAAATAATGGGCCTCTTTTAGGTAGAAATTAATTGTGAATGCAGGCGTTTTGTATTCTTTTATCTTATATGTTCATTCTGGGAAAATTAAACGTCTAACCAAAACCATTTTTCTTAGTAAAGTGTTTTTCTTATTTATCAATTTTCTCACAATCGATACAGACATGACACAGAAAACGGTAAGCACTCACCACATTGTATGATGATAACACATTTGTTTCATTACCATGAAATTTTATCTATGTTAGTAAAAAAGATTACGTTTTTTTAAAAAGTCAGAACAAGAGAGTTGACCATAGAAAAAGAATTCTGCTGGAGAATTCGCTGACTTTACTCTTTGTTTGAATACACTTAACTTTCCATAAGATTTGTTAGTAGTGAAAGTGATTTTTCCATGTTTTGTTTGGTGTACCCAGTAGTGAAAGTGTTCCCCATGACGGATCAGATGTCAAGGCCACTCAGTGGCGGAGGGGAGAGTCCATTGTTACGGGGGTGCGACCCCTCGCTCCTCCCTTCTCACAGATTGTTACGGTGCGGGGCTGACATTTGGCCGTGCGCAGCGGGCTTGTCGGACCTCCTGTCAGCCCATCAACCAGCCCTTTTACAAATCAAGGAGCGAAACGGATTCGGTAAACAGCAGCGGGCCAGCTGGCTGGGACTGTATACACTGCCGGGCTCGGCTCGGGTGACAGAATATCGTTTCCGCTGGTACAGAATGCGATGCAGGGTTGTTGATTGACTGGGGTGAAGTCTTGTAGCAATTTCTACCTATTTTAGAAAATAGTAATGCTGAATTGCAACGCCTTTGGCCCAACCAGCTTTTGTGTAGCATATTCATATTGGTGATGGTAATCTCAAAAGGAAACAAGAAATTGACATACCGAATTTCAACTTTCAGTCTTCTTCAGGATGGGCTGACCCGCGGTCCCTAAGGTCACGTGACCATACGGGCACGCCACGTGATCAAAGGTGTCATCACACAAGAAAGCTCAGATTTGAGAAGACTATAACAGCTTCACAGGTGACAAAGTTTCCACATTCAACAGGTGGGCACGCTCAAACCGGCTTTGAAAAAAAACACTGTTTCACCAAATTTGTTCCTTGTCAACATTACAGAAAAGTGTATTGTTTTTAACTGATTACGCTGACATTCTATCACATTCCTTGGACTAGTAGTAGATAGTTCATGCCACCAGAACCAATTATTACTCGGGTTCTTTTATCAATAAAAAGATATAAGGCCGTTGTTTGTCTCGCCTATGACTACATGTACCATTAGTTCTTGACTCTGAAGGAGAAGGTTAGATCTTATAGCAGGTGCGTCAGAGAGGAAGGTCGGGACACTGTATGGTAAATAAGAATGAGAAGAAGCATTAGGTTTTCTGAGGTCATGTGCACGTGTGTTTACTTGCGTTTGCCTTATAGAACCTACGCAGAGCGTGTTACATGTCAATATTACACGTGATGCTAGATATGCGACCACACTCTATATAACATAAACCTCAAGCTTAGACAGTCAGTGTAGCCAATGAGGTTATCTCTTTTTTTAACCTCCTTGGTGTAGCTTCATCTTCACCCTACGCGATATAAGGATACAAAACTCAAGGCTTTGATTTCGGTTGACTTGTATCTCTATCAACCAATGAACGTTTCTAGCTATTTTCCACTGAGATATTTTAGAGAGAGAGAGAGAGAGAGAGAGAGAGAGAGAGAGTCAGATCGTGAGACAGAGCGACAGAGAGAGAGAGAGAGAGAGTCAGAGAGAGAGGGAGGGAGAGAGAGAATGAGAAAGAGACCGTCACGCTGCAAGAACCGGAATCACACAACGGAGGATACGGTGGATGGGACGAAC
Organism: Branchiostoma belcheri; assembly: GCF_001625305.1. Taxonomy (NCBI): domain Eukaryota; kingdom Metazoa; phylum Chordata; class Leptocardii; order Amphioxiformes; family Branchiostomatidae; genus Branchiostoma; species Branchiostoma belcheri. The sequence goes on from NW_017803976.1 coordinate 1,092,303, forward strand.
AGACGTTTGTCAAGCAGCTGATCTACAACTTGAAACCGGTGGCGCATTTCCTTTTCTTGAACAAAGGTTGTACGTCAAGCCTCTGTTGCAGTCATGCCAACTTATGACACGTTTTGCCAGAAAGTTGGACAAGCGTTGGCCGGGAGTTGTCCAATCTTTCCACATGAAGCCCATCATCATGGAGCACCCGTGACCTAGCCCAGCTGGTAACATTCTACCCAGCTGACTCTGAACACAGACAGAGTGATGAGCGATACAGAACAGGGCTCCGCATGGGGGTTTTCTAAATCGGGCGTCAAGCGGCCCACCGACTAGATTCACATCACCTTCTACTTGCCCATAGCATTTACACCAGGCTGAGCGCACTCAACATTACCCTACCGGTGTACTGAGAACCCCCTGGAGTAGCCTCCTCCTCCATAGGTAAACCTGTATCAGAAGTTGATGACGGGAAGCGGGACAAGTTGGCGACGACTGCGCCCCTCTACCGTACAATAGACTATTTTTGACCGTGCACCATCGTAAGTGACGGTGCTAAAAATACCCACTACAATATACTGTCCAGACGACGTGCTAGCGGTCCGTATAACGACGGACTAAAGTGGGATAATAGGGGATCGTCTGGAGTGACGGGAGTTGAGCAGTGGTCAGTGCTGTCGGCAGGGGTCTACCCCAGCCGCCCGCCGCAGCAACAAGCACCCCTGTCCAACATAGAGCTGTCATCGCCACGCACGCGTCACCTGAGACTGAGCTTTGGAATGCGCGCTAGCCTTCTATCCGCCCGACACGCACCATCGTCACTGCCTGTCAAATTAATCAAGTGGGCCCCGGTATTTAATCAGCAAAACTCGCACTTATAAGAACTTGGAAGCCTCGTCAAGATCGCAGAGGTATTGTGCCAAAGGCTGCTACTACGGCGCACATACACCGCGCATTGGACTGGGAGTTGGTGTTCTGCCTAGGCGGTTTCCAATATTGTTCCAGCGATGTCCTCCGTGTTGCTGGTCGTGTGTAAGGCTACACTTCTCGCGCTGTTTTGCCCATGGTTTGCTGCACACATCCTAGCGTCTGCTGCTACAGTCTTACCGATAAACGACGTGGTGAAGAGCGGCGGGGGTGCCGTCGACAAGCCGGTGGCCGTGGGCGGCGCGGGGTCGGACGGCTCGGCGGAAGAGTTGAGCTGCCCGAGCTGCAGAATGCAGGCGGACTACCTGAAATCCGCCGACCCGGACGAAGTCAAACGGCTTCGGCTTGAAGTCATCAAGCAGCAGATTCTGAGCAAATTGCGGATGTCTGACCGTCCCAACATCACCGTGCCCCGCACGGCCATCCCCAGGCCACTAGCAGACGAAAACCCGCCAGAAGTCTCCCTACAGCCCCAGGTAGAAGCTAACCTGGACATCGACGACTTCTACGGGCGGACGACACAGATCATCATATTTCCCGAAGCAGGTGGGGCCTTACTGAGTGATCTCTTATTTGTTTCAGATAACAGGTATTTGTTTTAGATACCCGAGCCCTCCTGCGGTTTGGGAATACTTAAACTCAACTCCCAGCATAGTTTACATACATACATGTGTGTGTGTATCGGTCGGTTTTTTTCAAGCGTTTTATATATCATACTCGTATATTATTTCTTTTGCTCGTTCTAGCCCTTGCTTCTGCACGTAAGCCCCCTTTACACTCTAACTCAACAAGTGATTAAACGATCTGTCGGGTTTCCGTCTGGGCCTGAGATTTACCGAGGTGAAGTCGTGATTAATGAAGAGAGGACGGTTTACAGGCGGGGCGCGCGCATGGCAGGGCACTTCTCTTTCCGCAGGAATTCTGCCGTCCATTTGTCTTGTGAGCCCGGGCTGACACGGCCTGTCGTCTGCGCACGTCTTGGCCTACTGCCCCCAAATCGTCGCAGCGTACAGCAGACTGCACGCGGGCTCGAACAGGTTTCCAACAGGGGAACTGGGCGTGAGGACTCCGCTATCAAATCCTGTGGTTCAAGTGCGTTGTACACATGCGGGGTTGCGCAAGAGATGCTTTAGATGCTCAGTTTTTTTGCCTAAACTTAGGACACAATTTTTGTACTTAAAAAGTGAGGGCGTGGCGTATAATCCCGTAAAGCTTTAGTGCTGCCACCTATCTAAAACCAGCCTAAACATCTGTCGAGTTAGAAGAAAAGGGGGTTAAACAAACCATTCGTTAGACCGCCTCGCCCGATGAGGCATGCCGTGTGTGTGCGGGTTAGGGGTGGGGACAGAAGGGCCTGAAACCCTGAGGAGACCCCCTTCTCCTTTACAGCGCCCTCTCGATACGTATGTGTAGTTTCCTTTTGTCGACAGCTGAACTCAAAATGTAGATATATTTTCCCCTTTAACTTAGTCTACAAGGCTGGTCCAGGTTACACTAACCCCGTACGTAACATCTCTGTCAGCCGGTCCGTTTGCTCACCGGGTTTAGACAGGAGGGGGCAAACCTCATTCTTTTCGTTGCTCAACAGTTGGTCTGGAGCTTTTTTATCGCTCTTGGTGATCACATGACTTACATTGACCGTTTCAAGGACAGGCCTGTTGTTAAAAAAAAGCCTCGGTGTCCGAAATCGGCCTACAGGGCGGGTAGATTGACAAATTTCCTGCCACGGCTGATCTTTGTTCAGACTGAGTCTTTTAGTTAAGAGTCTCATGCGGAGCAATTGAACCATGTCGACTTGGTCTGACCCCAACAAATTATATGTCAGCAGTTTTAAACAGTAGGGTCAAGGATAGCGTGTAAGGCCGGGCTACTAAATTAGAGAACTTGTGCATTTTCAGCTTCTTTTTAACGAGTTTGGGTGGTCGTAAAGCCGAAGCGAAGGCGTGGTAATTTGGTCATAGTGTGCTTTATCTACAGGGGGTGAAAAAAAACTGCACAAGCTATGGACCCACAAGGAAGGGTTGGGACATGTATGTGGAAATGTCTTCAATGTTCTGTACTATATTTCTAGTTGGAAAATTTCGGCATATTCTCGTGACGCATATTTTGTCAACTTTCTATATCATTTTTCTTTCGAAACATATACGACAGTCGTACGATCGCAAACCCGGGGCATTCCTGGGGTAGTCGTGTATGTGTAGTACAAAATTATTCAGCTGTCTTGTTGCGAAAAAAATGCTATGTGGGATCATGGTTCGTGAAGAAGGAAGGGGTATTGGTGTATGTCAGTAGCCTGTTCCCAGGGCCTAGACATGACAGCTCCTGGCTCTTGAGCCAACATGCCCCCAAGGACACCCCCCTCCCCCTTCACTAACCCTATTGGCCTGCTGTAGCCCTAGGGACAGGCTTGCTTCCAGGCTAGTGTGTTACTGCCGGGCAGTTGGCTGTCTCCAATCCCTCATCCCCCTCCCCCAGTACCAGTAGTTCTCACCCACAATGGTTCACACTGATAGCTGCATCAGAACCACCTTGCATGCTTCCTCATGACGTCAGAGCTGTCGTCAGGACTAAATCACCCTGTCGGGCACTCGAGGAGCCAGTCTACACGCACAGGGAAACTCCGCTATACAATACCAGTTTACCGATTTAATTTTATGGATGACATCCTCTGAAGACTCCCAAACTAGTGCGCGCGGGCGAATAAAAAAAAATCCGGCCAAAAATAAAAAATGCTACTAAACCACAGAAATACAAATCTGGTATTGTGAATTCGCGACAGTACTTGGCGACGTATACGACATGCGGCACATGCAGGCTTTTTGCGGCATTTATGAATCGGTACTTTATGAGTCAGTAGAGCTTCGAATTCGATAGCCTGGGTTCTCGGCTCCGTATTGTCGCTGACTACCATGGACTACCCTGGCCTAGAGCCATGCCAGAGCCCCGGAGGACGTGATCTTTTTTTTTTTTTTTGAGGACGACAGGCGAAAATCAATGCGCGCGCGGATGTCATCCATATAATTAAGTCGGTGTGGCCTAACCAGTATCATAAAACACTCGGTAGCAGTCTTTACTGGTTCTTTCTTAGCTAGCATTGTTCAGGCAAGGTTTTAAAAAGGAACGAATCTTTGGTTTTATGTCGTCTCGCTTGCAATTGCTTCGCGAAAGTTTAATTCCTCAGATTCAACCGCCGAGCTTTACAAAACACGAGGGGCAGAATTGAGACAATTTTGGAACGGTAAACATGTGAGAACAATTAGCTGATAACAATATACTATGTCTGCTGTCCAGGCGTCAGAAATGTTAGGTTTGGTGTCCTACACTCGGACCCCCTCTTCTGTATCAATCATTATAGAGTCATTCGCTGCAGTGACACCAGATAACACCAAGTCGTGTACTGCGGTAGATACGTAGTCTTTAATGAGTTAAAGCTGGCATGAGCACGCCGCAGAAATGTTATCCAGGGTCAAGTGCGACTGTGCCGACTGATGACGTAAATCTGTGCCCTTTACCGTCACCGTTGCAGCTGGTTCTTGTTTATGAGTTGAACCTTACTTTCTGTGCCTCTGCCAGGTTCTCTAACCAGCCTCGGCGTTTGTGTTGTCACAGGTGAGAGAAACTGCCACCGGAAGCGCGCCAAACACTGCTTCACGTTCGTGCTCCCTGCGGGGGCGCAGCACGGCACCGTGTCGTCCGCACAGCTCTGGTTCCACCCGCTGGTCTCCAACCCGCCGCCTTCTAACGTCACTCTGCACTTCTGGCCGCTCTTCAAGTCGCCCCAGGAGGACCAGCGGTCCCGGAGAATGGTGCTGTTCTCCCCGGCCCAGAGGGCATCGCGCCAGGGCTGGGCGGATGTGGACGTGCGTCACCACTTTCGGAAATGGATGAGCGACGCCACGTTTTACGGGATTGACGTCGAGCTGGTGTGTAAGCACTGCCCGAAGCGCGTCAACGACCTGATCCGGACCACGGGAGACCACCGCCCGTTCCTCGTGCTGGACACGGGCGAGCCACCCGTGCGGAACCGCCGGAGCGTCGACTGCCCCGACGGCAGGAGCAACGAGTGTTGTCGGGAGAAGTTCTACGTCGACTTCAAGGACATCGCCTGGGACGACTGGATCATCTCACCCAAGGGTTACTACGCAAACTTCTGTACGGGGTCGTGTCAGGGCAACATCCTGCCGCGGTACCACCACACCTCCGTCCTACAGCGGGTAGCCCTCAATCAGAAGGACAGAGACACTAGACTAAAACTCACGCCCTGCTGCACACCCACCAAGATGTCCGCCCTCTCCATGTTGTACTTCGACAACGACGGCTACATCTTCAACAAAAACCTGCCCAACATGAAAGTAGACGCGTGCGGCTGTTCGTGAAAGAACAGACTGAACTTTCCAGACTTATCATGTATGCAATATCGTTACAATTGTGAGACTGTGGCTGGTACCTTGAGGAAAGACCTAGAGACTGTTGCCAGCGACTAATTTTGAACGGTTCCAAGTTGTATATATTGAAAGACGTGGGAAACAACAATTTTGAATATCAACAACTCTGTGAAGAAGGAATGGAAAGATCTTAAAACTACTCTAGCGTAGCATATATAAGGACCACCCATTAGATATCAACATCACCAATGTAGGATGTATAACAAAATCATATGTTAGAAGTAGACATCAGCTGTGTTTAAGTTTGTTTCGTGTTGGGCGGACCTTTGTTCCGCTACAAAGGCCCGAGGACGGGAGAACAATTGCGAAGCAAAGACACAAAAAGTACATCAAACTAAAAACAAGGGCTTATCCGATTAGTGAATGACAAGAATGCCAGGTGCATGAGATAGCAATGAGGATAGGATGTTTAGCATGGTCTTGTCTTCCACTAAAACAGCATTTGATACGTTTCAACGAAACAATGCAAAATGTCAGAGCTGAAAGACGAGTCTGGTATATATCCCAGACGTTTCGGATATGTGACGCCCGTGTGAGAAGTTAGGTCTTAATTTAGGTCACTTTGAACACAGACAATGATCCTTGGAAAGGAACTACGTCCATGTCTAGTCTGGTGCTCTCCAAAAAGGCAAGAGCCCACACGTTGAAAGTAGAAGAGTGAGAGAGAAGTCATTATCAAAATACATAGCAGAACATTTCTCACATCATGCACGCTTCTGTAATCCATCAACATGGCGGAAGCTAAATTACGTCATAGTCACGTGACCACAAATACTCTATCATGATATGGCCAATGAAATCTATTAAGCTTTCTTAAATATCTATGGTTTAGCACAAGCGTCAATTCATTGAAGCTCTTGGTATGGTACCGAATTGGCCTGAAAAAAAGAAGGAAAAAAAAACAGAAAAGCACTGTGGACTTACTCGATGTAAGAAACGAAGAGATTTTTTTTTCTTTGACCCAAAGGGGCGACGAAAGGAAATGAAGAAATTCCAATCGTCTTTCCAGCAGCCGATTTCCGTGAAAGTAATTATGGCGGGGAGTCAAGAATGCGGATGGGTCACGTTCGGAAAGGACCCTATCGTTACCTTACAAGCTCTTTGGCACCGCTACTTGCAATGGTCTCCAGATTGAGACCACGACTCGGTATGTACTAGCCAGGTCTCTCTATTTGCTTGGCCACGTGGGTTGGCGCTTTGCCCATGTCGTGGTGCATCGTCAGGGCAAGCGTTTTAAACATAGCGTCAGAAACCTGCTATGGTCGGAGATTATCCGGGGATCTATTTACCAAGGCCACCTACCCCCTTCATCTCTCAACATAATGATGAAGAGGAAGGCGTGTGTTTTAAGAGTTATTTTAAGCATTGTTTTGTATACACATAACAAGTCAAACGTTGTTCGCCAGTATATGATTAATATTTCCACAACCTTCAATCGCCGCTCATGTGACACAATATTATTGCATTGTGCTGGCTTCTCCCAAATGATTAATTAGTGGCCTGTAAAACAACATTAATCAGGAACTTTTGCTAATAACACCACCTGTACCAAGACAAGGTCGACATGCCCTGAACGGAAATGAAACTCGGCGCCTGTCGTCTTGAGATAAAACGTATTAAGCTGTTAAGTTGAAAAGGTCAGAAGATAGTGTGAAGGGCGAAGGGCTATAGTTGGAAGCACATGCATTGGTCCATCTCAGCGTGTGTGGAAACTGAAACGACTGGACTGATAAAAAGGCCCAAAAGATTAAGGCATGTAATATACAGGCGTGTTCGATGACCAATGACAATGTAGATTAGTTGTGATTAGGGATAGTCTAAAGATATTTTAAAGATATTTTGCCACTTATTTGAAATGTGAAAAGTATCTAGCCCGATACCCAATGTTGCAGTCGAGTGAATAGGTGCAGCGTGTGTAGCACCTTCATCAATGAAAAAGTGCGTACCGCGAAAGCTGATTTTATGTCGTTCTAAACTACCAAGAAGAAGAGCGCTGTGTGACACATTGGATGTTGGTTTAATATTGTTTTCAATCAATCCCCGTAACTTAAATGGAAATGTCTGTATCATCACGGTATCAAAATCCAAATACAATAACCAGCACGAAGCTTTGAAAAATACTTATCGAATCGCAAAACCAGAAATCTCAGCGTAAAACCAGAATTGAATGTCGTTCATGAAGAAAAGACGTTGTTTAATGTGCCACTGCGTCTGTGTGATGTGCGTCTGACCCACACGTACGTTTGTAGAGCTGGAGAGCCATCATTTGACAGGAATCTTGCACAAGTGTGGAAGACTTTGTCCACATAGACGCAGTTTCGTGCCTCGCGTGTCATCAAGTGCTGAGTTACTGCAGAGCAGTACGTGGACCTATGTTAGTATGTATGGTGTATAAATATATACGCCTGGCATAGTTTAGGTATAACAAGCTGTGACAGAATACGTAGGAGAAAATGATCACAGTTTCACTTTTAAAGTGACAAACAGCGATGGATCTTTGCTGAAGCATAGTTTTATTTGGTACTTAATTGTTTACAAACATGCCGAACAGGTTCAGATCTAGCACACGAGCTGCACAGATGGAGACCTTCTCTAAAAGAGCTATTAATATATAGCTGGAGTCTTAAGTGGCAAGATTCGAAAAGAATGGCTATATTTTTTCATTTTTTTTTAAACGCGTGAAATAACTTTGTCATGATAGATGGTTATGAAATGAAATTTTAAGAGGATGGGTAAATATCTTATCTTCTGTCATCATAGGAAATTCAAATCAATGTTGAAAGTAATATAGTCGCCAAGTTGGTAAAATACGGACCAGGACTTTCCTGTGGTGTACTTTACTAGTGTGTAAAAGCTTGTGTAAAACTTACGTTAAAATCAACCAATATTGTACTATAATTGCACGTGTGAACTATAGTCGCCACTTTAAAAGTGATTGTCTAATCCTTTTGGGCGTTTCTACTGGCAACGGATTTATAATCCGACTTAATTACAAGTGTTCAAAATGCAACACATATCTGATAATATTGGCATTACATATTACTAGTTTTTGATAAATAGATAGATAGATACAGTATAGTCTGGTCAATTATGGTAAGAAATTTCATTCGATTTTGATCAATTCTGTTGAATTTGTATGTGGATTTTGTTTCAGAACCCATGAAACGCAGGTGGTTGGAGTTTGTCGCCAAAAATGTACATCTCATGACCAATGAAATGTCTCCGTTTCAATATATAATGACGTCACTCTACATCCGTCCGCCATCTTGTTTCTCTACCACTCACGCACTACTAGTGGTGGAGAAAATGAACAAAGATGGCGGACAATATTAAAATCGTGAAATCATGTGCATGTGTATCGAAAGGGCTATACTTAGAATTGAAAATACCACATCATTTACATTATCTCTTTTGCCATCTAGTTTTCTTGATATTGTAGATATTGTGTTAAATTGAAACGGATGTGCAAACTAGTAGTCCTGTGCGAATTAGTGTGAATGTTTTGTAGACATTGCGGTGCAATAAAGAAATATCTTTAATCGCCGATAATGTTGTGTATGTTGCTTCTTTGTTCATGAATCATCATATTTAGGAGGCAGGCTAAAACGTATGAATACACGAGTTCAGTATTTTTTAACGCCAACGGTTCTGGTAGAGTTCAATGTTTCTGATAATATATTTATACGTAAACCAAGTATTGCATGATAAACAGAAAGCAATAACCATACCTTAGCTTAGGCGGGGAGGAGTTCTCTAAACTTACAGACCAAGAAAAAACTATTCTTCTTTTAACTTCCCAAAACCCACAAATTTTGGAAAAGGTGGGACATTACGTCTTCCATGGTTTACAGAAGAGAAGTCAAACCCTTCAGACATAGTTTTAGACATAGTTATAGTTCTAGACAGCTACCTTTATCATGTAGACTTTAGTTATTTTATACTCTATTTCATTGTGCTTTTATGTTATGTAATTTGCAATTAGCCCCCGGGCACGAATTTGCAATAAACTTTTCGTTATGGAACTAGTAGAAGGAAGACGCAATGGTGTTATCAGACAACTATGTCCATCGATCACAGTCAAGAGGGAGACAGAGACCTTTACCATTTAACCGATTCAGCATTTTCTATCAGGTAGGATCAACTTCACGTGTACTAGCGGGCGCCTCTGTTAGGTATGAAAACCATGTATCGTATGCGTAGTATGTATCGCTCCCTTCGTCACGCGATATACGGCCCTTTGAAGCCGTATCCAAGGTTTTGTTGGCGAATACTATCAGAAGAAGGTTGATACACTATCGTAGAAAAGTAGGAATCTCAAAGAAGACGCCTCTCCTATCTAGGGCATTTTAAAAAGTGCACTGTGTGTGTTCAAGTGACTGCATGAGTACCATGGATACTATCTTTAAAGGGCAGGCAAGAACAGCAAAGATGCTTCGTCATCTAAAAATGCATTGGTTTGTATGGGGAGAAAGTCAGGCTGAGGGACGTTTGGTAATCAGCCTGGAAGCCAGCCTGTTTCCAGGGTCTACACAGGACAACTTCTCGGCCCTATAGCAAGTTACCCATATGCATGGTCTAACTCTGTGGTACTACTTAATTATTGGGGGTATGTTAGCCCGTTAGAGTTGGTCTGTGTCTGAGACCCTGGAAACAGTCTGGCAGCCGGGAAACCAATTCACCATCTACAACATGTAACATGTCCTCCCAGAGGTTGGGCTGTGTCTCAACTGTTTTCAGAAGTGGATTTTTGTCTGTAGTGATAACGGTCTTCACCTGGCCGACCACGTGCACAGTGCGTCTCTCAGCAGGCAGACATCACCTGTAATGGCCAGTGGGCCTACAGTGGCCTGTGCGGCGGCGCGGTGCTACATGTATGTTTCCACGTCCCGTGGAGCCTGTTTGTGCGGGAATGACAGAAATGCTGCGAGTGTGGCCGGAATGAAGGCCACAGGGAGACAAGGCAGACGCCAATAAACAGCCACGGGAGCTCACGACGACAGAGGACAACCCGGCGGGCTCTATTCTCCAAGCAAAAGTTTGGATTTTGGCTTTTTCTGGCGCCTTTTTTTATCAGGCTTCCTTTTTTTTTGCACTGGTATTTTTTTTACGCCAATCCCAAAAAGATACCAGTACATAAAAGAAATCCCGATAAAAAGCCTAAAAACACACCAAAACCCAAACATCTGCTTGGAGAGTAGGCTGACTCATCTGCGGTGGGAGGGTTTAGGGAAGGGTGGGGGGTGTGGTACGGATATAAACCGATCTTGCTCAATGATAACTGGCCTTCCCGCCCCTTTTACGTAAAGCGTAAAATGTGGAAGATGTTTTGATCTCCCATAAGTCGTTGGGAAAGCATTATAATTACCCCATTATTCGTTGCGAGCTGGCCGTCACGTAGGCCACAACTCTTAATAATATTTTTCAAGCAAAGCACTTTAGGGATCCATACCCAGGCTCCGATCTATAAGATATATATTTACACATACGCGCCGTGATACCATGCATGGCAATGTTACACATTCACCATCACATTTATTCTATCCATTTTCATCCCAACTTTTGCTGTCATCACCGAATTTCAGCGTGTGTACCCTGGGCGGCTCTCGCCTGCTGACAGAGGAATGCCCGGGACAAGCCCACGGACTTGTTCGCGACCGCAAGTTGGCGGCCAAGTGCATCAATTAGATAAGGAACATCCCCTCTTTACAGCCACCGGGTACTTTGTAAAACCCTGCGGTGAGAGGTTGCCATCCCTTAGCGCAGTGTGCCCGAGGATTAGTTTTAACTGAGTGTATATATACAACCACTGGACGCCCTGTCTTCAGTCTGCAGCGCAAATCCGTGTTCGTCTGAGCCTTCTGATGAATAAGCCACGTCTTTAATGCCTCTTTCATTAAGCTAGTTTTGTTCTGTTATGTCTGGGGCTGTGTTACTTTACAGGTTAGCGTCCGGGTGGCCTTCCGCGGCCCAGACAACAACAAACCGGGCTGAGGCGTGACGGGCCGCCGGGCTTCTACCTTTATTACACAGGACAAAAGATGTGGGTATGCAGGACTGGCATAGAGGGACAAGGGGCCTAAAATATAGCTCCAAGTACAAAATTATCTTCGTAAATCTCCCTGTGAAGTCAGCTTCATTGCTTTTTTTGGTCCTTCTCGATTTTTATGATTGGAATATAATGAACCATGTAAAACTATGATTCAAAAGACAACCATGCACACGAAACGTAAAAGAAATCATTCTTTGTCTTCAAAATTCTTTCAGCGAGCTGTGAATTTTTTGTTGGCTCAGCGGCCGCAACATTTAGTTCGTAACTCATGTTTCCATAATACACATCCTCTATTGTGCAAAGATATGTATAAAAAGCAAGGGTGGTGTATATCATAAACTAGACAATGTGTACCCTTGCAGAAAAGGTTGAGTCGGGTTGGGGGTTGAGTAGGCCCACCCACAAAGGCGTCCGTCGTCGCTTGCGATGTTGGATGCTTCTAGGTCTAAAAACTTAAAGCCTATTGCTGACAACAGACTGCTTTTTCCACTATTATTAAGTCCAGTTGCTTTCCTCTTCTCATTGTGTTTGCGTTCGTGCATAAAGTTTGAACCTCTGTTTACTAATATCACAGCGTCCTTCACCTTTATCATTATTATAACGCTAGCTTCGTGAAACGTTATTTTACATACAGATAGAACACCACTGTGCAACCATCTCCAGGAAACGTAAATGTTTAGAATAAAAAAACAGCATTGTTTTCGCGAAGAAAAATTGTGAAGAAAACTGTAGTCACCTCCATAGATCCGTCGTTTCAATGTCAAACTGGTGCATATACCAAACACCAGACGCGGTGCATGTACATGTATATAATGTCTAGATGGACGCTAGCTTTGACTCTAGCCTCGACGCTAGCCTCTAGGAAGCGGTTTGAAGAGTAGAAATTTGCCAAATGGCAGATAAGATGAAAGTTGGTCCATTAAAGTAATGTCCCGAAATATACTCCTTAGCGGACCAACTGCCCCTGGCATGTTATCCGTCTATCTGGCAAATTTCTACTCTTCAAGTCTCTTCCGAAGCCTGGTAGAGGCTAGATGGACGCTACACATAATCTCCAAGCAGATCGTTTGTTGGGGGTATTAAGACAGTATCAAATTGGACAGACTGTAACCATTTCCAAACACAAGGTGGTGGTAGAGACAAAAAAATGGCCATATATAAAAAGCAAACGATCTTCCACCATCAACCTCTGCTTGGAGAGTAGCTACACGCTCATCCGGAGCCGACTGAAACACAACGTGACAGGTGACCGATGAGGGTTCTCCCCTCCGGGTTGACAAAACAATACATCTACCGTCTAATTTGTCCCTCTCTTTTGAAGTGCCACCGGAAGGACTAGGGAAGCCGTGAGCTGGCTTTGAACACAGCCGCTTAGCGAATCCCTCTCACTCCTCCAACTACAGAACACAAAATCTCCGACTGTTGGTAAACAAAAAGGCAGTCTTGTGAGACTTCTCCAGACTTCCTTATCCAAATCCGGCACACAAAAGCTCTAACCGGGGGAGCTTTCCGATCAAGTATACGTCTATTAAGATGCGTTCAATGCGTTCAGCTTCGCGCTCTGCTAGCGCTCGGGACAAATGCTGACTGTTCCTAAAGATGTGTATATTCCTATGGGCGGAAAGGAGCAATTTAGTCCAATTGTCCGGAAGAGTCCGTGTCAAGTTCGCAGCTTAACCTCAGAAACAAACGCTGACAAAGGCCCGAGTCAGAAGGCTTGTCACCTCAGTACTGCAGCTGAATGTCTGGTACAAAATTAACTTGTATATATATGTGTATTGGAAAAATCCATTTTCATTTGAGTCCGGCGACGTGTTGAGTGCAGTTAAAATTGTTAAGCCTATTGTCAATAGAACGTCTATTTTTCCATGTCGCACATTTTGTAGGTGGTAGACTTTGGTAATCTCCAAGCAGATCCCTATCGGTGGCGAAAAAGACAGTATCAAATTGGCCAGGCAGTATCCATTGGCCAGAGAAGCTCCATTAGCCACCGACGTTGGTGGGGATCAGAACAAAACAAAAAACAAAAAAACGGCCATATATAAAAAGGTAACGATAATTCCCCACAACCTCTGCTTGGAGAGTAGACTTTGGTTCATAATACAATACTGAACAGTTTGAAGAGAGTTTTTGTGAGTAGATGGAATGTGCAGGTTGCATTCCAACCAACCAACCAACCAACCAACCAACCAACCAACCAACCAACCAACCAACCAACCAACCAACCAACCAACCAACCAACTAAATAACCAACTAAACAAACAAACAAACAAACAAACAAAAACTAAACAAACAAACAAGCAAGTAAACAAACAACTAATAAGTAACTTAAGAAAGCAAACAATATTTTTAAGCCTCATTTAGCTAGGTGATGCATGTACCTAGCCTGCCTTTTATCTTGCACGCTTGAAATATCCTGTACCCGGAGTGGTGATCATCTTGTTTACATGTTGTTGATTTGTTTTATTGCAATGTAGATCATGTAATATAGATCATGCAGGTGAAGACAATAAATACAATATGTAACCTCTGGTCAGCCCAAATGTGGATAATGGCACCAGGAATCCTCTCCCATATGTTTCAGGGTATGTATTGGCTCTTGCATACCGGGACAGAAAACCGTCTCATCGTTTGGCCGTGGTTCGGCGATGTACTATGAGAAATACGTCTGAAATGAAGAAGATCACCACTCCCTCAACCAACATCTGCTTGGAGTTGCCCAGTAACTCAGGTTTTTACCCGTCATGCTTTGTAAAAACCAAGATGGCGCAAAGATAGTCGAAGAAATTTTTTCCCGAAAGTTGTAGCAACTTTGTGACCAAAGACGTCCCCCACCATGTGTGGTCTATGCTGTGTTTTATCACGGAGATCTGCTGGAGCTTCTCAGGTGCGTTCTGTGTTGCTCCTCTGCTTTAGCGCTTTGAATAACCCATTTTTTATCCTGTCTGAGAGTAGAGTGGGGGAGGGGGGCAGCGGAGTGAAAATTTATTATAAAATTATTAGACTTGAACAACTTGCACATAAATTATGTTGCAGTATGCATTTCCGCCCACATGTCATACGTAAACAAGCTCTACGATTAGCTCCTATAGCCTCAAGTGCACATCTACATCTACATGTAGGATAATTAACCACCTTGGATACACCATGGTTACAGTAACCACCTTGGTTGCAGCTATGGTTAACTTAGCCGTGGCGACTCTTGAGGTAGCAGAACACAGTATTCATCTGCGACCCCCGGAGATGCTGACGTAGGGATAAGAAATGAGTGCGACAAACAGCTTGCACCGCTTGTACACAGCCTAACGTGGATGACACCGGGACATACAAGTTACCGTATGGTACCATAATATGTCGGCTTTGATATCGCATAATTGAGATTAGGAAGGCTGCTCGATCGGCGTATAAATGCGCCTGACCTTTTCGCTGCCTGCCAGGGTGAGTCGGCTGCAGTTCCGGTGCGCTCCGCAGGAGGCCATTTAAAAGAGGGCGGCATAATGTCAAAAAAACGATAACTTTTTGTACTTTTTTGTTATTTTGTACATCGTACCCTATATTTGAACATATTCGTTTCTCATGCTTTTCTATGGTACCCTAGTGTATTTTTATCCGCGTCGATGTCAGTCACTTCCGGGTCCTTAACTATAGAAATCCCCATAGGCGAAAAACTGTGTTCTGCTACCTTGACTCGGGCTATATGGTTACCTCAACTGTATGTGGTATCAAGGTATATATGACATGCAGGTTTGTAGGCAATTTCAGGTGAAAAGGACCTTATTTCAAATGAATGATAGAATTAGACAACAATGACTTATAATTTATAACATTAAACAACTTAAAAAGGGTATGCATATGTAAAGCCCAAAACTATGGTGCCACCTGTGACTGTTTTGTAGGATTTTTTGCTGTCATAGAACGGACCAAAACTTCTGGAGGAGGCAACAACACATTACTACAGATGCCTCTTATCTTATTTTACAGACTCTGTGCTAAGAATGGCCAGGTAGTTCCTATTGGATTTGCCCCAGGCTGCATATTCTCAGGAACAAGTCTATAACACAGGTGTGTAGAATGCTCGACACCTTAACCAGGAAAGTAGTGTTACCGCTCGGACAAACATGGAACAGAAGGAGGGCTTCCACATCCTGCAGATTAACTCGTCCTTCGTGGCGGGGATAGGGAACATGGTGACGTTTGCGCCAGCTGACGCCGCGCCAGAACCAAGCAGGTCCGCTGCCAACTGCCAAAGAACAGAGGAAGAACTGCTGGAAGATCGTAGCAAACACAGGGTACAGAAACTTCCATCGACGCGGGGACAAAGACGGACCAGACCGTACAACCTGGACCGCCCTTCGCGCCACACAACAAGAAAGGCAGCATACAAGAACAGCCAACCGTGTCATGAGTCTCAAGAAGGCCTGCACAAAATGGTCCTAAGACACAGGTCAGGGTCAAAGTTATTTGAAGACCTTCCACTGGACAAATTGGAGATTTCAGAGGAAGGAAAGAACAGAGTGAAGCATGTTGGTGAGATGGAAAAAGTGGCAAAGGACATGAAGGACTTGAACATGTCAGAACCAGAAGGGAAAAAGGAGACAAGTTCATAGCTTATTGGACATGTGGTTTACAATGTATAAGGCCACACCAATTTAATTTCTTGGTTAACGGATTCGCCCGCTTCATTTTTTTCTGATTTGCAAATAAAAAAAAAATCAGAATCAACTGCAAAATGCTCATATTTTACCCTTAACAGTTGAAAACAGTCCTTTTCATATATAATAGTTGTTACAATTATTCCATCTTTCAATGCAATGGAATCATTAAAAGTTCAAAATTCCTTGTTTAAATTTTGAACCAGCCTGATGTGATGACTTAATGGCTCCTATCGTACCATTTTGGGCCATAATAGAATGCCTAGGCCTGTTTTTATTTTCTATTTTTTTTTGCCCGCCCGCTGCATTATTTTCCTAGCAAAATCCGTTAACCAAGAAATTAAATTGGTGTGGCCTAAGGCCTAGGAAAAAAAAATGTTGTGTTTCCTGTTTCCCGACCGACCCTTGAAAAACTTGCTGACCCTAGACTTTTTTGGTTGGACCCCTCCAAAGGACATAAATTTTTCAAGCTGATCAATTTTTTCTAGCTCCATGATCTGACAACGGAGTGATAGAATGTTGTACAGTCACTTATCAGTTTTCTAACATTGACATTGAAAATAAAAGTGTCCTCATGCAAAAGATAATCCTTACCTACCCACCCTAATTTTTCAAGACTGAAACAGGAAACACAACATTTTTAATTTTTTGTTGTTGTCAGAGTAGGTTTATTTAGGCCAGAGAATGATGCAGTGTGGATTCTTGAAAAGTAGCAAATCTTTCTCATGTATATGCATGCATATTTTTTCATCATTAGGCCATACCAATTTAATTTGTTGGTTCTCGGATTTTTTCAGAAAAAATATGAAGCGACAGGGCGAAAAAAAATAAAAATAAAAACAGGTCTAGGCATCCTATTATGGCCCAAAATGGTACGATAGGAGCCATGAAGTCAACAAAAAAGGCTGGGTTAAAATTTAAAGTATAAATTTTGAACTTTTAATCAAACCACTGCATCAATAGATGGAAAAAACTGTAATAACTAGGAAGAAAAGGAATTTCCTCAACTGTTGGGGGCAAAATATGAGCATTTTTGAGTTGATTCAGAACCAGAATCTTTTTTTTCTTTTTTTTGCAAATCAGAAAAAAATGAAGAGGCGAATCCGAGAACCAACAAATTAAATTGGTGTGGCCTTACATATTTTTTAAAAATCATTTGCTGCTATGTAATGCAAGACAATGGGCAGCAGTACAGTCTGACCCCAAGTTTCAGTTTTGTAATTTTACTTGTTACAGCTTGTTTTCATAGATAGGCATATTCCAGAGTGCTCCTGTTTTGAGATTACATCCTTCATAGGTCAAAAGTATATATTGCATCGATAAATGCATCAATGGATAGCAAATGGCAGTAATACTATATGTTTCTAATGTGAGAAAGAGCTCAGGGATTATGGGTGGTTGGTCCATGGGCACTGTTCTCAATTGTATAATTACTGGAATGAATATGCAATCATTTGCTTTGTGATTTGCAATATGTATATAATGTGTGTTTTTAGGATTTTTGTTGGTAGGTATGACTACTTGTTTCTTTAGGTAAATGTGTCCTTCACGTACCTACCGGTAGTAGCTCTACTATGCAATATATTATTGTAACAAACATTTTTGCCGAATATTTTGTGTTCCAGTTTTTTTTACTGTTGTTGAATGCAGTACATGGAGATAATCACTGTATGTAAGTTACTCTTTTTTTGTATATTTATGCTCATGGTACCAATAAAGCAATCACTGGGAAAATAATTACAAGTGTTAGTATTTCCTGAATTCCTTTGCCTCTTTCTATTAAATTTGTATATAATATATCTTAAATTTTACAAACATGCCAGCTACATGTTACCCACATGTATGAGTGTGTAGATTAGAAGTATATAGTTTGGACTCAAATACATGTATATGCAAGACATAACTTGCAAAATTATACTGGTACATTTAGTGCTGCATACCGGTTCACTGGACTTGGATCCGGACTTGTAAGAATGTTAAGGTTCAAGTCCAAAAAAACCTAAAAGTCAAGAACCGAGTCCGGACTTATTACCATAAAAGACCATTTTACA
Source organism: Branchiostoma belcheri (assembly GCF_001625305.1). Taxonomy (NCBI): domain Eukaryota; kingdom Metazoa; phylum Chordata; class Leptocardii; order Amphioxiformes; family Branchiostomatidae; genus Branchiostoma; species Branchiostoma belcheri. The sequence goes on from NW_017803976.1 coordinate 1,110,406, forward strand.
TACCCCTTTTCATTCCAAACCACCTAAAACGTAGATTGCAAAATCTTTGCTGCAAAATGAAGAAAACATTGCCATCGGGCGTCGTCAAGTACCGGCCTCCATGTTATGTGGCCAAAGTTTCACCCAGACAACATTGCAAGGTTGCCAACATGCAATTTTGTATTTGCCATGGGTTTAGGTCCGGACTTACAAGTCCAGAACTGAACCAAAACCGCTGGACTTGAATCCGGACCTGAACCTAAAATTGGGTTTAGGTATGCAGCACTAGGTACATTGCTTCATAAAAGATATGGTACTGGTAAGGCATCATTTGTAAGAAATCTTAAGTTGTATTTCTTTCGTGATTACTAAGTATTTATTTACCCAGCAGTCCCCTTCGATCGTCCAAGAAGTCCAACAGAACATATTCCGTAGAGGTCCCGACTGTCATCACATCCTTCAGGACCTCTGTCTGACCTCTGACCCCACCACACGGCATTATGGGACATTTCTGGGCTCGGTGCTGCACATGCGAGGAGAGATTACCCAGCAGCCCTGTCAGGACCAGTGGGGGAACATTCTGCTATGGAACGGGGAGATTTTTGATGGGATAAAGGTGAGAACAACTAAAGTCTTAACATGAATTATATGTTAAAAGTTAAAACTTTAGATCCAACACAAAGAAGTTCTCTCAACTAGAGAAGGGCCCTGACATCGTCTACCAGATACCTTTGACCCAGTGTTGACGTTACACTTCAAAGAAGCCATGTGACAAGCTTCACTGGGTCAGTCTACTGAAGAAGACCAGAGTGACTGGTCGAAAGCTCTTGGTGAGAGAACTTCTTTATGTTAAATCTAAAATTTTAACTTTAAACATGTAACAACCAACACAGATGAACTTTCATGATAGTAAATGGAGTTTTATTACTGCTGGGTATGGAAGTATATTGTTTTGGGTGGGTGAGTTGTGAGTTTGTGTGACTGTCAAAGTAGCGACTACAGTTCAGTGGAGGGTGGGAAGTCATTTTGACAGTTGATTGACAGGGAGGTAGAGCCTGAAGGTCGTCAAAATATGTCTAGAGGGAGTTCAGGAAGTGGTGTAATACCCAAATAAATTCCGTCATAGTACAATCAATCCCCTCCACAGTTTCAAAACATTCACGAAAACCCAAAACTTCCCAGAGGTCTATCAGCTTCAAAGGTCTTTAAAACCTAAAATACTTCCTGGAAATCTCAAATCTCTGATTTCTTGTTGTAATTTTTGGCCCTTGAGTGACTGTCCATTTAATACTACTTACTTGTACTTGTTGAGGTCTCCTCGAGTCAGTCGTTCGAGTGGCCTGCGCACAGAACTCGTCTCTTCCTCAACAGTCCTCTCCACTCCTTCCATTTAATAATCATGAAAAACTATTTCAGATATTCAAGTGCAGCTTAGCAGTGCCAACTGTTGTTCCTGTTGTAATTTTTGGTCCTTGAGTGACTGTCCATTTAATAAGGCCATGTTGATTTGATTATATGGATGACATCCTCCGGGAGCCCCAAAACTGATGCGCGTGTGCGAATAAAAAAAAAGTTTTGCAAAAAAAAAAGTTGTTTTCATTATGAAATCTGTGTGGTCATGAGGGTTGAACAAATGGGACAGAATATGGTTTGGCGAATAATCTAATCTTCAAGTTCATTTCCTTACAATTTTGTCTTTTTTCGTTTGATTTTGGCATTCTACGACATTGGTATAGTTTTTACTTATTTTTTTGTAACTTACGGTATATTTTTGCTCATTTTGCAACTGTTTTGTACGATTTACAGTATGGTTGAAAACTTTTTTTTTGGAAACGGCCAAAAATTCATGCGTGCGCGGATGTCATCCATATAATCAAATCAACATGGCCTAATGAAAAACTATTTTAGATATTCAAGTGCAGCTTAGCAGTGCCAACTGTTGTTCTTACAGGTGGAAGAGGGCCACAATGACACGTCTGTCCTCCTACAACTGCTTGCTGCCGTCCATGGTGAGGAGGGTCTCCTCCAGGTGTTCCAGAGCATCAAGGGCCCATGGGCATTCATCTACTGGCAGGTACATCGTTCAGACATAAATGTAGGCACTAGGGCTGCATACTGGTTCACTGGACTTGGATCCGGACTTGTAATAATGTTTAGGTTCAAGTCCAAAAAAACCTAAAAGTCAAGAACCGAGTCCAGACTTATTACCAAAAAGACCATTTCACATACCCCTTTTCTTTCTAAACCACCTAAAACCTTCCGTAGATTGCAAAATCTTTGCTGCAAAATGAAGAAAATATTGCCATCGGGCATCGTAAAGTGTCGGCCTCCATGTTATGTGGCCAAAGTTTTGCCCAAACAACATTGCAAGGTTGCCAACATGCAATTTTGTATATGCCATGGGTTTAGGTCCGGACTTACAAGTCCGGAACTGAACCTAAACCTCTGGACTTGAATCCGGACCTGAACCTAAATGTGGGTTTAGGTATGCAGCACTAGTTGGCATGTGTCATGTCATATGAGTTTATCATTTTATTTACTACCTGAGTATTTTTTCTCAAATCGTGCATTTTTCCACACTGCTTTCAAGGCCCGTCTTGTGTATTACATTGTATTTCATGTAAACCAAGCTTCCTTTGTCTTTTAAGTTTTACTCACCAGATCATCCAGCCAACAGGCTGATATTCGAGACAAAATTACCGAGTGTAACACTTAGACTAAGTGATTCAGTGTGATAGGCAGCCAGACATGTTGAGAAGTTGAAATTAACAATCACTTGTGATTAAGATAACATTTGTCCACTGGTACAGGGAAAGGTCTTGGGCAACTTTATCAGGATTCAGGACTCAAACCTTGAGTGGCGCTGTTCATGCAGGGTTGGACAAGTTTTCAAAAATCTACATTGCCCTATCGGGCAAGCACATGGGCATTTCTACTTGCCCGAACCAACTTTTCACTTGCCCAATGCAAAATAGCAATGACATATTTCTATGCATTTTTACCACAAGGAAAATTTGTCAGTAAAAAAGCCCTTTATTATATTGTCCTATGCTTGACCACTATTCACCCCAAATAAAAGAGGTTTGAGACTTGCAAATGATTCTCTGACAAAAAGAGTCATACTTTTGACTAACATCAATAAGATATTATACATTATGGGAAAATGATGAGTGATTTTGCTCCAAACACTGGGGCATAATAGCCTGGGTACCATCCCCAGTAGTATATTCGCAAACTCTATAACTGGGTCTGGACTTGCACACATATAAAACGATTGGTCATGACGTCACGTAATGAGCTAGCCCGATCAGCGGGGCTTCATTTGATTGGCTGAGCCTCAGAGGCGACGGCCAATGGCGCGCCTGCATTATTCAAGTGATGTTTGTTGTTTTGTAAACACAGATCTTCGCGCGAGTGTTCCTTTTCTCGGCGCGTTCTTTTTTCTACCGGTAGGACGCCCAAAACATCACGAACGAAATTATTCAATGCATCTTTTTGCTCATTTTTGAGCGACGATATTCCGTCTAAATCGTCCAAAACGGACGTGATTGCGAGGTCAACATCAACCTCCGTGAGCTGAGCGGCTTGTTCGTCAGCCATGTTGATGATTTATCGCGGAAAGACTGACTACGGCTATATCATGTGCGCTTTAGCGTTCGGTTCGCCGTCGGACATGTTGATGATAAGGCGTTCGGACATTCGAACGGACGCTAACGTCGCCGTTCGGCCCTTACCTAATATGTACACACCCAAAAAAGGGCTTAGACGAGTAGGACCAATCAGCGCGCTCGTTCAAAATCTGAACGAATATTTAGACTCCAGACGCTACATATGTGTTCAAGTCCAGACCCAGTTATTATTATATAGTTTGCGAATATACTACTGGGGATGGTACCCAGGCTAGGGGCATAATGCCACATCTAAAAAATTTACTTGCCCAATCGGTCAAGTACAGGGTGACATTCACTTGCCCAAACAGTGCTTTTACTTGCCCTAGGCAATTGGGCAATGGGACTTGTCCAACCCTGTCATGTTAAATTAGGGTTGGCAGCTTGGGATTCTCACCAGAATTAATTGTTAAATGTACCAAACAGACCTAAATTTGTGGCCTTCTTTCCTTCGGTTTCCTGTTCTGAATAACAGTAAGCCCCATCAGACCCAGCCATGCCCCTTGGCTGGCGTGGGAATGGTAAACTGGATCAAAGGTCTGTTTCACAGACTCTGTTTTGAATGTTTTGAACTACAGGCTTCCGCTGCAATGATACCCGTTTACACTTGATAAGTCTAGTTTATGTTGTGCAGCTAAACATGTGAAGATAAGCCTGACCTTAGGCTGCAGGCCAGATACAACAACAAAGTCACAGCATATGCAGGGCTTGAAATACCACCTGCATATGCAGGTTAGTGCAGGTAAAATTGGAGCTGTGCAGGTACATGTGTGTGTGTACATGTATTTCTGATGTCTACCTGCACCTAACCTGTACTGGTCCATGCACTGGGTATATGCAGGTTAGTGCAGGTAAAACTGGAGCTGTGCAGGTATTTCTGATGTCTACCTGCACCTAACCTGCACTGCTCCATGTACATGTACTGGGTATATGCAGGTTATTACAGGTAAGATTGGAGCTGTGCAGGTATTTCTGATGTTTACCTGCACCTAACCTGCACTGGTCCCTGTACTGGGTATATGCAGGTTAGTGCAGGTAAAATTGGAGCTGTGCGGGTATTTCTGATGTCTACCCACACACCTATATAACCTGCACTGGGCTATGACAAAACAAGCCCCAGACACCGAGGGGACATATGACCAGCGATGGTCAAAATCTGCATTGTATTCTTCAAAGTAGCATCATTGAAGACAGCAGAGAACTTTGTAAAAATTGAAGAAAAAAAATGGTGCTACTGAGGACAATTTTTCAAAACATTTATTGATAAACTGAAAGGCAAAGAAACTGCAGTGCAGTTAAAACTTGCCAGGTGCAGGTAATTTTGAATATTGCCTGTGTAACAGTGGGGGGTTTATAGGCGCTACCAACTGATCTGGCAAACGGGTCTAGACCTTTTCGGCCGAGCGGTTAGAGTGTCTGACTGGGGCCTGGGAGGTTGTGAGTTCGAACCCCGGCCCGGGACCAGAAGGGTTTTTACTGGCTCCTCCTGTTTCTTACACCTGCACTTGTGCATAAAAATGCATTAAAAAGTATTTCCAGCCCTGACATGCTTTGGGAACACTAAACTGGGTCACAGGTTCTACCATGAGATGTTTATTTCAAATTTCAGGCTGGTTCCAAACAGCTGTGGTTTGGCAGGGACTACTTTGGCCGGCGCAGCCTCCTGTGGCGCGGGGAAACAGACGTGTTTGCACTCAGCTCAGTCACAGTCAGGCCAGCGCTGCAGGACAGCCAGGTTAGGGACCTTCCATTGATGCTTCAAGGGGGATGAAAATGCATTTATGGATTCATCCTTAAAAGGCCAAAGAAGGTGGCAGAATTTTTTACTGACATTACAACAGTCACTCATAAATTTATATGTAGTCATTACATTTTTCATTAACCTGCTTCCCTTTTATTTGCATCATAATTTCCTATACTGATATCTATATTCAAGCCCTTCACCATCTCATTTACTTTTTTTTCTAAGATTTTTAATTGGTCTGAAGTACATAAAGTAGGCATTCATTTGGCAATCACTTCTTGAAAAATCAAAATAAACAAATAAACAAAATTTGTTAATGAAAACTTCTCTTTCTCAGTGGCAGGAGATTCCAGCCAAGGGAATCTTTTGTATTCCAATGGAATCATGGGTAGCTGACACACCGTTGTCAATCAAATGGTTTCCATGGCAACATAAAAATGGGACCGCCCATTCTAGCTGTCCTGACCCATTTGCTGATGAAGCTGGCAATTTATGGACAGGTGTGAGAATTGAAAAGATGGACAGTGGTCCACGGTCACCGGTTTTACCCTTCAATTGCGAACTTCCTGACATTGAAAGTCAAAACGTTGACTTATCGAGTCCAACGGACAGAACTAGTGTTAAAAATGGCCTTCAGTTGGCAGCAAGTAGTTCCACAGAAGCAAGTTGCGGCCCTGGTAGCATTGCAAGGTGTGATGTCAACGATCTACGCAAAGGTACGGAGAAACTTGCAGCGATGCCGGACATTTTGGACCAGATTGTTGATGAGAAGCTGAAGACGTTGGCAGTCCAGTTGATCACAGTTCTTGGGGAGGCCGTCAAACGGAGGGTGTTCAATGTCCCCAGGGAGAGAGGGTCTAATACAGCCAAGTCCACCGTTCAAAAACAACATGTTGAACAGCTTGACTCATTGGAAAACCTCCAGGATAGGGCCGAGCAACTCCTGCTCTCTGATGATGCACGTGGAGAGGCTTGTGCTGCACCTGCTGTGAAAACCGGCTGTCCTGAAATGTCTTCGAAGGTGGAAATGAGGACAGCAGCTGTGCAGGACTCAACTGAAGAGAACTGTCCTGAAAAGTGTCGAGTGGCCATTTTGTTTTCAGGAGGAGTGGATTCAATGGTTATAGCAGCCTTAGCTGACAGGTGGGTGTGATGAAGTTAACTCCTGGTTTTATATACCTTCAAACTCCCTGTGTTGAAGAATTTTCCCTTATGATTATTTCACATGATAGATTTCTCCGACATACATTTGTAGGCTATGAAGGTTTCATATTTTTAACTTTTGATCTTTAAGTAGCAAAAAAGAATTAATGTTGCTTTTGGATAAACCATGTATTAGAAGTCAGTTAGACTTCACTTATTTGCACATCAATCAATAGTTTGTGCTTATAAACCTGCATTTCTGATAAGTCTCCAGTGTCACTGATGAAAGGCAGTGGATGCTACCTGAAACATCTGACCGTTTCCAAAATCATGTCCAGTTGCTTGCGTAACTGTTTCTGTTGGCATGTACATGTATAATAAGCTCCATCTGTTCTTACACTTACTAGTATAACTGTTTTAGAAGCAAGAAGAAGTCAAATCTGTACATACTAATGAATTACATATAGTATTATAATGAGTGGGGTCGTGTGGCGTAATGGCAGCGTGCGCAACTCGGAATCAAGAGGTCCTGAGTTCGAGTCCTGACACGCCACCGATCTTGTGCCCATGGGAAAGGCACTTTACACAACTTTCCCCACTAGACTCAAGTGAAAATGAGTATTGTCTGTCCAGTATCCGTTTCTATGTGCGGGACACAACACCAGCAACAGCTGCCTCTGTTCCGCATGTATCGCATTGTTGCAATTTCAATAAAATAAGAAAAATTCAAAAAATGATTTTGATTGGTTCCCTCCAGATTTGTCCCACCAGAAGAGCCCATCGACCTCCTGAATGTTGCCTTCCAACAGAAAGAGAAACAACACCAGCCTGGGAAGAAGAAAGGGAACAAAAAGCAGGAAGAGGTTGTCCACAGTCATTCCTTTCAGGTGCCTGACAGAGTCACAGGGCTCCAGGGGCTGGAGGAGCTGGTCAGGATCAACCCAAACAGGCACTGGAACTTTGTGGAGGTAAGTTGAAAGCCATTATTCCCCTATCCCATACATGTGTTCATTACTGAACAAATATGGACAATAATCATCCCTAAGGCCACACCAATTTAATTTCTTGGTTAACGGATTCGCCCGCTCCATTTTTTTCTGATTTGCAAATAAAAATAAAAATTCAGAACCAACTGCAAAATGCTCATATTTTGCCCTGAACAGTTGAAAACAGACCTTTTCATCCTAGTTGTTACAGTTATTCCATCTTTCAGTGCAATGGTATCATTAAAAGTTCAAAATTCATTGTTTAAATTTTGAACCAGCCTGGTATGTTGACTTCATAGCTCCCATCGTACCATTTCGGGCCATAATACGATGCCTAGGCCTGTTTTTATTTTTATTTATTTTTCGCCCGCCCGCTCCATTATTTTTCTAGAAAAATCCGTTAACCAAGAAATTAAATTGGTGTGGCCTTATACTGTTCATCGTGATATCAAACAACTCTTAACTTGTATATATTGAATTTAGTTACTACTTTTAAACATGTGAAACTGAATAACTCCAAATATTGCGTGTACATTTTTTATATGATTTTATGCTGTAACTAAAAGATCATAGTCTTATGAGCAGTAATATAGTTCCCTGCAAACAAGTATTCTTAATTAATAACCAAAGGATTCAGAATTATGTGCAATATTATATGTCTTTGTGAGCGTTTTTAAAACAAATTGTCTGTAAATTGACTGCAATTCAGTGATATTCTCACTGCGATAGCTCAATAAAGATATCTTGAATCTTGAATCTTTCATGTTACTGAGCTGGGCTTGAATCTTTCATGTTACTGAGCTGGGCTTGTCAGCACTGCGGCAGTACGTACTGCGCAGGTGCAGTATGTTCTGCCGATGTGCTGGGCTTGTCACAATGCATGATGATGATGATGGTGATGACTGATTTATCATACACATACATCACTCACAGAAACATATACAGGTTAAATGTCTTGGCTGAATTGTAGACTGTACAACTTAAAAGCATTAAGAATGTCATAAGTTCAGACTATTAATCTTACAATACAATAAAATATACATATTACAAAATCAATGGTACAGTGAAACTGTGATCGTCCAGTATAACAACATAACATTCTCATACAAAGTATTGTTTTTCTTTCCACATGTACAGGTGAATGTGACCTTGGATGAACTGAGGGAGAGGAGGTACATGTATACAGATTACTCTTTATTCATCTCTTCTTTTGTAC
>NW_017803976.1:1119161-1144194 GCF_001625305.1 Branchiostoma belcheri
CATAGAAAGTCAAACGTTGACTTATTGAGTCCAATGGACAGAACTAGTGTCGAAAATGGCCTTCAGTTGGCAGCAAGTAGTTCCACAGAAGCAAGTTGCGGCCCTGATAGCATTACAAGGTGTGTTGTCAACGATCTACGCAAAGGTACGGAGAAACTTGCAGCGATGCCGGACATTTTGGACCAGATTGTTGATGAGAAGCTGAAGACGTTGGCAGTTCAGTTGATCACGGTGCTCGGGGAGGCCGTCAAACGGAGGGTGTTCAATGTCCCCAGGGAGAGAGGGTCTAATACAGCCAAGTCCACCGTTCAAAAACAACATGTTGAACAGCTTGACTCATTGGAAAAGCTCCAGGATAGGGCCGAGCAACTCCTGCTCTCTGATGAGGCACGTGGAGAGGCTTGTGCTGCACCTGCTGTGAAAACCGGCTGTCCTGAAATGTCTTCGGAGGTGGAAATGAGGACAGCAGCTGTGCAGGACTCAACTGAAGAGAACTGTCCTGAAAAGTGTCGAGTGGCCATTTTGTTTTCAGGAGGAGTGGATTCAATGGTTATAGCAGCCTTAGCTGACAGGTGGGTGTGATGAAGTTAACATCATTTCTTTCTCCTGGTTTTATATACCTTCAAACTCCCTGTGTTGAAGAATTTTCCCTTATGATTATATCGCATGCTAGATTTCTCTCACATACATTTGTAGGCTATATAAAGGTTTCATATTGTTAGCTTTTGATCTTTACAATGTAAGTAGCAAAGAAAAATTAATGTTGCTTATGGATAAACTATGTATCATAAGTCGGTGAAGGTTAGACTTCACTTATTTGCATATCAATCAATAGTTTGTGCTTATAAACCTGCCTTTCTGATGACAAGTCTCCAGTGTCACTGATGAAAGGTAGTGGATGCATGCTACCTGAAACATCTGACCGTTTCCAAAGTCATGTCCAATTGCTTGCATACCGGGTAACTGTTTTTGTTGGCATGTACATGTATTATAACTTTATAAGCTCCATCTGTTCTTACACTTACTAATCATACCTGTTTTAGAAACAAGAAGAGGTCAAATCTATACATACTAATGAAGTACATATAGTATTATAATGATTATGATCGGTTCCCTCCAGATTTGTCCCACCAGAAGAGCCCATCGACCTCCTGAATGTTGCCTTCCAACAGAAAGAGAAACAACACCAGCCTGGGAAGAAGAAAGGGAACAAAAATCAGGAAGAGGTTGTCCACAATCATTCCTTTCAGGTGCCTGACAGAGTCACAGGGCTCCAGGGGCTGGAAGAGCTGGTCAGGATCAACCCAAGCAGGCACTGGAACTTTGTGGAGGTAAGTTGAAAGCCATTATTCCCCTATCCCATACATGTGTTCATTACTGAACAAATACGGATAATAATCATCCCTAATGGCATTTGTAAATTTCGTTTATCGTGATATCAAACAACTCTTAACTTGTATATATTGAATTTAGTTACTACTTTTAAACATGTGAAACTGAATAACTCCAAATATTGCGTGTACATTTTTTATATGTTTTTATGCTGTAACTAAAAGATCATAGTCTTATGAGCAGTAATATAGTTCCCTGCAAACAAGTATTCTTAACCAGAGGATTCAGAATTATGTGCAATATTATATGTCTTTGTGAGCGTTTTTAAAACAAATTGTCTGTAAATTGACTGCAATTCAGTGATATTCTCACTGCGATAGCTCAATAAAGATATCTTGAATCTTTCATGTTACTGAGCTGGGCTTGTCAGCACGGCGGCAGTACGTACTGCGCAGGTGCAGTATGTTCTGCCGATGTGCTGGGCTTGTCACAATGCATGATGATGATGATGGTGATGACTGATTTATCATACACATACATCACTCACAGAAACATATACAGGTTAAATGTCTTGGCTGAATTGTAGACTGTACAACTTAAAAGCATTAAGAATGTTATAAGTTCAGACTATTAATCTTACAATACAATAAAATATACAAATTACAAAATCAATGGTACAGTGAAACTGTGATCGTCCAGTATAACAACATAACATTCTCATACAAAGTATTGTTTTCCTCTCCACATGTACAGGTGAATGTGACCTTGGATGAACTGAGGGAGAGGAGGTACATGTATACAGATTACTCTTTATTCATCTCTTCTTTTGTACATTGTCTTCAACTGTGTGTTCCAAGTTAAGAAGTTAACAGTTTTATTTATAGATCATAAAATATATTAGATCATTCTTGCACACAATCAAGTTCTTTTACAAACTTCAAGTTAAATTTCTCTTCCTTCCCTCCTTTTCAAAATGGTAGGTCCCACCATGTGAGCCACCTGCTGTATCCCCTCCAGACTGTGCTGGATGACAGCATAGGCTGTGCCATCTGGTTCGCTGCCAGGGGGAGGGGCAGGTTGGCAAACTGTCCTGACAAGAACCAGGCCAATAACTTGTACTCCTCCCCTGCCAAGGTTAGTTCAGTGTGCTCTCATCTCAACTATAATTAGTCTGACTGTTGAGCTACCTCAGATGATCTGACAACCAGTTTCTCCACCCTTCTCGGTTTTTCTGTTCTTCGTAATGTTTAACTTATTGTCCTATTGGTCCATTCTCTTATACTATCCTCCCATCTTTTTCATTGCCTCCCCCTCTTTCTTCCTGCCTGGACTGTTCCTTGCAGTTTTGGCTAGTCCTGATGACCGTGACACTTGGCCATACCATCTACATGTACACGTTCAATGTGCTCTGGTCACTGATAGTGCTGCATACCTAAACCCACATTTAGGTTCAGGTCCGGATTCAAGTCCAGAGGTTTAGGTTCAGTTCCGGACTTAAACCCATGGCATATACAAAATTGCATGTTGACAACCTTGCAATGCTGTCAGGGTGAAACTTTGGCCACATAACATGGAGGCCGACAATTGACGATGCCCGATGGCTATGTTTTCTTCATTTTGCGGCAAAGTTTTTGCAATCTACGGAAGGTTTTAGGTGGTTTGGAAAGAAAAGGGGTATGTAAAATGGTCTTTTATGGTAAAGTCCGGACTCGGTTCTTGACTTTTTTGGACTTGAACCTAAACATTCTTACAAGTCCGGATTTAAGTCCAGTGAACCGGTACACAGCACTAGTCACTGATTAATGTCATAGCGTTCAATGCGCACTGAGCGTAGTGAGTGATAAAATAAACACAGTGAAACACAGCGTTGGATGTGCACTGACTAAGTGCTGTGATTGATTTCGTGACATTGACCGTCTCACATTCTGTTTGTCCCCAAACCGCTGCCTCCTCTCAACAGAACAAACAGGGTGGTGATAATGGTGGAGGAAATCCTTTGATTTTACAAACAGTTTGTAATAAATCTGGAACCTGATCAAGATAATGTCAAATGGCCACAGAAAGGGTGTTGAAACATGACATTGTCCTTAGTGTAGTCTCTAAATGTTCCCATTAGGAAAGTCAGGTACATCATTATTTTGTATAAATAAGTGTAATAAATTATGATCAAGGTAGCACCATGGCCAAATGGCCACTTGTAGCACTTCTCCTTGAAAGTGTTTTGAAGTACTGGTACAACAAATTACATTAAGTGGAGGGGTGGTTGTCCTTCAACTTCAAGTGCAGTCATAGGCTTGTCACAAAAAGTCACATTTATTGCTTGTATAAAGTAGCCTGAGTGTCAGCTTTTTTAGCTTTTGTCTGCTTCCCACAATCTGCTGTTGGTAGCGAATCGTGGGGAGTGGACAAAAGCTAAAAAGGCTGACACTCAGTGTCATTAACCATGCCATATACAGGTTAGTATTGACACCTGTAGGAGACTTTAGTTGGTAATCTCTGGATGAAGTTGGTCAATGGATGCCTTCTTCATGTTTCAAGTGTGTGGAGTTTTTGTTGTATTAATATTGCTTTATTCTGTTATATTTCTTATGCAAACTATTATTACCAAATAAATTGTCACAGGTGCTGTTTTCCCATCTTCTCAAAAGAAATTATAAGTACCGGGTGACTGTATTTGTTGGATCACTTCAGCTAAAATATGAAATAGAAAAAAGAAGATAAAAACCAAAAGAGAATTCCTATCTACCAGCCCTTTCTTTCAAGACTGAAATCGGAATCACATTTTTTCTATGTACTTTGTACATTCCTACATGTACATTTCCCTTAAATGACCTAACTTGAGTAGTGGACTTTGCACTGAGGAGACTTTGTACCCAGCCCTGTCCAAATAGAGAGTGATGGTGTGTGTACCATAAACTGTGATAAAGAGACAGTCTGGGGATGTACTAACTCAATGATGAGATAGCCCAGCCTAGTCTTATTTCACATGGGTGTCAAAAGCTCTCGCTGTGGACTTTGTTCCCTTGGGGAGTGTTTCAGAAATGCAATATATACCCCCAACAAAGTTGCCTTTTCCTTGATGTCATCACCTGTGTGTAATAAAGGTTACGTTGTTGGTTATTTGAATACAGTAGGGTGACAGGAAGTGAAGAGGGAAATTCTGTAACCACAGACTGACAAGGTTAATTTGTACTTTCCAAGCAGAGGAGTGTCTGTGGCTAATGGACACTCCTTTGGCCAATGGATACTGTCTTGCCAAAATAGGATCTGCTTGGAGATTATCATTTTATGTCTTTAGTTTCTTGACATATTAATATCTGTTGAATACCAGCTATTACAGTATATGCAGGCATAAGATTATGGTGCAGCAGCAGATGGTTGTATTACACTGAATGACCTGTCACACCTTGTTACCTTTGCACAGTCTACCATGTTTAAAGCTTTCTAGTGATGATATCCTTACTGTACTTTGTGGCAACAAGTTCCACTCTAGCTACAATTAAAAAAAATTCGAACACCTTAATCATAGCTTCTAACTCTTGAAGGCTTGACTATTTCTTCTTTTCTGACTGAGTGTTGAGATGGACAACTCACAGACTGTGTCAGTAACAAGGCACTTACAACAGCCAACATTCTACCGGTAGTCCTCAGATATCCTTGGCCCGAGAAGCCAACCTGTGCTATTTCATCAGCTCCCACATTGTAAACCTGGCTTTTCTCACCTCCTCTGACACAATTCAGTGGTCCGTCCACTAAATGGTGTCCCTAGAAATAGTTGAAGGTGTCTGAGTGGTAGACCCTATAGCTTACCAAGATAGTTCTACAGGGCACAGCCCACTAATTCCAGCCCCTATTGGAATATATAGAAAACATCTAAGAACTGAGCTGTCAACAATCACCTACTTGAGTGTTCAACTATTGCAAACACATATTGACAGGGTAGTCCAACTTCCAAATTGTCCATTTAGTCCAAAAATTTCACTTTTTGACCAGCGATACCTGGCACGGCAAATGCAAACACTGGCAGCATGACCTCTGACCCCCTTGAAGACCACCAAAAGACAAGAAGATGGGATTAGTTTTAGAACCTACCAAGCAGCCAAAACTACCCTAACAGCCAGTTTTTTCAAGTTAATAGAAATAGAAATAACTCTCCAGCTGGAAAATGCCAGCATTTATCCACATATACCAAGAAAAAGGCTTTTTCAGTTGGTTTGGCTGCACTCACTCAAAGGGGTCTCAGACTGGGCCCTCTGGGCATGCGCCATTTGGTGGCCTTTGCCCTACATACTGTAGAACTGGTAATTTTTACAGACAAAATCTAGGAAGAATTCTGACATAAAACCATAAGGACAGATTAAGATTTCAGTGGTCAATTGAGCGAAATACATTGTAGTAAATGAAGTAAATAAACATGATTTATAAATTTGGTGCAGAATGCAATACTTTGCCTACAAATATAGCAACAGTGCAAATGACCAGTGTGGAAGAAAAAAGTCTCTTGGTTCAAGGTACATGTACAGCTGTATTCTTAGGTACAAGCACCCTTGATTAGCACTCCCTGTCTCCTCGAGACATGGCTTTATCTTTAAGAGGTGAGAAGAGAGACAGGAAAACCCTTAAAGAGTCTGTGTTCTTGGTTGAAGGAGTCCCTAAGTTTTCCAAGAAAGGGGACCAAAAATAGAGAAACATGCATGGCTTCTACACATATGAATGAACTACGTATGACAATCATAATATACCTGAGAACTGGCTTCATATGCATGTATATCCATACAAAGTTTGGTCAAACCCTCTTTTGTTTTCTTTATTTCAAATTAAAACATGTGGATGTCTTCATTAAATCCTACCCCAAACTTGTTGGTCTCTGAATATTGGTGTCACTTCTGTGTTTAAACAATATGAAGACCAGCTTGTGAAACCACTTGGCAAGATTCGCTTTGCTGATAGGCACTCGATGAGTCAGCATTTCTGGTCCCAAGCCTGCCCCTCGTGTGTAGATTCAGACATTGATAGTCAGTGCGTGACTGACAGTGACCTTTCTTCTAAACAAACGTTGTGGCGCAGGGGTGACACCTCAATAGCGGTGCCAGAGACCCAGTTCAGTGGAGTCACGTTGGCTGACATGGAGCAACTGGAAAGAGCTCCATCCTCACAGATTACTTGCAGTTCTGGCACTGATCCATTATTTCCTTCCATTGAAAAAACATTTTCTAAACCAGTGGTCGAAATACTTTTTATCAGTGTTCTGCAATATTGCAGAAGAGTCAAAATTTTGTTCTGCAATTTGGAAATACTTTCTGCAAATACACAAGCCTCTATACTACAATCTTGCAAGTTTATAAGCATGGACTATTGATTGACATGCAAACTAGAGAAGACAAATTTTTGGAAGTCCAAAAGGAAACAAAAGATAGACAAGTCAAGACAAGGTTGATGCAAATTAGTGAAGAAGCTCCTGTTGTTTCAGAACAGGAGCTTAAGTGTTGTCTGTCCTTGGGGCCAAGAGCACCAAATCCCAAGTGCCAATTTTTCCTGCTGCAAAATTGCAGATTGTATAAATTTTTCTTCTGCAATCTTGAAAATCTATCGAACACTGTAAACCATTATCAGAACTATCAGTGAGGGCAGTTTGCACTGGAAAGGTGTACAGTGAGTCAAGCATCATGCAGCTTGAGAAGACCACTCAAACCAAGCTTAAGGGACTGATAAAAGCTGGGCTATGTGGACAGGTGGTTACTTTTGACAGGATAATGCTTGTGTCTAAGGCCATGTTGATTTGATTATATGGATGACATCCGCGCGCGCATGAATTTTCGGCCGTTTCCAAAAAAAAAAGTTTTCAACCATACTGTAAATCGTACAAAACAGTTGCAAAATGAGCAAAAATATACCGTAAGTTACAAAAAAAAAAGAATAAAAACTATACCAATGTTGTAGAATGCCAAAATCTAACGAAAAAAGACGAAATTGTAAAGAAATGAACTTGAAGACTAGATAATTCGCCAAACCATATTCTGTCCCATTTGTTCAACCCTCATGATCACGTAGATTTCATAATGAAGACAACTTTTTTTTTTTGCAAAACTTTTTTTTTATTCGCACGCGTGCATCAGTTTTGGGGTTCCCGGAGGATGTCATCCATATAATCAAATCAACATGGCCTAAGCGACCTTAAAAGAAAGTCATATCAGCCAAATGTAAAGGTGGTTACTAGTACAGGTTTAACTGTTGAAGTTTGAAATTCGTGTACTGTGCTCATTTGAGCCTGAACCACGGAAGAAGTCATATCAGTGCAACTACATGTATGCAGCTCCAACTGTCTGTAATACTGAGGGATGACTGCTGTGGGAAAGCTATTGGTTAGCTTGAGGAGCAGTCTTCTCCATATACATCAGACATTTAAGTTCTCCATTCTCCAGTATACTAGATGAAGGACGGATGGGGTCTGGTGTTGTGTGTATGTTTCAATTAGTTGCTTCCTACCTACAAAATTGAGGCAAATTTATCTGGTAGGTTGTTTTAAAGCTTTCAAGCATAATGTTTATTCATAAAGGCCAAACGTCAGCAACAGCACTACTGAACAGGAAATAAAGTAATCTTTTAAAATTCAAACATGAGGAAACAGTTTGAACTTATTTAGGCTGAGGGATTATTCTACACACTCTAACGTTTACAATGCTTTTGACAATTTAGGAAATGCAGATTCAACTTTAAACTTGTTTGTGCTTGCACTCTTCATTTTTCAATTGCACAAGATCTTTTACACCAGAGATGTATGTGAACTTCTTCGAAACAACTTAGGAAGCAACGCATGCCGTTTATACAGTGTAATGTTTAATGTATGTGGAAGTTGAGAAGACTAGCCTCCTGCGCAGACTTTTCTAGCAGCCTGCATTTGTTTTATCAGTCTGGCATTTTCTTCTCGACAGGAGGGCTTCATCAACAAGTGGCCAATACGGCTACCTGGCCAATGTTGTCCTCAAAAAGAAATCACTGCACTCATAGATACAAATGCAGAAAAGTCTGCAGAGGACTGGCTGGAGAAGACTAATCTCCAAGCAGATCATACGGTGGCAAGTCAGTAGAGGAGCGTAATTCATTAGCAGGCTCCCATTAGCCATCAAAGGATAATGGACACTCCTCTGGCCAATGGATACTGACTTGACACCCTATGATCTGCTTGGAGATTAGGAGAAGATGGGAGACAGGGTTGACTCAGACATACATTTTGGAATTATTTTATTTATTTCAAACAAACACCAAAAGCAAACCTTGCAGCAGGGATGGGAATCCCTGAATGGAAAGAGTTTGCGTACAGAAAAAAAGTTACAATAGGCAAGGCAAACAATATATACACTCCCTCATATACACTATAATACATAAAAAATTTGTACCAAGCAAAAAAAACTATATATAGATGAGGTTTAGGAAAGATAAAACTAGTGATGTGACAGTTCATAGGGATATGGCCCTGTGGAGAAAGGACATCTGATGACATGAAGAGTAGGAACCCTTCAGGATGACAACTGCCCAAGACCGGGCCAGCATGATGCAACAGTTCCTCCAGGGCGTGGGTTTCTCAGCCCTGTCAGCACATTTACAGGGTTATTTTTATCCTGTGTTGACTTTAAGGGGACATGGTAACTGTTGAAACTAAGTTTCATCAATAAACATTCTGGCTGTGACACTGGCTCTGGTCCAAGGGTAGTCTTCATGCCCTACTGGTCCATGCAAATTAAACCTGATTGAATGATTGTCATCCTGAGGCCACACCAATTTAATTTGTTGGTTCTCGGATTCGCCTCTTCGTTTTTTTCTGATTTGCAAGAAAAAAAAAAAAATATGATTCTGGTTCTGAATCAACTGAAATCATGTTTTGCCCCCAACAGTTGACTGATAGTCCTTTTCTTCCTAGTTGTTACAGTTTTCCCATCTATCATTGCAGTGGTTTGATTAAAAGTTCAAAATTCAATGTTTAAATTTTAACCCAGCCTTTTGTGTTGACTTCATGGCTCCTTATGTAGCATTTAAGCCTATAATAGGATGCCTAGACCTGTTTTTATTTTTATTTTTTTTCGCCCTGTCGCTTCATATTTTTTCTGAAAAAATCCGAGAGCCAACAAATTAAATTGGTGTGGCCTGATGGGGAAATGTATGTTTATTCCTGAATCCTATGTCTGTTGATTTGGTCCATCCTCCAACTTCATTTTCACCTTTATGTATGTTACTACAGGGCATGAAATGCTCTTTCTGCATACCCGCACTGTTGCAGGTAACATTGCTTGCTGCTACAAGCACATTCCCCAGCCAAACCATAGTCAAGGCCCTAACAGATCACTACACTGGCTTACAAGAAAAGCTTGCTACATCTCCTCATAGAAACTGTCAGAAAACTCTCATTCTGGTAATGTTTCAAACAATCAACCAAGATCCTATTTGAGGGAGCTTTTAAAAAAGATATTTCCTACGTAAGAAATTTTGCATACACATGCCTGCACTTTACTACCTGGGAGATAAGTCGGCCCCAGAACTTGGCTCCCTGAGTTGGAGCCAAGTCAAGGATCTTCTCATCTCTGTCCTTCAGGGGCACTTTGGTATTTTTAGCTTCCTCTTGTGTTCAGCACGGTAGGAGGGTCAAGCAGGGTCTGCCAGTACACATATCCCAGCCTCTTGTTTTACCACATGTGAACTCCTCCCTACAGAAGTCAGTAAAGCAGAGGTCCTGACCTCACATTTCCGCGAGGAAACTTTGCGATGTTCCCACTGGCACAGTCGGAGCTATTTTCGTCCTTGTGATGAGATAGTCAGCTGCCCTTGATACATGAGGGTTCCCTCGGTGCGGGGCATTCTCACCTCCTTGAGCCTTAGAGGAGGTAGATAGGAAACCTTCTGCAAGAGGCCACTGCTTGTTAAAATGGGGCATCTTAACTTTTTCAACATGCCCACATGGTTATGTAACGGTACCTCAGTCTGGGTGCCATCGTCCACATTTACTTCTAGAGCCGGCTCTGCCATTTCAGTCACTGCCACAGAAGCAAGCTAAAAGGCAGACCCTTGGGGTAGTTGTGGAGGATGGCACCCAAGCTAATGTAAACTAGAGATAGTTGAAGAGTTGCAGAAACAGAAAGGGGAGGCTTTTATTTATTTATTTATTTATTTATGACGATTTAAAAAAAAAATACCACATTTGTGGAAGGATTGACATACATTGTAACAGGTGACTATCACCTTTTCAAAGATGTCAAACCTGAGACCAGACTGTTATGTTTGAACCACTCACACCGGCTTTGTAGTTGGGTTGTTCTGAACACAAATATCTCTCAGTTTCACAACAAAAGACCCAGTGTGGCCACGGTTGAAGGTTGTCCTAAGGTTTTATCTCGACAATAACAACTGAAACACTTTCACTGAAATCATGTTTGAATTCTCAAAGAGCTGATGTCAGGGCTGATGATTCTGCTCATGAAACACCAAGGCCCCAGTCCGCCGCAGGTGTGATGTCTGATACACTTGTTAGACATATTTAGGATGTTTCCCTTGAACATATCCTTGGGTAACTCCCTTAGCCACCTGTAACTTTGCCCCCTTTGTTTCGTAAAGTCTTGTACATTTCATCTACGAATCCCCAATTTGATGCGGAAAGGAACAGATTATTCACGATTTCTAGCCTATAAGAATACAGACAAAAAACTTGGGACTTCTCGTTTCCTACTGCTTCCAAAGAAGAAATCAAACCTCATATTAGTGGTGTAATGTTAGATGTAGAACCTAACTACAGACCAGCAATATAGTGTACTCATATTCACATAATCACTCATAATACTTGAAATTATCCCATGGGCATGAGCCTTGTAATAAACTTTACTTTATAATCGTTTTAAAGAATTTGACATCTGCAAATGCCTGAGGGATGTCAACACCATCTGCCAACCATAACATCTTCTGGACTACTCCCTACCTTTGATGCTATATCTGTGTCACTGGCTGGTCCAAAACACCTACTCTGTTTTGGAGAAACATTCTCACATTTCACAACCAAGAGTAAAGTGCGATGCCAGACTCTACCAGGAAGGACAAAAACATTGTGAGAAAAACTGGTGATTTTGCTCCATATTCCAGCTGGCTTTGAATTACTGGTTCTATACGTGACCTTGACCTACAACTACAAGGTTAAATGAACATAGTGGGAATTTCAGCCTTGGATTCATCTAACGTTGAACACATTAACTGACAAAAATGATTGTTTCTTTTGGCAAAGTTCCTGAAATTGAAGTCTAAGTGTGTAGGGACTTGATAACCCGGGGGTTACCAGAAGACAACCACAGACCAGAGTGACCATGCGTTACCCGAATGTAACCCCACAAGTGTGTAAACATGGCAGGTTACCCTGGAGTAACCCCTTCCACATATACTAGGCATGTCCAAGGGTATAGCTATACCAGGCATTACCTATATACATGTATGACCACAAAATAGTTGTAGCATGATCCAAAACATGATCCAAAGCATAATGGTTTGGTGATGAAAACTTTTGTAATGTCTATAGTGTATAATTATAACTGCTACATAATGTTTTTTTCTTCTTGAAGAGTGTACCTTTTAGTTCTGTCATTTTTCTTGACTCAATCTTTTCTACAAACCCTTCTGTACAGTTACAATATTTACAACATTTTTACCATATAACGTTACATGTAAGAAACTTAATTAGCATTGGCAGACTAAAAAAAATCTGAATTATCACTAATTTACAATGCAATATCAAATTTCTCAGAGGATTTAAGACTTTAAAGGAAACATTCAGTTACATATTGTACAACTTTGAAAGTACAGAAACCAAGTTAAAGATATACATGTACATAGTTTTAAGTAGAAGAAATATTGTTTCAGTCTCTCTGTTCAACATTTTGGTAGTGTGAGATGGTTATGGTTTCAAAGTTTCAGTTACTTCTATCCTGTCATTTGTGACCATGTAGTGCAGGGGTATAGAACTGTTGCTGGTTTCTATCCCAGCCTACATGTTACGCAGATGGTTATATACTTGTCTTACCATATCACAACTAGTACTTAGAATCAAAATGTCTGGAAAACAGAGTGAGAATGTTTGTTCTCATGGTTCCCAGGTGCTGTTGGTGGGCATGGGGGCAGACGAACAGCTGGCAGGGTACTCCAGGCACAGGAGCAAGTTCAAGTGAGTGTGTGACCTCAGCAACTCAACCTCAGTCACCTCAGCAGAACATACTACAACATGTATGCCTGAGCAAAATTAGGACTGTAATGTGTATAGCACTTTGGCAGAACGTCTCTTTTTAAGGTCGTATTTGCAAATTAAAGGATCATATCTTCTCAATAGTTTTAAGTACAGTGTCAGAAAAGATGTTATAATCTTCTGATGCAACATTGGCCAAACATCCAACAAAAACCATGAAAAAAGCTGGGGATTTTGTGCAGGTGCAGTAAGATCTGCCGACATGCTAGCCTGCTCCAGCCTTGTACCTCTTCATTGTGTCCTAGGCTATCCAACTGCTTCTGACAGTGTGGAAAAACTTGAAGGCACTTTGTAGTAGTTAGTATGAGATTGCAGCGCCACCTGTCCAGTCAGGTATGAACTGCAACCTCAACAGTCCTTGGTATTGCCAACAGCATTGTGAAATCAAATCCTAGAATTTGGGGGTTGACTAGTCCAAAATGAAGACATTTGCAGACTGTATGATACATTGTGAATTTTGTGTACCAGTCATTGAGTAAAGAGACTCTTTTTACACACTTTTATTCAGCTGACGTTTCCCTATAATCCAATCCCACATATGTGTAGATATGTAAATATTGTACATTTGGGAATGCATCT
The DNA here is from genome assembly GCF_001625305.1 of Branchiostoma belcheri. Taxonomy (NCBI): domain Eukaryota; kingdom Metazoa; phylum Chordata; class Leptocardii; order Amphioxiformes; family Branchiostomatidae; genus Branchiostoma; species Branchiostoma belcheri. The sequence goes on from NW_017803976.1 coordinate 1,132,342, forward strand.
GTAGCAGCGACCTGTGCTGCAATGCAATGTGAACCAGTCAGAATTGCTATGAGGAAGGTGACAGACGGTCACCAAAACGTCGGCTGAATAAAAGACTTGGTTGTTTAAAAAGAGTCTCTTTACTCAGTGTCTTACCAAGCTGATGAAACTATTCACGGATCTAATCTAGTCATGTTTCGTACATAAAATGGTAAAGCCTGGCAACTATTTTTATCATGATGAGACAGGTCTCTGCTTAGACCTTAACTTAAGAGATGTTTTAGTTCCTAGAGAAATGTATTATGTTGTGATGATTGCAGCTCAGAAGGTTGGAAAGGTCTGCTGGAGGAAGTGGAGATGGAAGTGGCCAGGATCTCCTCCAGGAACCTGGGGAGGGATGACAGGTCTGTCATAGTCACGGATTCTCTTGGTTTTATAAGCCTTTAGGCCACATCAATTTGATTTCTTGGTTAACGGATTTTTGAAGAAGAATAATGGAGCGGGCGGGCGAAATAAAAATAAAAACAGGCCTAGGCATCCTATTATGGCCCAAAATGGTACGATAGGAGCCATGAAGTCAACACACCAGGCTGGTTGAAAATTTAAATAATGAATTTTGAACTTTTAATGATACCACTGCATTGAAAGATGGAGTAACTGTAACAACTAGGAAGAAAAGGACTGTTTTCAACTGTTCAGGGCAAAATATGAGCATTTTGCAGTTGATTCTGAATTTTTATTTTATTTGCAAATCAGAAAAAAAATGAAGCGGGCGAATCCGTTAACCAAGAAATTAAATTGGTGTGGCCTTAAGTACATGTAGGACAAAATGTCAAGCAGCACAGATGGTCTTGTATCAAACATTCTTTAGATGGTGTATTTCTTATCCATATAATAAGAAACGTAGAACTGATGCCTTTTGATGCAAATATAGCATACCAAAGTCAAGCTCCAGGTGTAAGTAGTTCTGTGTACCTAAACCCACATTTAGGTTCAGGTCCGGATTCAACTCCAGAGGTTTAGGTTCAGTTCCGGACTTGTAAGTCTGGACCTAAACCCATGGCATATACAGAATTGCATGTTGGCAACCTTGCAATGTTGTCTGGGTGAAACTTTGGCCACATAACATGGAGGCCGGTACTTGACGATGCCCGATGGCAATGTTTTCTTCATTTTGCAGCACAGATTTTGCCACCTATGGGAGGTTTTAGGTGGTTTGGTAAGAAAAGGGTTATGTGACATGTTTTTTTTTTGTAATAAGTCTGGAATCGGTTCTCGACTTTTAGGTTTTTTTGGACTTGAACCTACACATTTTTACAAGTCCGGAATCGGTCCAGCAAACCGGTACACAGCACTAGGTATAAGTCATGAATGTCAAAGATGTCACATCAAACAGTCCAGTCAGTGAGTCACTAGAAATCTGTGTTTTTTATGCAGGATAATCTCAGACCATGGGAAAGAATCCCACTTCCCGTTTCTTGATGAGGATGTGGTCTCCTTCCTCAGTTCTGTTCCTATTGAGTGCAAGGTTGGTGACAGAAATTATTTGTTGCTCAATTTTTAACCTTGATTTTCAAGCTGTGCAACAGGTAAAATGCAAAAACTATTTACTGCTGCAGCAGGTTTTTTCCTAAATATTGTTCCAACCAATACAGATTTGGCATACATGTTTGCAACATTATAAAAACTGCTCCCCAGAACATTTTGAGGTATTTTAATTTACAGTGTATTTTATGTCACTTCTTCTGTTCCAGGCAAATCTAACCTTACCCCGAGGAGTTGGGGAGAAGTTGTTACTGCGAGTAGCAGCGAGAGAACTCGGGCTGAGGTCTGCAGCTGTGTTACCAAAGAGAGCCATTCAGTTTGGCTCCAGGATCGCCAAAATGGAGAACACTGCAGAGAAGGCTTCTGACAGATGTAACAGGCTAACAATAGAGTAACATACAGACACGGATATCACATAGATAACTGCCTATTTATTGTCTTCGTCAGAAGGACTATGAAATTGTCTCGCCGGAGTGTGGGGAACTGCGGATTTTGCGATATAACTCTGGAAGGCATGATTCGACGTCCATGATTTTTGGCAGGCATATTACCGCTGTTGAGGCCGAAGTCAAGTACAAGTTTCGGCTTCGTGGGGGGTCCGTGCGTCACGTTAGTGCACCTTTTGTGTTTGTGGCTTGTTAGCAAGATAACTCAAGTATTTGTAAAATGTTGATTATAATTCTTGGTGTGGTGCTTACTATTGTCGGGACCAAGGTTAAGTTCGTTACTGAGCTTCGTGGGGGGTTTCGTTGTGACTACAGGGGGCATTTTGTTAATTTTTCTTGTGAGCAGGATAACTTTTGTATGTGTGGATGGAAGTTAATGAAATTTGATAGGCATATTACTGTCGTGGTCTCCAAGATTGAGTTCAAAGATGAGAGTCGTGGAGGTCGTTATGTCCCCGTAATAGGACCTTTTGTGTTTAGAAATCCCCCACCTACATCTGCTTGGAGACAGCCGACAGCTGGATATAGCCGGGGAACCCCATAATGGGATGGGATCAAATGACGTTACATTGAGGGATTGTACTATAACTTCAGCAGGGGGAGGATAGGTTGGACATATGTCAGGTTATTTTCTACGGCCACACCAAGTAATTGCTATGGATGACGTCCACTGGAGACCTTAAATCTAATTACCTTAAATTTAAGGCAAGCGCGCAATAAAAACACGAAGGGCCGAAAAATGAGATGCCTAGATTTGGAATATACTAACTGTAGAAGTACAAATGTTAGGACACAAAGAACACAAGAAACAAGTCTTCTATTCGTCATAAAGACAAATTAACAAAACAGCAGTAGTCACCCTGTTCTGATTCTTTCCTTTATAACATCCTCTCTTATTATTTTTTGCGGCGCTGTCGTGACACTTTCAACACAGTAAGAATTTCTTGAACGTTTTTTTTCCAGTAACAGTCCAAACTCAAATAACGTAGGGGGGGGTGTGCTAACACGGGTGACGACGCATCTGTATAATCTGCGGCAAACCGTTTCAGTGTGTTCTGTACCATAAAAATAGTACAGAGATTCTTTTGTTCTTTAGACCAAATTGATTATTAAAAAGAGTGAAGAATACGCATGTTAATTTCTCTAGAACGATGTACCTCTGACGAAGACATGAGATCTCCGACCTCTAGTTGATACATGTATCACTTTGGCTCTTCCATCAAACATTTGCAAATTGTGCTCAATGTTTACTACTTGTCTCTAACAGATTTTATTGTGATTTTATGGTGGTACATTTAATAAATAGAACAATAAGAATTACAAGGACAATATTTCCATCATTTGCTAGCACTAGCGGTTCAGTGGTACACATGTTCAAAGCAACCGTTCCCTGTGGTAAGGATTTCAACTAAGATTGAACATGTACATGTAGATTTAGCTGTAACATTATATATTTAGATTTAGCTGTAACATTATATATAAACAGAGGATAAGCTGCATATCCAATGATAATTAATGCTAAACTGGAGACATTTATCCTTATAAACACTACAATTCTGGAACAGCACTACAGTTTTTTTCATATACTCAGCAGCCTTGTAGGTGAAAAGCTAGGTCCTTCACTGCCTCAGTGTTCACATCACAATCATACAGTCCCTCCCGCTCGAAGAATACGGCATCCACGATAAGTTTGGTATGTCCTTCCCGGAGCACGGACCGTGATTGGGCAGAGATGCGGGCATCGTGGGGAGGGCGGTGGTGCATCACGATGAGGATAACATTGTTTCCTGGAGAAAAAAAACAAAATCATAATTGCAGAATAATTTCTTTCATATCAGATGCTCTCAATTTGCATAGCACGTGTGTAAGAAACAGGAGGAGCCAGTAAAAACCCTTCTGGTCCCGGGCCGGGGTTCGAACCCACGGCCCCCGGGCACCAGAGCTTCATAACCAGACGCTCTAACCGCTCCGCTAAAAGCTCTAGACCTTCGGCCGGGTCAGTTGGTAGCGCCCCCACTGTTACACGTGTTTGTTAAGATTCTTCTTTTGAACAGTATACCAGAATACATACAGTGCTATCCAGCCTTCAGTAGCATGGTAAGTACATGTATCATCATGATTCTTGATGAAACTTGACAGTCGTACAAAATGGAAAATAGTTTACTGACATACTTTTTTAAAAGATTTTGTTGTCAACTTCTATATATTTGTGCTATGGATGACGTAAACTAGTAGTGGTTATCTGGTTATCAAAGATTCTGAAGGTTACAGACAAGATATCACTTGGTCACATCATCTTGGATTGTATTATGATTGTATTATTTGAAAGACGAATTCTGTGGAAAATCTTGCCCTACCTTCAGTGCCCATCAAGGCCTTGTCCACATCTGTGCCAAGTCGTGACGCGTTGAGACAGAAGACTAGGGTGGCTTCAGAGACCGGGCGTGGCGACGGTTGCCAGGGCCTGGTTTCCATGGCAACATTATGTTTCCCTAGTCTTTCGTTCAGTTTTGACAGGAGCTGCGTATCTGATCCGTGGAATGGGCCCTCGGCTTTTACATAGCAGATTACTGAAGGGAATAATGAAATCATCATCAGACTCATTTTAGGGTACAAGTACTAATTATAATTTAAAATTTAAAAGGTAGACAGAGGTATTAACTTGTTATACATATAAACTTCACATTGGTAAATAATACCCTGAAAGCTTACTTAAGTCAGGTACCTACTTTTTCGTGGTTCCGGCTTCTGTGGTACCACTGCCTGTGGATAGGGATGATACCAAGGAGATCCGTGTTCCCTTGCCACAGAGTCAAACCAGTCCCTCCAAGTTTCAACACTAACCCTGGGCTCCCCTCCGTCCACGGGGTAGTTGGACTCGCCGCCGAAAATGGCCTGAAAGTCTCTCCTCGGACGCCCCCTGTTGGCAAGCCGTGGTACTGCATGGTACGACCGTGGGTGTGGACAGGGACATTTCCACTCTACAAAGTCCCTGATGTCGTGGAGAAGCCGGTGAAGCTCGCGGTTCTCCGTCTCCAGACGGTCATTTTCTGTGCGGAGTTTTCCTATGGCATCAGACTGCAGCTGGAAGGTGTCTTCAAGGGCTTTGATGTGTTCCTTGGGAGGCCTGCATTTCTTTTGAGACATCAAGTATAATCATGAATGTGAGAATGATATGGCAATGTCTTTGGCAAGAATTCCCATCTCTCCTTCAAATTGTTCACATTTTGTTCACATCGTTTTCAACAATTCATTGTTTGGAAACAAATTACTAGTGTGTGTTATGTTCCCGACTTTCTCATAGTTATACCCTCTGTACCAAGGACTTTTTTCTCTCCTTGCCTGCACTACACCGAACATGGTATACCGGTACTAGTATTCGCACTTAATCATTCCGTACCTGTAGTTTCCGTAGTGTCCCGTCCAAGTCGTCTCCCCCTAGCGGCGGCAGACGTTCAGGCGTCACCGTGCGCGTGTTGGGATGGCTGGACCGTCCCCCGAACAAACCTGTCCAGCTCATGATCGTAGCTTCCGTCGTTTATGTCTCTTATCTTGCAACGTACTAGTACTAAAGTTTCTAACGATGGATCAAAACGCTGTAAGCGCTTCCTCCATAAACACAATCTGAAAATCGACCATTCTATTTAGGTGAAGGGTAGGCTCAATGTACAGGTGGTTGTAATACGCTCATTTGCCGGTTGTGTTTGATGACAAGAATTTCGTATTACGCACGAAATAGAAAAGCAAATACAGGAAAAGTGAAAAAAGCAATGGTTATATTAATATTCTTATATAAGCTTACAAAGACTAGAAAACCTTTACCCCTACAGAAACCAAGTAGTTGGTATCTTTCACAAAGCTTTACACTTACTTCCGGGTTCATGTTCCCATGATGCATTGCTCGAGGCGCAGGTCACAACTTCCTTAACGTCATCGAAACTAATGGTAGTTTCAGGTCCTCATTTTCGTATAAAGTGTCGCAGAAAGGCTTCATATCGTCTGTACAGTATTCAGCAAAGTTTCAAGTCTAAAACGTGCTTTGTTGTTCATGAGCTCTTAACACTGGAGTCCTAAGACCACCTAAGATCAGGTATGTCACGTAGACTTCAACTGTTACAGTAACGTACTGTATTACAGATCAGAAGGGGTCAACTATCATAACTAAATAAAGAGCTAAGTTTAGACCGAAACCACACCACCGAGTGTAGCTATTATACACAGCGAATTCTTTATATTACATTTCCCAACGATAGTATACTCCATTATACTGTAAATCGCCGACACAGCTGGATTTGCTTACTTAATTTTGCCGTAATGTAGCGACTAGAAACCGAGATTCATTGCACTTGTCTCTGGGACTCAAAAAGACGTAAGTTTCACAAACGCTGTCGTGTTGTAGCCTCCGTAGCAGGCTTATAGAATTGGAGGTTTGGTGGTCTTCGGCTGTTTTCTGATTAGCTCACGGTTCTAAAAACAGGGGTAATTCAACCAGGCCAGCTATGTTACTATAGTATGCATTAGCCGTGGCGACTCTTGATTCGGGCTTACATTGCATTACCCTCAGCAAGAGTCGTGGAAAGATCCATTGGCAGAACTGCACATTTCCCGTTGGCTGCTCGATGCTCCGTTTTTGACCCGGTTTTTTGCTGTCCCGAGCTTCCCTACAATATAACTCCACAATTGGCCGGGTTGCCGATGTTTAGATCAGCCTAAATATTCCACAGCGCGACAGAAAAGTAGTAAAAGTAGCTAGTCGGCACAAGCTGGCGGCCATCTTGGATATAGTCGGGAATGTCCGCTACCGCCGTCGGGAACGCTCGGTAGCGTCACGATTACCGAAGCCCGACCGAAAGCTCTCCGATTATAACCGGAAAGGCTACCGAGCGTTCCCGACGGCGGTAGCGGACATTCCCGACTATATCCAAGATGGCCGCCAGCTTGTGCCGACTAGCTATTTTACTACTTTTCTGTCGCGCTGTGGAATATTTAGGCTGATCTAAACATCGGCAACCCGGCCAATTGTGGAGTTATATTGTAGGGAAGCTCGGGACAGCAAAAAACCGGGTCAAAAACGGAGCATCGAGCAGCCAACGGGAAATGTGCAGTTCTGCCATTGGATCTTTCCACGACTCTTGCTGAGGGTAATGCAATGTAAGCCCGAATCAAGAGTCGCCACGGCTAAGTATGCATCAGAAAATAGCACACACACAAAAGAGGGTCTGCATGGGGGGTCCTCATTACGCTTTACGCTAAATTTATGGAGGCTCGCAACGCTTTACGTTAAATTCCGGGAGGCCGGCAACGCTTTACGCTAAATTCTGGCGCTTCGCTACGAATAACGCTAAATTCAAGTTGGTGTTGAACGTTGACTGATCAAATTCACCGACAACGTCGCAAACAATAGCTGTGACGTACACCTTGCAATGAAGCGCGCATGCAAGGTACTTCACACAGCATTCATAATTTGGTACATAACGGAACCCACTTTAGAACATTCACTTCACCAACCTGCATCTAAAACTCGTACCACCGGCGGATCCAGAAATTTATGAACGGCGGGGGGCGCACCACCTGACGTGGCCAAAGGCCACGTAAGCGCGGTGCGTCCACGCGGGGGGAGAGCACGAGAGGGGGGCTTCCCCCCTGTCGTTGGGGGAAATTTTTTAAAATTGAGAGGCTCTCTGGTGTATTTTAGACTCCGATTTCTGAGCAACTAACCAACGAACTAATACTGATTTTGTTCCGGTACATTCATATGCCCATCGGTACATTTTACGACTGAGAAAATAAAATACATGCATTGTAAATACATGTATGTTCGTAAATTTCTCAAAACGGGGTGAACAAGTTCGCAAAGAATTTTAGTTCGTGAAACAAAAAAAAAAACAGATTAAAAAGGAGATGCCGCCTCTTGATAGACAACCCGCCGGACCACCATATGCGATAAAATGCGCACTATCACGGGCATCGCGTGAGCCATGGTGGGATTGTACCGCACACATGGACCCAGATGGGACAGGCAAGAAAGGGACAGACAAGATAAAGCAGAGATGAAGATGCGACTAAACTTGACTCCAGATGTGCTCCCGCCACCCGGCCAATACTGACCAATAATAGCACAGAAGTCCACTGATGTCATGGGTGCTCTCATGTCCAGGTTAGACAATAGAAATCCTGGGTACGGCGTTGACCCAACAGGTCATCCGCTGGTTACTGGTTCGTCCGCTACGGCTTACGAAAAATGGGAGTCCAGACTACGATTTACGGGGAATTTTTAGGCTCGATTACGCTTTACGTGAAATGCGCTGGCTACGCTTTACGGGAAATTTTCGCCTCCTCAACTACGAATTACGGTAAATAAAATAACTTCCCTACGAATTACGGGAAATTAAAAGGGCCCGCCTACGCCTTACGGAAAAGAGCATGCAGACCCTCACAAAAGCTCCCAAAGACTATGAAGACCCCCAAAACCCCCAGTTTTTGGCATGCGGAGGCTAGTCATGTTGCTCATGGCCCTTCATATTAGTGCTGTTTGGTCGTCGAAATGTTCACAGCTTTGACGCTGTGGCGAGCAAGCTTTTTGCGTGGGCCGTCACGGTACGAAACCTGTAACTTATTGATATTACTTGACATTGCTTTGTAGCCTGGTTACTAAACTTATTTTAGCTGCCGACTCTCTTTTGTCCTCTTCACAAATAGAGGACGGAAACAAAGAGACATGGCAACTAAAAGAGGTTTGGTAACCAGGGTAAGTTTTGTTCCTTGTGCAGATACAGAATGGCTCTTCGAAAACGACTGACTGAAGAGGATGAAGATCAGCTGCGGGAGTGGTTGGGGAAGCCTGACGCAGGTTTTGAGCTCCTGTTCAAAGCCTCCACACAGGGCTACAATTCTGCCACCTTCCACCAGCTCTGTAACAACAAGGGCCCTACGGTCACGGTCGCATACAACGCGATCGGCTGGGTGTTCGGGGGGTACGCAAGTGAACCGTGGACCAGCCGGGGCAGCTATGTTCAAGCCCCGGATTCTTTCCTCTTCCGACTCTCTAACGCCAACAAATTCGATCCTTTGAAGATTCCAGCAAACCAATATGTGCAGAACTGTCTGTACGATCTTCAAGATAGAGGTCCTGTGTTTGGTGGTGGCCATGACTTCCAGGTGTTCACTGGCACTTATCAAGCAAATAATGGCAATTTTATCAACGCCAACGGCAGCTCCAACATTGGCTACACTTATGGAAATGGGATGGGGCACAATGTCAACACGTTTTGTGGAGGAAATCTCAGCTATCTCGACGTAGAGGTATACTCAATTGGAAGTGAGTACATCTTAATCTGGTTACATTTACTGTGGATAATTGTTTGAAATATTAGGTAACTACCATATCGATTATACCATAATCTATGTATAAAACAATAGAAAGTATTAAAAAAGTTTAATACAGCGAACGTAGAGCACGTCATCTCCTGTGACAAGAAGTTTGCAATTGATGGAAATTATTTAGAGCTTAGCTGACTCGTGAAATACGAGGTTATGATATCATCATAATATTAAAAAACTAAAGGATTCACCGATCGCACGAAAGATTTGGCGATTAAATGTCCGACTGTCCATAGCGCCACGAACGTGCTTTCATGACATGTCGTGTTTTATGGGTACAGTTTATCTTGTTTACTGTCAAAACATCGCATTTGATTAAGAAGTAGTTTACGGAAGAGAGAGTGGGTCAAATTCTTCGATATCTTGTTTACAGAGAGAGAGGAAAAAGAAGTCCCCATCGAAAAAAAGATGCTACAGGAAGGGAAAGAGTGGAGGAAAGTTCAGTGGAGTGACGAGTAAGTTCATTTTCTCAATTTCTGACTTCGTGTATGCGAAACTCAAGTGTTTCATCAATTGTGCTATAAATGCTTCCCTGTATAATGTCCTTGTACATTATTATTTTTTGTTACACGCTGTTCTGTATTCTGTTTTGTCGGTGACATGCATTGCATGCTTATGAAAAACTGGATGGACTCTTGCATGCTGTTGACTAGTATTGTGATGATATTTGGTACGTTGGTAGGTCTTAGGAAGACAAAGGTCAAGGTCAAACATTGGCCTCCTGGTGGCTGACCTTGGTACTGCAGCAGAATTTCCGGTTTTTGTATCTTTTGTCCTGAACATGCTATGGTCTTGGATTATTGGTGACAGATAGCTTTTCCTGTCAGGAATAAATTGTGTGATTTTGTCTCCCTAGCAGCTTCTTCTAAAACTGCAGGAGTTTCTGGCGAAATCTTTTAAAGCGGATAAGCCCAGAAAGAAACAACGTAGTTTCATCACGTAGTTTCAACAGGTAGCTTTATAGAGAGATGTGCATAATTAGATGCAAATTTCGCAGATGAAGGCTAAATTTGCATAATTAAGTAGGAAATTCTGTAATTACAGTGTTTTACATGATAGTACTTTCATACATGTGATGTATGTAATCATGGCAGGTGAAACATCAACAGATACCAATTATGCAAATAATGACCTAATTTGCATAATTAATGTGAAAATTTTGCGAATTATTATTGGTGAATGATGGGAATTTTATACTTCGTGACATGTGTAAGTTACTTAAAGGTAAACATCACTATGCATATACATGTACATGTATTATATTCTCATGTATTATATTAATGTAGAGGACATTTGCATAATCAATGAGGACATGATTGAACTGTTAAAATGTAAAACCTTACTCCAATATACAATGAGACAAATCCCCCAAATAACAATTTTACATAAACTCTACATATTTCATGGAGGTATGAGATCTCTGAATTCTTGTTGATGCTGTAATGACACAATTGCAGACATGAGTACTATCATATTTTTGGCCATAGAAAGAACTCATTCTTGATGCTCACGCAGGGAACGAGAGCGGCTGAAGCAGCAGGTAGCTGGGTACAAGCCGCAGGTCTGTTCGTCCGTCAGCCAGGTCAACGTCCTGCTGGTCGGCCAGGTGGGTTCTGGGAAATCCAGCTTCTTCAACACCATCAACTCCATCTACAAGGGCCGCGTGTCCAGCCAGGCCATGGCGGGCAGTCAGCCGCACAGTCTCACTACACGGGTACGTCTGTTAGAACCGCAGAGAAATAGAATTACAGGCGGTCCAAGATTCTAAGATTTTAATTATAATTCTAGTTCATCCATATCATCTCAAATGTGTACTACGATAGATGAGGAAAAAACCTGTCTGGTATAATTTCCATGTACTAAAAAATAACAAAAGATTATAAAAAGACTGTCCACAAGAGGGAAAAGTCGAAAAACTGTGACTAAAAAATTCCTTTCTTTAGATATTTTATCACGGTTAAAGTGATAAAATATGTTAGATAGCTATAACAGTAGCTATCTAACATATTTTATTCTTTGTATGTTAGATAGCTATAACAGTAGCTTCATCAAAGCAACATGCAAAAAGAAACAATTTAGGAAACTGCAGTGTGAAATGTTCAGTCTATTTTCAAACTGCATGATTAGTACCGAACGTACGAGGTGCGTGGAGAACGCCATGGTGAGACGCTGTGTTTCCGCCTGTGTGACACCATGGGGCTGGAGGACGCCAACACCGGTCTGGACCTGGACGATCTGCCCTACCTGCTGGACGGCAACGTGCCTGATAGGTACCAGGTGCGTGTTGTTTCTTGAATCTAGCGATGTCAATCATGTCAATGTGAAACCATTGTGCGAAGCTTGGAAGAGTAGCCTCCTAAACAGACTTTCTATCGGCCAGCGTTTGTTTCTAGCAGCGCACGAAGAGCGTGGCAGGTGTATGGGCTAGGGCTGTATCGAGCTTTATATCATACCCGGGCCGCGATAACGTTCGATAACGGGTTCCGGACCGGGCCGTACGTTA
>NW_017803976.1:1144269-1151656 GCF_001625305.1 Branchiostoma belcheri
GACCGGGCCGTACGTTACGGTACGGCCCGGTCCGGAACCCGTTATCGAACGCTTCCCTGGCTTCCATAAAACGATTCGAACGCGTTTCGCCCTAACCGCGTGCGCCCCTTTCGAAAATTCGAATACAGAATCCGGACGTTGGAATTGATGTTGTTGCAGTTTAGGGTTCAGTGGCACCAACTTTTGGCTCATCTTGCATTGAAAGGCGTGTTTTCTTGGGTGGGTATGACATACCTGCGGCCTTCGGGCGATCCGACCCGCGGTCGGGCCGATACCGAGGGCGATACGGAATACCTGTGTTGTATTCTATATTTATTTATCGGGCCGCCTAGAAAGTCTAGATCGGGTCACCTAGAAAATCTAGGCGGCCCCATATACTGCTCTACCCCCAAAAGAAACGGCCAGTATCTGCTCGTAGAAACAGATGCTGGCCGCTAGAATGTCTCAAGTTCAGTCAGTTTGCTATAGTCTAAACTCTCAACGCTAAAGAACTCTGAACTCTAAACGTCACACCACGGCATTGTCGCTTGAGTAACGGAAGAAAATTTACCGTTTCCTTGCGTACATGTAGTTCAATGCGGCTGTGAACATCTCCCCGGCCACGCCTGGGTTTAAGAACATGGCCGGTATGAAGGACCGTACCCACTGCGTGGCACTGGCCATGGACATCTGTAACATCAGTGTCATGCCGCAGGGCGCCATGGACAAGATCAAAACCATCTACAACAAAGCTCTCAAGCGGGGTAAGATCTATAGACAGATTCCTCAGCTGTATTACCTGTCTGAAGCAAAAAAAAATCACTAAACATCTTGTTTTCCATCTTTGGGTTCTCCAGTAGGCATTAGTGTGTATTTTGTAACCGTCTTGCCATGTTTGAATTTTTGATAGTGTACGATCTTCCTGATATAACGTAACTTATTTTAATGCGCGTCCCCTTAGGTTATCGTTTGCTAATTATTTGTTTCTGTCATTACAGGTATTCCCTCCGTTGTCTTGCTGACCAAGGTCGATAAAGCTTGTGAGTTTGTTGCTGAAGATCTCTCTACGGTCTACCGCAGCAGGTTCATCCTAGAGAAGGTGGGTTAGTCCATTGTGATTCTGTGGGATGGCTGAAGTTGCGTGATTTGTATGTATAATGTATACTTCAATGGTGAAGAACTGACGCCCAAACCAATTCTTGCAGCCACTTTTACGATGAAAAATAAAGGTATTTTACAAGACATTTCAAAAAGTGTGGATTCATAAGAGACCTAGTTGAAGCATGAGTCAAAACTCCCATCCCAGAAAGCAAAACAGGACACATATAGCTAAAACGTTTATTTTTTGTTATGTAGTTTTGTGTGGCTAACATAATTTTACAGTTGATGCCATAGCAACAGAACAATCTACCGCGAAGAAATGAAAGTTGTTTAGCATTATCAGAAAGGGTATTAAAATTGACTTTGTTATTTGCCCCTACAGGTGAAAGAAGTTAGCGAGAAGCTGGGCCTGCCGGAGTACCACATCTTCCCCGTGCAGAACTACTCCAAACAGACATCCCTGGACACCCAGATCGACATCCTGGCCCTGTCAGCTCTGACGCAGATTCTCGGCTTCGCAGACGACTATCTGGACGAGCATTATGAGGCTCTGGCCACAGAAAATCTCCAGAAACTCAACGTCAAGGAGTAATAGACGTAGACATGGGAATCTACATATTAGCCTGAATATCTATTTGTTAGCGTGTGTTATATATAATCTCTCACTGTCAGGGCGGATGGGCCGGTTTGTAAGGCTATCTCATAGTTGTTATTCAGTATATACAATCAGCAATGGGGTTGTATTTTTATCATTTTATCATTAGGCCACAGCAAGTAAATTTTATGGATGCCATCTTCCGCAGACTCCAATTCTAATGCCACAGGGCTAAAAAAAATAAGACGGGCTAAAAAAAAGAAGATTCCGACATTTTCAAATTTTGACATCATAAATTTTGTCAAACAAGAAATGATACATATATTGTGGTACGTTGACTGACAACTATTACATTATCCATTTGCCACTGAAATAACTTTGAAAAACAAGTATTCAATCATTGTACAAATGGTTTTGATTCAGTGGGAACATCAGATATACACAGCCACCATCACATATAAACGAAATGTATAACCTGCATCAAAGTAAAAGACAAAACAAGAAATCAGAGCATTGTCTCCGCTCTTCCTATCTATCTGTTATCCACGTTCCGGCATGACAAGCAATTGCCTATTTTCAGCATGTTGACCAGAGAGCAACAAAATTTCTTGTTTTTTTTTTCCAAAATGAGGCGAAAATTAATGCGCGCGCTGATGTCATCCATAAAAATTACATGCTGTGGCCTTATGTAATACATATCCCTTCTTGTATGCTAACTTTGTCACTACTAACTGAATCACTACCCTTCTGTGCTGTTGAGAAGCCCTTGTGAATTTGAAGAAAGGTTCCAGCCATCTGTGATTCATGTAAAACATCTCAAGTTAATTGGCCTCATGTCCATGTTTTGTAGAACAGCCTCAATTACACAGCATGTCCAGATCACGAGATAGTAAACATCTCAAGTTAATTATTTGTATGTGAGCTTGTCTTAAAATTGTATAGCGGCCACATTATATGTGCTATATTTTAATCAATAATGACTTTTTTATAATTAATAATGCTTTTTATCGTTGAATTTCAAACTGTTGTATGTTGAATTTTAGACTTGTAAAATCACAACACAAGTCATGAGTTTCTCCTGCCATGTTGTTTTTATCAAATAAAGTTCAAAGTTAAAGTTCAAAGTTAAAACCGGAAGCTCTATTGCAGTACCGTAACAATTCGCCAGGGGGGCCAAAATATAATCATTTTGAAGTGTCATTAAAACCTAGCCACCTACCAAATATTGCATGGCACAATCCATCCAAGCCTTCTTTAGTTACCCTGTTTACAAACACACACATTAGTTACTGTATTTACAGACACACACAGACTCACACAGACAAAAATTCACAGTAAACATATCGTTTTCTTGTATTAATACCAGCGTTGCACTGACTGTACATAGTCCATGTAAACACACCCGTTACCACACTTCCCCGACAGTCACCACTCCCCCGACCCTTTCATGTCGACCTGAATACCACGGGAAACACCAAACATACTCCCGATGGCGACTTCTAAGCAGGTTTCTGTGCTCATTATATTCATGAACGGAAATCACTATGTCTGAGAGCTGCGGAATGTAACAGTAATTATGTTCAGATGGTGCCACCATATGATGGAATTGGCACGAAAACTCTCGCGAGACAACGAGTCTCCAACACGTGACCCCGAAGAGAGCGTGTCGGGACATGCACGGACATTCCCTCATTCTACAGTTCGTCACGCAGCGCTGCAGTAACGTGGGTAATAGCGCTGACAGAGACAGAGTGTGCTGCAACTTCCCGCGCTTTTTGGAGACGCCTCCTCGGTTTAGACCACTCGGACTCTAGTTTTTATATATATTTTTTCCGTCCCCTGGGTTTACCTTGGCCCCTCGGAACTCTCTCCGTCCCGAGTTTTACCCCCGACCATGTTTGGAGCCGGCAAGAGAAAGATTAAACTCCCCGCGCGATACGCCGCGTCTCCTGCGGAGGACGACCCTGAATGGCTTTCGACTCCAACAGACAACCTCGCGGAGCAGCTAGACAACGAAATTTTAGACGTTTCCAGACGCATAGAGCAAATGAAGGTCGACATGGGCCTGGAAAACCGGACGGAATCCACGTCTACCCCCCTCCCCACGCACGGCGACGTCATCGGTCAGAGGTCGACCATCCCAGAAGCCCTTGCGCAAGATCCTCAAGATGGCCGCCACCAACGCCTTTCAACAAGAGCTCCTAAGCCCATCGCCCCACCGGATGGCCACTATCCAACCTTGCGTGAGGTCCGGGCGTTTCACAAGGCGCATAACGACCCGTCCATTTTCACACAGTATTTCCCGAGGCAGACAGGCGGGACTCACGTCGCCGATACGATCCGTAGCTCTGACGGACGTCCCATGCAGTTCAACCTTCAACACGTCTCTGACGAGTACGCGCACCCGCCGACCCAAGGTAAGAAGCTCAGTAGCGGTCTTTCGAGAAAAGCACATGACAGAGTAGTTCGAGAAGTGAACTGGCCGCATGAATTCGTCTTCTCTGCCAACACCACCATCACTCATGACTCGCTGACTTTAGATCAACTTGTGGCTGGCGAAATGGCCATCATTCTAAGTCCTCATACAAATCCCATGGAGAGTCAAAACAGGGGCCATATTTTGAAAGGGCTCATGCTCGACGTTCCCACCTATTCCTTTCCCGGTATTAAGAACTTCTACAAGATTCTGTTTATATACGTAGAGCACGGCCTGGTCACCATAGACAGCACTACTACCTTATCAGAAGTACACAAGTTGAAGGAGGAACATCTGCGACGATCTCCCCGCAACCACAACAGTATTGATGGACAAGCAGGACATGGTCATGCCACACCAGTTGAGAGAGCAGGGGGCTCTGGAAGCACGTATTGCTACAGATTCCAGGCCAACAATTGCGCCTTCTCTGCAGATCACATAGCGTTGTGAAGGTGTAGAAGGCTGGTCACTGGTCGCCGTCTTCGTTGGTAAGGGCTTCGGAACACGTAAGTGGGTCTGCATGCTCGCCGTCTTTGCTGGTGAGGGCTCTGGAGCATGGCAGTGGGTGTACATGCCCACCGTCTTTGCTGGTGAGGGCTCTGGAGCATGGGAGTGGGGGTACATTCCGGCCGTCTTCGCGGGTGAGGGCGTCGGAGCGTGGGAGTGGGTGTACCTGCCAGCCGTCTTCGCTGGTGAGGGCTTCAGGGCATGTGGGTGGAGGCACGCGCTCGCCGTTTTGTCTGGTAATTCTACTGGGGAGGCTTGGATCATGAAGTATGTTAGCAATCAAGCAAGATGTGAAGGAAATATTTCTAATTAGTCTACCACACGTACAGCGCGTGCTATGTACATGATGAACAACATTGTACTACAGAGGAGTGGAGCACGGTAGCTTAACATTACCACAACATCTAGATCGATATTAGTACATCGTGTTGTCAGATAACTTTTCAAAAAGTGAAATTTAGAAAAGAGAAGAAAACTATTCAACATCTAAAGTTCTTTTTAGGAACATTCTACTTCTGAATATGTGGAAATGTGGCGATACAATGTACAGACGTCGTGGTCACATTCGTCGCACGATTATTTTTGTTGTACAATTTTCATCGGGACTAAGACAGAATCTGTCGTCGGTAAGGATCTACAGCAAGTTTGTCAGTCACAAGACAGTTGGGTTTTGTACGACACATCCACGACTCGGTGTTGTAAGGCTACCTCACGACGAATGTGACCACGACGCCCTGACAGGAAAATCGTCAACATCATTCATGTAACTTCAGGTGCGACCCTCAGCTCAACAAACTTCAGTAAGGGGTAAAATCTGCCCTTATCATTTATCCTGTGGTACCACCTGATGGTATCAAGAGGCCATTTTGTGTTGGTCGGCACGGTTTGCGGAGTGTAGTACACGCCGTGTAGGTTGGGGAAATACGTGTTGGATAACCACCCCGCACTCCTGAACCTGACGGCCGTCGCGGTAACGGTGTCATTGTCCCATGTGGCGAATGTGAAGTTGTTGCTGACGCGGAGAGCGTCGCGGGCGGTCCCGTTGAGCCATGTCCCGAGGATCAGCCTGTACTTGGAGGCCTCGTCCTGGACGGAGAAGCTCCGGTACTGGGCGTAGCTCGATTCTCCGTCGAACGTCTCCAAATCTACCCGCAGCCCGTACCTGGCCTGGTTGGTCAGCAGGTGGATGTTGTCGTTGCCGAGCCAGAACTCCGTGGACAGGTTGCCGAAGCCGAGCTTGTACTCCTCCCAGGTGCGGTAGAAGTCCACGGAGCCGTCCTGACGCCGCATGAGGACCGTCCAGCCCTGCCCGCCCTCCATGCGACAGTAGACGGGGACGGATCGGTTCGCCCCCGCCAGGCGGATGGTGTACACGCCGCTTCTGGCCGTCCCGCTCGACGAGTTGAAAATGGCCGAGCAATCTGAAAACAAAGTCAACAGTTCGTCAGCGTTTTAATATGCGTCAAGACAAGTTGTACATGTACATAACAAAACGCATAACAGTACGCCAACGACTCTCCTTCTTGGGAAATAGTGATAAACAAGGAAGGCTTGTCAGGGAAATAACTCAATAGAAATACACTTTTGACCTTGAAATTTGGTAACAAAGTACTGTATATCTATGTCTTTAACACGGATGTGCTTTTAATGAATCTATAGCTAGTAGAACTAGATGTGGTTGAAAAATTACCAAAGTCTTGTACTTAGCCTGGTATCCAGCCAGAAGGCCGGGCACCAGGCTATCTTGCACAACGTTTACCTAAGCCTACATATAACTACAGTATGTGTTCAATGGCCAAACTACAATGTACATGTGGCACTGTTGGAACACCAGTACTATATATTTGCCATTAACGGTAGCGACGCTTTTGATGCGAAACACTGCACACGAACCCCTTCGTTTGTTTCACGACTCCTAAGTTCTGACAACATCTATCAATTTTTATTCTAATGCTTTCTGTCGGCCACGGCATTTCTGGCGGCATTACTCCGATTGAACATCCCTGGTAGGACATGGTAGTTTTCTTCATGTGTTTTATTATCTTACAAACTTTGTATCGATATGGGCCACGAGCCTGAGGAAAATAAATAGTCACTCATCCTACCGATCCACATGTCCGGAGAACTCAGGTGCCTCTTGACCTGTTCCAACATTCCCTCAGCCGTTTGCAGGTGCTGTTCCAGGTGCTCCCAGGTGACTCGGAGCTGCGGCAGGTGTCTCGCCGTGGGAAACCCCGCAGCTGCGTGAAAGGTCCAGGTCCTACAGGGCCAGTCAATAGTGTTAACTAAAATATGGAAATTCGAGTTTATTTTCTTGCTTTGCGAAATAGTGCCAGAGTAAAGAAAACTACTCACACACACACACGTACGCATGCATATGTTACACACACATGACACAAGAGTCAGGATATAAAGAGAGTGAAATCTGGGTATTTCATGTATTCTGTGCCATTTCTGGTATGATATATAAAGTTTCTGTTCCCTGGTTCACCGTGCTCAGCTTGCATTTTGAAGATTTCAAAGTACATGTACAAGATACACGCGAACGAGAAATTGGATCTGTCCTTGGTGCTGAACACTGGGTACAGTGGAAAACATGTAGATTATTGCCTTCCGGTATACTCACTTAAACGTACACACACACACACACACACACACACACACACACACACACACACACACACATCCATACGCTTATACGCGCACGCACACACGCACAGGCATTCTCC
>NW_017803976.1:1151676-1172207 GCF_001625305.1 Branchiostoma belcheri
CTCCAACTATATCAGCCACCAAAGATGGAATGGTTTCTCCTCCGTTTCCCGTCCAGACACCGTCCGTACAACTAGCGCTAGTTCTCATTCCTCCATAAAAACTCACCTGATTCTCACGGCAGCGCAGTCTGCGGACCCGCGGCCTCCTCTCCCCCCGATGACGTCACCTGCCACGGTCTTGTCGTTACAGAGGATCATCAGCGTCACGCACAAAAACTGAAGGCAGCGTCTTGTCGCCATGCCGTGCGCCAGTCTGACGCTCCAGACTGATCGGCCCCCGGCAGCGAGAGGTTGCGTAACACGTACTGGCAGTGCACGTTTTACATGGAGGTTATAAGACGCGGTTTGTTTGTTTGTTTGTTTGTTGTTTATTTGGGAATCTCCCATTAGTGATAATATATACATCACTATTCTTGCTGGAGTCCTTTACATAAAATACAACTATTATTTACATACACGTTCAACTGCTATCAAGGACATTATATACTAATTAGTATACTACAGGAAAACTTATCTGATCAACATAGTAAATTACACATTATGCATCAATTATTACATCAATTAATAATATTACATTATACAGCTATCAATTAATAATATTACATTATACAGTTAACCCAAAAAACAATTATGTAATAGATGTCTGAGAGGTCAGAGGTCATGAATTTGTACAATATACGTTCCAAACGTTTACCACCAGGAGTTAATTGGTGTGTGTTTGTTTTTATGTGTTTTTGTTCAATTCCAGATTTTTTCTTTAAACGTTCGTGGGTTTGAGGATGTGATGTGAGTAGGCAAAGTGTTGTATGTTTTAATGCACCTGTGTACGAAAGGTGGTATGCAGCGATGTGATGTATTACTGAGGCCAAAGCAAGAATTTATGAATGACATCCCCCGCAGACTCCAAATCTAACATCCAAATCTGACACATGATTCGTATATTTTCAAACTTTGAGATCGTAAACAAGAAATGTGGCGACAAAACATGATAGGTCTTTTATTCCTATATCTAACATTATTACCTGTCCTTATAGATGTCTACACATCTCAATTAACAAGAACAATTGCGTACCATCATGTGTAGCTACTACACTGGGTCTTTGTTTGAAATGGAACATCTTAGACCGTCAACACTTGCCATCAGAGTAATTACTAGTATGCCTCAAGTTTGTTGGATTCCTGATCATGATGGTCTCTGAGATTACAGTCTGCCTATCTGCGACTTAATCACTGACAGAGTGACTCATAAACTTACCATAAACCATACTTTTATTGGTATGGCGGCTTTGAAAAGGTGTTTCATGTCAGAAACACCTGTTTCGCCATGCCATCCACAATGCATATTGTACGTGGTAAAACTTAAGAAATAAATAAATAAATAAAACTGTGCTATAACCTCCTTGGTTCGGAAGCCATACTCTCCCTATGTTTTGCCAACTATTACAACCTCCATTTATCTCTGATACTAGTAGCTTTAAAAATAGACGACTAACTAAAAGTTTTCAATCATTGTATAAATGGTTTTGATTCAACGACAACATAACAGATAACAATGTATCAAAGTAAAAAAAAAATAAAATAAAATACTAAACAATAAATCAGAGCATGCATCGTCTTGTCGGTGGAAGTCAATGGCATATTTTCGGCATGTTGACAACCATCAGAGCCCATCAAAAGAACTTGTTTTCTTATTCAAAATCAATGCGCGCTCTGATGTCATCCATAAAATTACTTGCTGTGGCCTTAGGTGAAATTTCACACAATCATCGAATGCCAATGCCAATCAATGTATCATGATGCAGGTACAGCAATACAACTGTAGGTTCGAATCCTGTTCTCCATCAAATCTAACTCTTATATATGATGCGAGTTAAGTTAGATTTTCACTTCCCACTCACACAATGTTTAACGTTGATAGGATCGGTCGTGAGGTTGTTGAACTCTGTAACTACCGCGCGTATTATCGAGAGTATATGTACGTACTACTAGCACTATAGTATTTTGAGTCACGGGATCCTTGCTACATCTGTGCATGGGTCCTTCTCTCCAAAATACATGTATTTCCAATCAGTGTTTATCGTTGGTGATGTTGGGTGTCAGTTTTGAGCTGGTGCGAATGTTATCTTCCAATCATTCAGACCGACTTGGCCATCTATATATATCTCTTAAACAAAAAATAGCGATATTGACAATACCTTTGGTCTGTTTTATTTCATATAAGCAGCAAACCACATCAGTTTCGCTACAGTAAAGTACAAGCTGTGTAAGACAGATTATTTTTCTCTACTCACACTGGACGTATCGCAAAACTTATCAATATATAATTAATCCGTAAGCTTTAATACTATGTTTTATTTTATTTTCATATGCAGATATCTAGATATACTCATTTACAAATAGCTTATATTTCTTGATGCGCCCGCTGCTCTATTTTAGCAAACAATTAAAATCAACAAATAGTCTTCAAGATCGCGTTCTTGAAAGCGGAATTCTTGGCAAGCTCTGCTGAGAATTCGAACATTCAGGAAGGTAAGACCACCTGGTGTTTCTGACTTTGGGTACTACTGAACTCTTGTCTAGTGTGACTCCTGTGGTTTCCACGTGCTTAGACTAGTTGCCTTGACATTGCACTGTTGCCCCCCCCCCCCCCACCCACACACACTAGCGATAGTGCTAGTCACCACCATTGAGGATAAATAAATAAATATACAAGAGTGGTTTAGTCGCATTAGAAATAATTCCAAGCTGTCTTTTCGTAGCAAATTAAAAAACTGTTATGAACAAGAAACATACCTTTGTGATATAGATAACTTTGAAATTCGTAAAGCAATAACTCAATTAAGAATCAGTAGCCATAAATTGAATATTGAAACAGGTAGATATTACAATATAGCCTCTGACCAAAGGTTCTGTCCATTTTGTCCAAAGCATATAGAAAATGAATTTCATTTTGTTATGGAATGTACCAAATATGATGTTATACGTAACAAGCTATTTACATTTCTCGAATCAAGTACAATAGATTTCAAGAGTCTCGATGTTAGAGACAGATTTGAATACTAGTATATCTTTACATGTAATGGTCCCCACAACGCAAAAATAGGTAGATATATAAAGGAATGCTTTGTTATTAGAAAAAATTCCGAAACTTGTGATTAGCCCACTCGATTGTTACACTTTATCAAAGACTTCTGCTATCCCTTTCGCCAATCAGATATATAATATCACTGTGCAATAGTACAACACAACCTTTTGTGAACCTCTATCTACAAGAGGGATGATACGTTTTTTTCCAAGATCCACCCAATTCGGGTGCAGCAAAATGTACTCTCCAAGCGGACCCTCCCCTGGCATGTTATCTCCATATTTGGCCAATTTCTACTCTTTCCAACCGCCTCCCGAAGCCTGTTAAACCAGAGCATGAAAACATAGTTTTGCACTATCATACTTTCGATCTTTGTATAGGAAGTAAAATGTGAAACACTGGGTCCGAGGTTTTGTAATTAACTGTTGTTTCTTCATCTGGTATCTTTTTATTGCTAAATCTATGTGTGGCGTGTCTCTTAATGTATGGCATGTGCTATACAACGTTAACAGGAATGGATACTAGTACAGATTTGCATTGACAGAAAAACAAACAAAACCTAGAGATATGACAGATATTTCACTTTATTTCAATTTTTGTTAAGTCGGAAGAATAAACACTCACTATATCGTTTTACACAGGTATTACTAATTTATTTTAAAAACTATAACTTTTACTGTTTTACGTCGACGATATTGAACATTGTATATACATATACTATAATAATACTTTCTTTATTGGTTTTACTGAATTTGATGATTGTAAACTTCGGCGCAATTCAGCTATTGCTGCAAGGCCGATTTGTTCCTTGTGTATCAATAAACCATTTACTACTACTGTTAACAACCTATGAAACAATATTATTCATTCTCTTCACGGCACTTGGGGGCAGTATACCATTACGTGTTAGATTGGCATGCAGTACAGAAGTTACAAGTTTCGTGTTGATGTAACAAACTCGTGTTCCGGATGTTGTTAACCTTGGTAAGCTCCAAACATGAAACTTTCCCACCGTCCCAGTATCAAGTGGCACATCCGGTCAGAATGTAAATATGTTCCGAGAAAATTTCAAAACATTTGGATGCAATCGCGGAAAGTACAGCTTCCAAACGCGAGGGAAATGTTGATTGGGATTGAGCATAGTAAACATCCAGGCTATTTTAGGAAATTGTGTGATCTGTTTCGTTCGTGAAACCTTCAAAGGTGTCAAAAACGCAATGTTCACACACTGTTGCGTGGGATGTACATGTAGAAATAAAGTACATGTAGAAATAAAATGCATCAATAAGTTGAAGCCAATCTAGAAGAAATGAGCCTATTCTTAATGGCTACTTCTTATTACAAATGTCAAGCAGAAAAAACACTGCTCCATAAGATTTCTCTTGATTCAGCCAATGTGAAATTATATAATTATTTCACCCTTTGTATGTTGCACCCAGGGAAATTCTAAATTGAAACATTCTGGCCCGAAAGTCCTTTAAAACTGATAATTTAATAATCTGTTGAAGTCTTAATATCTATATCATATTTCTCACTATAACATGACATATATACACCAAGTATGTATCCTACAGCAAATATGATTTCTTAACGGATATTTTTGATACAAATTGCTGTCATGCTTTTTCTGCGAACCACATTAGTGTTACTGAGCGTGGAGAATTCATGAATTATTGTGTTTGCGTGCGTGTTACGACAATGTGTGTAGACTTTTTAACCTTTCTTCACATTTCAGATGCGCTAATCTGAGTTTTATCACAATGACCTTGTCAGGAAACCGTCATGCAAACTTCTGATCCACACTAGTATTGCCCCACACTGTGTCACAGGTGCAATACATACATGACATATTTCTCTCTCTCTCCTACCCCCCTCCCCTTCCGCTCCTAAACAGCCTTGCGCTTCTATTCAATGTTTAGGCTTTGTGTTTGACGTGTTTTTGGATGTTTTTTCTGACTTTCTTTTTTCGTACTGGTATCTTTTTCGCAAGCCAAATGGGTGTCGTATTGATACTCCCCAAGCAGAGGTTGTGGGGGAATGATCGTTAGCTTTTTACATATGGCCGTTTTTTTTGTCACTACCCCCACCAACGTCGGTGGCCGGAGACCTTCTCTTGCTAATGGATACTGCCTGACCAATTTATAATAATAATAATAATGGTTTATTCGTCATTCAACACTTGTACAGAAAGGCAGGCTCCATTAAATGGAACCTGAATTGTTCTGACAATTACATCGGATTAATTAATAAAAGGTTAGCACACATTAAAATCATTATACGTCATTGATTATTAATATGAGATAAGTTAAAAGGTCATTCATTTAAGATAACAGATGTACACACAAATTACAGGCAGGATAAACAATTCTATGAACAGTAGGATATATATGTATAATGCGTACTCTGAAGTAAAAGCTAGGAATTCAGCATCCGAATCATGTAAGGAATCGCACTAGATCTATATCTTTCATACTTTCAATTTGATACTGTCTTTTTGCCACATACCGCAAGGGATCTGCTTGGAGATTAGCGTATTAGATACTGCCCTTATACTGTCTTGCTAATTTGATACTGTTTTGCAGGCACCAAAAATTTTCTGGGAGATTAGCTCGCCCTGGAGTAGTGCTGCGAACCCTATATCAGTCGGTATTTGCTTGTTTTGAATACAAGTAGATCCAACAGCAGAGATGAACATATAGCTATGGAAAGGATGAAAACATTGTCCTTATACGTAAACAACGCCAACATTCACCTTGTAAACAATGTCGTTTTTATTTGAGATCCTCTTGGCAAGCGTATGTTGTTGTTGTTGTTTTTTGCATCAGATACTGAACGTTTAAGTAGCCTATTTGTACGTATTTTTTTACTATATTTACACCCCAAAACTTTAAAAGTAGAAATAGGATTTCTTGAGTTATTTAGTAAAATCGTTGTCAGTCGTGGAGGGGTGGCATTATGAATGATAAAGCTGTAGTGATTGTCATTTGTTTGATTTCGATTACTACAACGAAATGCACCTTAGATTACCCCTCTGGGGTCTTCAACCCGTTCACTAGAACGTTCCATGTCATCTAGCTATCTAATCACGCCAATTCTAAGGAATGCCGCTAAGCATAGTTTATAACCAAGATAAGAGCGACATGTCCGTGTCCCAGGCACCTGGCGTAGGGCACGCCCTCAACTATTCCCCGCCAAGGTTTACTTGATAAGTTCACGCAATAGAAGGCTCATCCAGTTTGTAAATTCCTTTCTTTTTTATCTTCTATTTTCTTTTGAACAAAGCTAATCAGCGCACTATTGTTTTAGTTAGCGATGGTTCTCTTGCAAGTGCCGCAGTTAAGCGCTTGGCCTCAGCTTTTTCACGGCGTCCGAACGCGCGCGTGGGTTAGCTTAGCGTGGAGTGGCACACAAAACACGGAGTGACCTTGTACAATAGTGAATGGATGGTGACACGGCGTGCATGGGGGGTGAGAATGGATGAATATAAATCTCGGCTTGTGGTCACAAGCTACAGTCACACCTCACAGAAGTGTTTGACACACAGCTACTGGTGTCTTGTCCGCTGAGAGAGCCCGTGCTACGACAAGTGTGTTTCCGCACCAAAGTTCTCACCTGACCGTACCAGCATGTATCTGCTCAGCAGAAGTATGTTGCTCGCCGTGTCGTTTTTCTCCGTCCTAGCCGTCTGCCTGGCCCGGGCGGCACCTGTCGCATCACCCGCCGACGACGGCACGGAGTCCCGCGAGTCGCCGGCGAGGGAGAGAAGGAGCGCCAGCCCGCCGAAGTACCTGCTCTACGTGTACAAGAACTTCGAGAAGAGACTGGAGGAGGACTCGGAACTTCAGGCGGGCCCGAGTGGCCCTCAGCCCGACCAGCCCGGCATGAAGGGCGCCGAGACGATCTTTAGAATTAGGGCCTTCACTCCCGAGCCCGGTAAGAAATCTCTCTATATATACAGAACATTTGTTTGGTCTATATCGTACTTTTGTATAATGAGGGTTATAGTTTATGGTTTAATGCGGGCTGTCTTGTTTTGGCGAGGTTTTTGACCTAGAGTAGATCGGACGTCGGTGTCTTCGCAATAACCTGGCACGTTTTGAGTCAAGTTTGATATGTCTAACGAGTTGTTCAAAATGTCCACCAGACTGTGCAGTGGCATAGCTTTGGTACTACCATACTGATAAAATCGTGGCCATTGGTGTGATGCGTATTTCGCTGCGACAAAGCATGTAAGAAACGATTTACTTATCAAGTTTTTTTAATCATTATAGACCACCATGAATTATAGGACTTTTCCTTGGCGTGCTTCTGATCAGCCATGAACAATAAGGCATATAAGCATTTTGTTCTTTGAACCGAGTCCGTTGTTGTTTGAAATTTAAAGTACTCTTCCAAGTCACAAACCTTCACGCGAACTTCATCACATATTTTCAGCGTTGTTAGTGCGACAAACATGAGGGAATATGTGAGTACTGTAACTTCAAATTTGGCTGCGACTTTGGTTCTGTTGCGTTTGCGTTTAACTCTAATTGTACATGTCGAAGGTGTACCGGGACAATTCCCCTCTCCTCCCCCAGAATGTTTCTCGGCCCGGGTCAGTTTGTCCCCGGTTGTATGATCATGACGGTTAGGGCAAAAGGCTACTCTAAACTCCTTGGTTAGGGTTAGGTTTGAGGGGTGAGACGGCTTGGGGTGGGGGGTGCACAACTGTCGAGGGTAGACGACAACCACCTGTTACAGAACTACCTCCGTTTCCCGCGCGTGTTCGCTAGACGGTCGGGGATCAAGGATGAGACAGAGATTCGCTCCGTCATGCCTATCAAACCTCAAGTACATCACGTCCTGCGGGGACGATAGTGGCTATATCTGGCGACTGATAAAGATGTGCATATCGCGGTCTCCGTGTGGGGTGGGGATTGTTGACACGTGGAGAACACGCACATGCCATGTGACTACCACACACCTGTGTCTTATACAAGCGCCATTAGTATTCTAGAGTCTTCGGGGGCCAGTTTAATATATTATGTATCGTTTGAGCTCTGTAAACAGGGGTTAGGCCTGTTTCGGGCGATTCTTAAAAATCTTTTTTTTTTCTTGCCAGGCCCAGCAGGTTGGGCCTTTCTACTACTGTGTCAGGCAACCTAACCATTAGTTAGCCGGCAAAATAGAAAATCTGACAAAACGTCTGAGAAAGAAAAAGAATAAAAAGTCCGAAAACATTTTTTCTTACAAACTTGTCTGTTGACAATCAAGTTGACAGAGGTGGAAT
The DNA here is from genome assembly GCF_001625305.1 of Branchiostoma belcheri. Taxonomy (NCBI): domain Eukaryota; kingdom Metazoa; phylum Chordata; class Leptocardii; order Amphioxiformes; family Branchiostomatidae; genus Branchiostoma; species Branchiostoma belcheri. The sequence goes on from NW_017803976.1 coordinate 1,160,031, forward strand.
TCTGTTGATACCAGTCGGTTAGCGGATAGCGGATAGTGCTCCACTGATAGTCTGGCCAAAAAAGCATCAGTTTGAAGATGCTAATCAAAATGACTAACTTTGTTTTGCAGAAACTTCGAAGGTTCACAACGGGCTTCTCAACTTCCGGTTGGCTGACCTGGACCGGAAAGAGATGCCGACCCACGTTGAACTTGTGCTGACCCGGCGCAGCCGCAGTTCGCCCGATTACCCACTTCGTGTCGCCGTACACGAGATCGACAAGGACGGAAAGGTCAAAGAAGAGGTAATAAAAATGCATTAACTTTTTGACGTACCGGCTTGTATGCACCATTCATTCCATTTATGTGCGACAGGCTTCGGGAAACGACTGGAAAGAGTTTCGGGTGCGGCAAACTGTGCTCTCTAGTGCGTACCAACTCCCTTGGCGTGTTATTTGGCCAAATTCTATTCTTTCCAGCCGCCCCCGAAGCCTGGTAGAGGCTACTTTTGCAAGCGTTGTTTAAAACTATTTTTAGACCTTTATTTAACCTTGAGTGATGATGCTCCTACTGTAGCAATGAGTTTCCCTCTGCATGCGATAATATAAATTCTTGGAAAACTCCGCGATATTTCTAGGAATTATGAATTTTTAACATACTGACCTTGGCTGATAACCCTCGTACTTGAACTTCCGGACATGGCTTGAAGGCTGTTGATAACATTATTTATCCCCCTTACTCTCCCGTCTTGTTTTTCAGGCCATCGATTCGAAAGTTCTCCGAGCATCCAAGCTGAAGAAGCGTGGTTATGACATCTTCCGAGTAGCCAAATCGGTCAAGACCTGGATGGCAAGAGGGTCTGAACGAGAAGTCAGCGACATTGGCTTCCAAATTAGAATCACGGTGAGTTGTAGGGGATAGAACTACACTTTTATCTACTTTACAAGCTCGTGTTGTTTCAAACACTTGAACTTTTATACCATGAATAAGATTTACCCACATCTGGCCTAATCACTTCATAACTTTTAAAGCACTTTACTCAGATACACCAAAACATTTAGCAAAACATACAGATATATACATGACGTACACTGGTTCTCACCTTTTCAGCGCTAATCTGATTAGATTAGGTAGTAATGTTTGCTCTAATCTATGTACGTGTTTAATAAAAGAAACAAACTACTACCTAAAACTTCTTCAGTGTTCCGTGTTGATGTAGGTATTGTACTGTTTATCTTTGTGTATGATAAGAAATGTGTGAAAATGTTGTTTATTGTTTGTTTAGACGAGGAGCGGGCACGACCTGGGCGCCCGTGCCCTGCGGGACGTGTACCAGCTGTCCCTCGGCAGTCGCGGCCCGGCGCTCATGCTGTACTTCGGACTGGACCGGCCCGAGCTGCTCCACCGCCCCAAGCCCAAGGTCAAGGACCGGAAGCAGAGGGAATCACGGGAAGAAGAAAAGAGACCGGAAGCACAGGCGTCTGGAGCAGAGATGCACCTGGAAGAAACATCTACAGGTAAGATAGCCAGAAACATAAGAAGTAAAACATGAGGAAAACAAGAAAGCAAGACCAAGAAAGAAAATAGAAAAATAGAAAAAATATATAAGAAAGAAACAAATTATAGCTAGTATTTGTGGATCCCAGTTGTGAATTTCTTGATAGAATTCGAAATAAACCAGTGCAGAGTTTTATAAATACAAGTACATTTTTGAATAACATAGCATTTGCTACCGAGAATCTTACCTTTCGATACAATAAGTAACTTAATCATTGCCCGATCAACTGCAAGCATATAAGTCAATCAGAGAGCATGAAGTGGACGGTGTGTCGGTATGTTATGTTGTCCTTTTCTGGAATGTCTGTCAGCAGCACCAAGGACAGGCATATCTTTTTATAAAGATAAGTCTAGTCAGCGAAGGACACGTGTGGTAGTGTCTCTGCATCGAGTTTACCGTAGACAGAAGAGCTGACAAAAAAACAGCACAGATTTGTTATGCTAAAGACCATTGACCGATACCCTCGTAGCAAGTGTTCTGGACGTATACGTAAAAGAAGCTAGACTTACACATACAGGTACACACGTACAGAATCGATATTTATATAACAGAACCTTACGTGCTCAAGTCTATTAATCCAGATTTTTTCTGTGTCGCTGTTCAGAATGTAAACAAATTCCGAAGCTATCCAAAATGGCGCACGAAATATGTTTACTGTAAAAAAAAAACAAGAACGAAAAAAAACACAGGATTCTTCAATCTTCCAAAAGATGACCAAAACATGTTTTGGTGGATAGGCGTTCAGGAGGGCATTAACCCTGACAACAGGTGTTTGTCCTTGCATGTGTCCCAATTGCAAACTCACCGATCCAACCGGAAAGCCGGGTACATTGCCATGACCTTTCCTTCCCCGGACATACATGTATGATGTACATTGGGTGGTCCTGTGATTGAAAGCTTAAGCGCGGCACAATTCTTGTCAATTTTAGACAGGATCGTCTATTGTCTTTAAAATGTCAGCAGTAGTTCTCTTGGGGACTTAGAGATAATAGTACGATAGACGGCGGTTGTTGTCCCGTCTGAGAAAGATAAGTCGCGCTTGCGTCCGCTTATATTTGTTTACATTTCATATTTGTGGTTATGTGTTGCCTAAAATAACGGACACCCAAGGACAGGAGACTCCCTTTCCTGTGATGTTGGCAGAGAACTTCAGCGGAAGGAAACAATGAAAGCTCATGGGAAAGATTTTCTAGAAAAGGTTGCCTACATAATATTGAACAAAAGGATCAGGCAGGACTACCTACTGACTTGTCACGTTTCAAAACTTAATGTCCTTTGAAGAAGACGGAAAACTTTTTAGCTTAAGTCAGATATTGTGAAATATCTTACAAATGTATGAGTCGTTCCTGGTTAATCTTGGAATGACCACAATGGATGCAGATTCTGTAATCCTCCAGGAAAAAAATCTTGGTTATCACCGTTTAATTCTCCTCATACCACAAAAACTGTTTGATAACTGTTTTAGTACTAGTATGTCGTGCCGGTGTTAATTCATCGATCAGTGGTTAACCAGTTGTTCGCTTCTTTCCTACAGGCGCGAACGACTCCAATGTCCCTACCGGGAAGGACGCCTCCCAGCGGACTAAGCGGGAAGCGCAAGGGAGCGACTGTAGACTGCGTGAATGGTAAGTCCAACCATGGTCCAACTAAACTGTGACACCTGATTTTGTTAACTAGATGTCACATTACTAAAATATTTGGCGTTGCATGTGGAAGTCTCATGCTCGTAGCCAGGGGGGGTTCGGAAGAACCCCCCACAAGGCTCAAAGGTCCACTTTTTATGCAAAGGTCCACTTTCCATGTAAAGGTCCAAGATTTTTCTTGAAAAGATGGACTGGAATCGTAGAAAAACTGCTCCCTTTGTCATTGAATAAAAATTTATCTCTGATTTTTTCTTGGAAATCCTCTCAAAAATGCATGAAATGCCATGTTAGAAGGTTCATTTTTCAAAACCCCCCTAGGAACCCCCTCAAACAGTGGGAAGAATCCCCCATTCAAAATCCTGGCTACGGGCATGAGTCTTCTTACAAAAGAAGTGTTATTGACAGGTTTTATTGCGCTATTGTCCGTAATACGTATTAAATATGAATAGTTTTGATGAAAAATGCCCTTCCATTCCTCCAGGCACGTGAACTTTGCAGACCTAGAGTGGAATGATTGGATCGTTCATCCTACCGGCTACAAGGCTAACTACTGCGCTGGTTCCTGCCCCACCCCGCTCATCTCCCAGAGGCTCAACGCCAGTAATCACGCCTTCCTCAGGAACCTCATTCGACAGGTAAGCCAAGGCTGCTCATAATTAATTCAAATCAGGACCTAATTTGCATAATTTATGAAGAAATGATAGAATAGCCTATTTCTTAAGATACGAGCGTGTCTATTACATCATCGTGAGAAACTTATGACTGGCTCACTCACTTTAACAAGCACCTTCGTCATCAACAATAATCAAAACACACATCATGATCATCACTCACACATTAAAAGAGAATGACGTCGCCGTGGCGTTTTTAAAAGCCACCTTATTTTGGATGTATCCTAGTGCACTTTAAGTCTTTCCGCATATACGTTGGTTAGTATAACTCAAGAAGCTATTAATATATTGGTGGATCGAGATGATATTTGGTATATGGGTGTGGCCTTGAGTCAAGGTCGATTTTGGGCCTCCTAGTGGTTTCCCTTTGAAGTGCAGCTGAACTTCTTGTACATCTTTAAATCACACTTCGTAAGTCGTTGAAGAGGTTCATCAGTCACGTAGAATTAACAGTTGGTAGAAATTCTTCGATCAGTGACTGTACACCGTGATCAAGGTGTACAGTCGACACCGAAAATTTGGAGGTACGTAATCTACCTTACAAAAATACAGTCACTGATCGAAGAATTTCTACTAACACTTCGTAAGGCAGTTACTTCCGCACAGTTCATCTCCACAATTCATTCGAAATATTTCACAGAGGTTCGGAATGTTGAAGTCTTGTTATCGCTGTTTTGTTTATTTTGATAAGACATGCTGACGATGATTCATCTGATATTCTTATACTTTGTAGACAGTGCGTTGATGTGTTTTTCTTCTTTTTTTCTTTAGGCCAAACCTTCGAAGCACCATTTCGTGCCCAAGCCGTGCTGTGCCCCGACCAAGCTGTCCCCGATCTCCGTGCTGTACCGAGAGAAAACGGGCGCGTACGTCGTGCAGAAGATGAACAGCATGCGTGCGGAGGCGTGCGGCTGTTTGTGAACACTACCTGACCACCCCTATGAGAAATTGGCACCTTCCAGTACCTTCCGAAAACGTCCTGAGTTGCTTGTAAAGCAAGGACTCTTATTGTTCATGGTGAATACATACTGATCTGGATGACTTAAAATGAAACAAAAGGCAGGACTAACCTTCTTTTAAAAACATTTTATTAATATATATTCCTTTGAGTAGTCAATAAGGTTAAACTGATGCATGGAATGCATATGTCAAGCTAGTTTCCTGGCAGGGTTTGTGAACACCTCTTGACCACCCTTATCAGAAAATGGTACCTTCCAGCCCTTTTCCGACGAAAACGCAAATATGCAGAACGAATTAAGTCCTGATTTGCTTCTAAAGCAAGGATTGTTGTTGTTCATATTAGACACTGATTGATTTGGATTGAGTGACTTGAAATGACGAAAAAAGCCGGCAGGACTAACCTTTTTTTTTCAAGAAACATTTTATTAATATATATTCCCTTGTATAGGCGATGATGTTGCATGAAATGCACGTGTCAGTGAAGCTACATGTAGTTATACGGCAGGGTTATTTAAAGATGTGATGCACTTATCTCAGGAGGATAACACCGTGTTAGTTGGTATAACACTTCTCAGGAGACTTGCAAGACGTTTTGCTGGCAACACATTTTCAAAGGCCGATTTGCTTTGTATTGCGCGAAATTATCACTTTATTAGATAATTTCTTTTACAAAAGAATGAAAAAAGACGTTTGAGCAGCTTGGAAAAATTCCCACCATGTATCTTCGGTAGCACGTCGGCAGAACTCGCGAAACCTGTAATGTGTATTGTGCATAACTTAACACTTCTGCAGAACGCCTCGTTTTTAAAAGGTCGTATGCATTCCGCCTATTGTTTCCAAACTTTGTGAAAAGATATCGTCTGCAACGTTGACCAAACATCCAACGAAAACCGTGAACAATCTGCCCTCTATGTTCTGCTACCTCCGATCACGTCAGTTGACGTGTGATATGTTCATTTTGCTGTCCTAAACAATACTACAAATATATATAAGGCTCAAGCTTTGTATCGGTAGAAAAGTCGCACACCATGTACAGAATTTCCTCACACTGATACACTGATGACAATGAAACTACTTTCTGCCATTCACGTAACGTTACATCGCCATGCATCGTAAAGAGACATATATTAATCTCCAAGCAGATCCCTCTCGGTGGCAAAAAGACAGTATCAAATTGGCCAGGCAGTATCCATTAGCCAGAGAAGCTCCGCGGCCACCGACGGTGGGGATCAGGACAAAAAAAAACGCCATATATAAAAAGGTAACGACCTTTCCCCACAACCTCTGCTTGGAGAGTAGACATATATTACCTCGCTGCATGTGTGTATGGTTTTATCATTTACGTATACTATTGGCCATGCTATTTCAATATCTTTGTTCGTTGATACAGATAATAAAGATATACTTTGCTTTTCAGTTTTTTTGATTCACACGCCTCATTTTTTTCTTATTTGACAAAAGATATAATATTCAGGATATCAATCAGTCCTGAAATGGTTCATATCGGCACTACTTTTGAAGTACGGATCCTCATCTTCAGGAGCCGCAGTACAGGTATTAGTAGTTGATGAATTTGAATGCATCACATCGTAGTGTTATATTTTTGTAAGATGTTAGGCCATGTTGATTTGATTATATGGATGACATCCGCGCGCGCATGAATTTTCGGCCGTTTCCAAAAAAAAAGTTTTCAACCATACTGTAAATTGTACAAAACAGTTGCAAAATGAGCAAAAATATACCATAAGTTACAAAAAAAATTAATAAAAACTATACCAATGTCGTAGAATGCCAAAATCAAACGAAACAAGAAGCCATAGGTGACAATCCTCCGTGAAGTTTTATATATTTCAACAAAATCCCAAGCGTCAACGCCAGACCTACTGTGCAGACATTATAATTAGGCAACGGTTAATACAATGAGGGCGCGTCACAAGCATAAAACATACAAAGAGCTAAATCCATTACTGCTCCCAGGGCGTGTAAAGATATATACTGTGCTTCAAGTTCGAAGTTCATTTTAATTACACACACACAATCATTGCATTCACATAAAGATCGGACTATCATGGTCGTGTCTAGTAACAAAGACAGTCCCACCGTCTTACCGTGCCTGTACCTAATTAAGCGCGCCTGGAAATTCCAGCAATAGTTGAGGTAAGCACCGCGAGTGTTACTACCGCCGGCCAGATAACCAGGATATCTGCTTAGAGTACATCTGCTACCAGACAACTGCCTAAACCTACGGCCTATTCCACAGGATTGTAAAAGTAGGGATGTTTCTAAAATATGCATTTACTTCAATATCAAAATAGCTACGGTAAAAATAAAAAGACGTGCATCATCCCGGACATAATGCAACACCACATGCGAAATTACACAGAAATGCGACGTACGGAAGAATGCGTTTTGGCTGCGAACATCTTCCAAAAAACTTGGCATCTCTTAACCATGGGCAAAAACATCTGGAACCACTTATAAAAACCACCCCGTATCTGCATGAACTTTTACCCCCCCCCCCACTGCTATTCCAAACAACGCGTTTTTCTGGACCATTCCAATTCGCCTCGTAATTGTAGGGGTGCGTCTGCGATATTACATTGACCGCGAAAGCAGCAACGGCAAAAATACACATTCGTGCATCAACACGGGCATGCCCGCAGACGGCGTATAAAATTGCGTGCCGATAACACAAAGAGAACCCAGTGTTTTGACTGCGAACACGAAAAATCAGCCGATCACAACACTCCGTCCGGAGGTCCTGACCTCCTTCACGGAGTAAAAAGACGAAATTGTAAAGAAATGAACTTGTAGACTAGATTAGTATTCGCCAAACCATATTCTGTGCCATTTGCTCAACCCTCATGACCACGTAGATTTCATAATGAAAAGAACTTTTTTTTGCAAAACTTTTTTTTTATTCGCACGCGCGCATCAGTTTTGGGGCTCCCGGAGGATGTCATCCATATAATCAAATCAACATATGGCCTTAGATAAAGATAGCGGGGGATTTTTAGCCTGGGTACCATCCGGATTTTCGCTACGCAACGCTCGAAAAAATCACGTCTGGGACCGCTTGCATTCATTTGATTTTTTCGAGCGTTGCGTAGCGAAAATCCGGATGGTACCCAGGCTAGGGGATTTTCACTGAATCAAATAATATGTTTAATTGATTACATTCAAAGAATTTGATACACCGCACCATGACTGCACGAAACGTGATCTTCAACCTGATTGTGTGTAACTCGCGTTTGGATGCGCTCAATTTGTTACTAACCAAAACAAAGATGGCGGAAATATTTTGATAGTTTCTACAACGCCTCTACGTTGTCTCGAAACTGCGGCGCCTGAGGTAAAATGGTGGCATTTTTTGGATGCAATACACTTTATTGTAGCATTTGTGAGATCTTCGAACCGTATTTAAAAACATCGGTATCTCAGAACTTGATGTGTTGAGCTTTGAAAGTGTTGGACGTTGTCAAATGTGCACGTGTGGGAGGGGGGCGTCTTGCGGCGATGGTCGATGACTATATGACTGAGTTGAGAGGTCTAACGTGCACAATATGCCAGTGTGACTAAAAGTTTAATAATTTCACTGTAAGCCATGTATACTCATGTCCCTTGGGTACGACGTCTTGTGCCGGTCTAGTGATACTCGTAGATAAACAGGTATCAAGATACTGATAGATTAGTGTAAAATTATTTCTTGTTATCTAGTCTACTGTAACTGTACAATAGCTACTAGCTAGTGTCACCACGTGAAGAACTATATTATATGTGATTTAACTAGAGCCATGAAGGCTACTGCAAACTATTCAGGCGATCATCACGACGTCACGGCCAGTGAATGGTAGGCAAAAAGCGGATGACTTGACTACCGGTACCAATAATCTTCACAGCAATTGCTCATATTTGTTGCTGTCATTACTTCTGGGTATACAGAATTTTTGTTTTGAGTGACTGGTCTGTGTGCCTGTTTGTCGGGACAGAGTACTGCAGGTTGACAGCATGTTGCTGGAAGCAGATCAACAGGCAGAATGACAGGAGGTCAAAAGGTCAGACCCAGGAAATGGGGCATGAACTTGACAGTAGGTTGATAGCACGTGGGGAAGATTGGCCGGCAGTATGACAGGAGCTCAAATGTCCGAGGAAATAGGGATAAACTTGGCAGTCACAAAAATACCTCCTGCAAGTCTGAAATCTCTAATTTCTTCTTTTTCAGTATCATCAGTCAGTACCCCTTCTTTGCAGGTAACCTTACTGGTGGGCTGTTTGCATTACTAACTACAGCCGATGGACTACCTCCATGCCAGAAGGTCCTCTATGTAACCTCCTTGCTCTGTGTGAGTGCCCAGGAACCATGTGGGAGGGCTCCAGACTGCGCCTGCCGTGCGGGGTCCGTGTACGGTTCCTGTACGACCCTCAGGGCTGGTGCGCTCTCGGAATCATCTCCTTCATCTGGGCGTACAACACCGTGTTCATCCCCAGCCTCGTCATCATGCCCATGTACCATGACAACAGGCTGCCGCTGGCAACTCCCGTCTGTAAGTTTGTCTAGCAGATTTCAGGCAAAAGAAAGACGTAACAAATAAAGAAGTTAGCACTAGTACTGTGACTACTGTCATGTGTTGTTGATTTTTTGGACAGATTTCATACTCTTTCCCATAAGCTGTTATCTACACATAAGTGAATGCTCTAATCTATTGGAAAGTATTGTCAGCAATGTTTCATTATGTGCATGAAATTTGGCAACCCTCTTTAACTTTTTAATTAGATTCACCATGAAGTGTTCTTGAGACCCCCATGCAGACCACCTTATAATTATATATGTAAAAGTTTTCTAGGAATTAAAAAGTTTACTGTTTCATCCATTTGCAGGTAGGTTATGGTATCGTGGTTGTCCGTTGCCGATGATGACTTCTACGTGGTATATTTATGTATATTTATGGTATATGCTGTATGTTATTCATCCTATCAATTGTTAAGTCTTGTGGCAGTAATGATAATCTTTTAATGGGAACGAGAATCAAAATTTTGTGTTGTTGTTCCATCTCCAGTCTACTTTCTGATGTCCAGCCTGACAGTGGTGTGTCTGTACCTGTCAGTGACCACCAACCCTGGAACTGTGCCTCTGGACATCCAGCCATCCGCTGTTGGTCAGTACAACATGGATATTTCCTGGACATGTATCTGTCTAGTGCCTTATCTGATGGTATAGTGTCTCAGTAAACTTCCATCCATGACAGTGACATTGTACTAGTATGCATGTGTAACAAACAATATCCAGAACAGCGAGCAGATTATTATTGGAATGAGCAGAGCACTTTGGACTAATCTCTCTGGCTGTTCACAGCTTAGAGGTACATATCCAATATTTTGTCAAAAACATCTCTGTTACATAGCGGATCATAATGACCCCCAGCGGGGGTCTTCACACTTCGTTAAAAATGGAAAAATCTCAGGATTTATTCCAAAGATCTCAATATTTTAGACGAAATCTTGAGATCTTATGAGACAATCTTAAGATTTTTCATGACAATCTCAAGATCTTTCAGAAAATCTTAAGATGAAAATGAAAGGTCTCAAGATCTTTCCAAGTTGTTTTCAAAGCATCTAGAGTTTTTTTCATAGCATCTCGAGATGCTTTAAAAATATCAAGATTACTTTATAAATCATGAGATCTTTAAAAAAATCTTGATATTTTTTAAAGCATCTCGAGATGCTGTGGAAAAATCTCAAGATGCTTTGAAAATATCTTGGAAGATCTTGAGACCTTTCGTTTTCATCTTAAGATTTTCTGAAAGATCTTGAGATTGTCTCATAAGATCTCAAGATTTCGTCTAAAATATTGAGATCTTTGAAATAAATCCTGAGATTTTTCCATTTTTAACGAAGCGTGAAGACCCCCGCTGGGGGTCATTATGATCCGCTATGTAACAGAGATGTTTTTGATAAAATATTGGATATGTACCTCTAAGCTGTGAACAGCCAGAGAGATTAGTCCAAAGTGCTCTGCTCATTCCAATAATAATCTGCTCGCTGTTCCAGGTACATTGAAGGTACTTGTAAAGCTTAGCCTGGCATCCGTTCATTTTTAGCCTCCTGTCTGTTTCTCAATGGTTGCTGACTTGTACACTGACTTTTTCTGACTACTTCACTCACACCTTTTTTTATCCAAACTTGTTATTCTTGCAAAGATGATGAAAATGGTGAAGATATTGGTGAGTTGTGTTGCACCTTCTCAAAAGTATGCTTCAAGTCAAAAGTTCTTGGAGGACTATGAAATTTTGTATTCACAAGGATACATTTTAGCAATATCAAATGCAAGCAGATTTCAAGATGTCAAATTTTATGGTTGTACTCTCTATTGCTTCTCTCTCTCTCTTTCTCTCTCTCACACAATGTAATCGAACTACATGTAATCGATGTGCAATTTTTTAACTTTGGTAGTTTTTTTTTTTTTACAAAATGTTGTCTTTGAAACAGAGGCTGCTGATTGGACGGTATGCAAGGTGTGTCAGATCAGGAGGCCACCCCGTTCCCACCACTGCAGGAGATGTCAGCAGTGTGTGCGGAAAATGGACCATCACTGTCCATGGTAAATACATGTGTGGTATTCCAAGCATCAGTGTTTGATGTTAACTTAAGAAAAAAATGATCATATTCAATAGCATATCAAATCAGTGACATCATGAGTGTGTTCATTGCTATATTAGTGATTGATTTACTTTCAGCTCTGTATATATTGTTTTACATGTTACAAATGTAAATGGACGCCAATGTAACATCAAATTCACCAACAAGGTGACATGAATATGCTCTATTTGTAAGGCTTTTTGAACACCCTTTTCCTATATATTAAGACTGCAATAGAAAGACTACATACCCTCTGTTTTGCAGGATTAACAACTGTGTAGGGGAGGAAAACCACTGGCTGTTCATGCAGCTCCTGTATTACACCCTAATACTGGTCTCCCTGAGTATAGCACTTGCAGCGCTCCATCTCTACTACTCACCACCCTGCAGCTACTGCAATCCAGTAACTATCTTTTCAGTTGTTTACTTGGTTTTATGTTTATTTTTTAACAATTTTTCCATTATGGAATTGATACTCATTAAAAGATGCTGATAGAAATTGTTCTGAAACTTCACCCTGCAAATGTTCACTGAATGGGAAGAAAAAGTGGAAGGTTTGGGGCTGTACTAGGAAATTCACCCCCCCCCCATCATTAGTAGTAAGAACGGTTTGTTACCTCCATGAAAAATGGAGGAATTGTTTTTGGCGCATCTGTGTGTGTGTGTGTGTGCGAGTGTGTGTGTGTTTCTGCACATTTGTAGTCAGCATAACTTCAGAGCGCCTTTATGGA
>NW_017803976.1:1172227-1202773 GCF_001625305.1 Branchiostoma belcheri
GTCTGTGTGTGTGTATGTATGTATGTGTGTGTGTGTGTGTGTGTGTGTGTGTGTGCAAGTGTGTGTGTGTGTGTTTCTGCACATTTGTAGTCAGCATAACTTCAGAGCGCCTTTATGGATTGTGATGATATTTGGTATGCTGGTAGGTCCTAGAAAGCCAAAGGTCAAGGTCAAATATGGGCCTCCTGGTGACTGACCTTGGTACTGCAGCAGAACTTCCGGGAAAACAGATGTGCGGGGTGGCAGGGAAAACAGATGTGCGGGGTGGAGACAGCCGGTTTGATTAATGAGGTTCTCCCTCTGGAATAGCCTACATGACCATATTCAGGCCAAAGGTGCTACTGTGTGTTTCAAAACACAAACCTGTGTGTTATTTTGTTCAGTACAGTAGTGTACTGTGTAAAAACATTTACAAAAACTTATATATTTCATGGAGGTATGAGATCTCCGAATTCTTGTTCTTGTTGCAGGGCATTTTCCCCTTCAGCTACACCCGCCCCCTCCTCTGGTTCACCTGTGGACAGGGTGTGTTCTTCTTCCCAGCTGCCATCGGTCTGGTGTTCGGACAGACCTTCAACATCATTTTAGTAAGTCATGACATTCAGGACATTGATTCTAGAAAACAAGAGGCATCATTTCTTCATGTCCTTGTGTTCCAGATGTCAAACTTGACGACTCAAATTATGACCTTTTTGTGGGTAATTTCCCATGAGACCCCTAGCCACATGAAAGCAATTTGTTGATGTTTATGCTGTTTATGTATGCATTGAGGAAGACAAATTGTCTGCTATTTGCAGTCTTGTTACAGTTAAGCCCTTCTGGTAAGAGGGTCTGAGCCATTTTAAGTACTAGGGTAGGGTGAGGTCTAGCCTGGTTAACCAGACCGCCGTGAGCTCAGCGCTATTCCTTCGGCGCCGAGAGCGTTTGGGGTCGCCAACCAGGCCTCAATTACTGCACTCCGGGGGGGGGGTTGGTTTCTTCGCTCACAACACTTGGGTCGGCGGCAAAAGAAGACTAAGCGTAATACAGGAAGTCAGCAGATACAGGGAAATCAGCTGGTGATAGGTCCGTGGTATAACTCGCCTGTGCTTGGTAAAGGCTGGGGCCGAAAAATTACCGCCAAGCTGACCTAAGGTTTGGTACCCAGGCTAGGTGAGGTCAAAAAGTCATCTAGAAATGCCTGATATTTTTCCTTTTCCCAACAAGAACACTGGTGACTCTAACACATCTGTCTCACCCCTTACAGGACAGAACAACCCTGGAGAATTTGGCAGACCCTTACTTCAGATCAGGAGTGTGAGTATTCACTTAATAAACTATGGTACTAGTGCTAGCTTGAGAGTGTACATGTACAGTCCATGTACAGTCTGGATCTGTAAACTACTATTTTGGTGTGACCTGTACCTAACCCAGTGGGTATGTTGCAAAATGAATGTCTTATTCATTCATAATTGCATAATGATCATACTCAACACAACAGATACAAGGGTGCTAAAAAATGTGATATGTACATATTTGTTAATGTTATTGTAGAATAATATTGTTGTAGTCTGAATGGATTATGAAAGTTATATGATTTCTTATATATATATAATCTATATATATATATATATATCTATATATATATATATATATATATATATATACACCTCTTTCTTTTGTTATGAATGATTACCTGATGTTATTTTATCTTCCCTTACTTTATATCTGTTTATTATGTACACTGTATATGATTTTGTTTGTATGATTTCCTGTATACTGAATAAAGCTGTTAGAAAAAAAATTGATTATCACAATTATAAACTGTAGAGTTGTTTCCACCCGTAGGCCAAGTCCACGTGCAATCCACGAGGCCTTCTCAGATATCTGTGGGACTAAGAATGTCTTCTGCTGGCTCTGGCCTCTTAGGAGGAGACGGGCAATAACTGCACAAGCTGGGTACTCTTACTACAGGCACATGTAGGGGCTCTGTGGATGAAATTATTCGATAATCAGTTAGATTATAACGACACATCTTAGAAGCTCCGAGGATGTCATTGTTGCGAGTACTTTTACTACAAGCACATGTAGGGCAAGTACTAGTATTTTGAAGCTCCTTGTGTAGGGGCTCTTTGGAAGTTATAATAAGCCATGGCAAAACTGCACTGTACTGTACTGCTGTAGAATAAGTGGTTAGGCAAGTAATTTTTATGGATGACATCAGCGCGCGCATTAATTTTCGCCTGATTTTGGAAAAAAAAACAAGAAATTTTGTTGCCTTCTGACAGTGGTCAACATGCCGAAGATGTCTGTTGCCATGCCGGAAGGTGGATGGCAGATAACTATGAGGAGAGGAGACTAGAAAATGCTCTGATTTAATGTTTTGTTTCTTACTTTGCTGCAGTGATATGTGATGTTGGCTGTGTATGTGTTATGTTCCCGCTGAATCAAAACCATTTGTACAATGATTAAGTCAAAATTTTAAAATGTAGGAACCTTGTTTTTTTTTGGCCCGCCTTGTTTTTTTTTTTCGCCCACTCACATTAGATTTAGAGTCTGCGGAGGATGTCATCCATAAAATTCACTTGTTGTGGCCTTATGAGGCAATTTTGATACTCTACTACAAACACTTGCTTTCTGATGATAATATCAGCAGGTGAACCTGCTACAAACACATGTAAAGGCTTCATGGAGCTGGTTTTTCCTATCTTTTTGCAATCAGATAAGTAGAACATTTATTGCCAGCAATAGGAATAACTGCAAAACTGGACTACTACGGGTGTGTGTGTACAGTGAATGGATTTTGACTAAAGATATTTACATATTTTACTGATATATGAATGCCAACACACTTTTTGAATGTGCTATATTTGTATGGTGAAGTTTAGAGATAGACTAGAATGACTTGTCAAGTCAGTCCTTTTGAACAGATACAAACCAAGTATCAAAAATCAAGATGCTAAAGGCAATGGCCAATCATGAACTCTACATCTGTGACGTACAGGTGGTCATGTACATGTACATGTAGCTGTGATGGAGAGATCTCAGGTTTACCTTCCTAACTTACCATGCGAGGAGCTAATAGCTCCTTAGGACTTTGTATAAGCTAGGAAAAAGATATGGCTCATGATTTTTGATTGTGTCTAAATACTACTTAGAGATACGTATGGCTCATATTAGCATGAAAGTTCATCTGAGTTGGTAAATTACATTATGAAAAATTTAAACTGTTCTCCCACTCATAAATTTGACTCACTGGAATTTTCGACTGAATCACTCAGTCTTCCTCAGCTATCTGACCCAAATGCTGACCCAAATGACTTCAGACAACCTTTGACCCTTTGCTGACGTCACACGTGGGAAAAATCACGTGTCCACAGCATTTGGGTCAGATAGCAGAGGAAGACTGAGTTATTCAGTCGAAAATTACGGTGAGTTAAATTTATGAGTTGGAGAACAGTTTTAAATTTTCATAATAGTTAAGTGTTGAACTTCATTCCAACACAAGGGTTACAGAGAGATCAAATTTTCAACAACCACTGTCGCATTGATCTCTGTGTAACCCTTGTGTTGAAATAAATTTCAACATTTTACTATGTATGGCTCATGATTTTTTTCCTGCCAGTACCTAGTTGCAAGACAATAATTTATGACCATCCATAACAATCCATGATATTTTGGTGAAAGATCCATAATAGTAATTTTGATGAATGCACGGAGCATTTTTTGCAATGTTTCTTTCAGTGTGCAATGGTGGGGTGTGAGGACAATAGGATGTATTTGTTTGTTTAAAGTTAAAACTTTTGGTCCAGCACAAAAAATTCTCTCACCTAGAGCTTTCGACCAGTCACTCTGGTCTTCCTCAAAGAAGCCACTTGACAAGCTTCGCTGGATCAGTCTGCTGAGGAAGACCAGAGTGACTGGTCGAAAGCTCTAGGTGAGAGAATTTTTTGTGTTTGACCAAAAGTTTTAACTTTAAACATGTATCTACCAACACAGATGAACTTTCATGATAGGGTGTATTTATTATTAATGTAAAACTTTCTAGTTACTATTAAGTTCGGGAAGAGCTGTAGGCACCCAGAGGGGCGTATGGAAATAGGAGTAGGAGTTGAAAATATTCAATATAACAACAGGTTTTACAGAACAGAATTTAAGAAAGGAATTAGAAGGAAAATGTTAATTTCTGGTCCAACCCTGAAATGATAATGTGGAGAATTTGAATGCACATGACTTGATTTAAAAATGAATGTACTGCAAAAGTTTTCATTTGATTATGTTTTTAATTTGGACTACTGACAATGTGTGGAACAAATTGACAGGACTATACATTCATTAGATTATTGAAATTTTGTCTGTATTCATTAATCTACATAGATTATAAAGAGCATATATTGTGTGAAAACTAAATGGGCATGAAGCGCATGTATTTTATGCAGTCTGTTGTAGATGATTGCATTTGATAACTTAGTTAATTCTGTATACAGTTTGACATACAGATGCATGTCTATCCTCTAAAAATTGTGGAATTTTGTTTGATTTGTGAACAATGAGGGAACTGTGCACTACAAGCTTGTTTGTGTCCGGGAATTTCTTGGCTACCACATTCAAGTTCCACCACTATTTTCGTAGCCTACTTTGTGCCAGCTGAATAGATCAAAGTCTGTCCAAGGACATTATGTCCTTGGTCTGTCAAATCATTTTAAACTCAGCAGCAGCTTCCAGCGTGTCCTTGAGCTTATTTGCAGACAGTCTCCCAGCGGCCTCTGCCACTTTTTGTCAGTACTGCAGTAGAAGCCTCGCTACACGCCCCCTGTTGGGGCTGATTGGTCAGAAGTCAACGAAACTGTACATGTACTAGTATACAGAAGTGTTCACAACAGCACTGAAAATCAATTAGTCTATCAAAGAAACAACAGATCTGCACGAACAGTTGTGTTTGGCAGATTGTTATTAATTAGTTTGTTTACTAGTAGTTGATTCACAACTCACGCCCCTATGTACCTCTTTCAGCTCTATTGCAATATCTTGGTCCTCGATCAAGTGCCTCAAAACATTTGCACTCGTTTATCTGTTATCATCTTTCCGTTGCTTCCATATCTTTTGCAGCCTCATTGAAATCACCTATGAACTAATAATAATGCTTAGTATTGGTGAATGCATGATGATGAGTATTGGTGCAGTTTACACAACGCACGCTAGGCAGCGCTTGTACAATGCACATTTCTGCCTTTATGTAAACAACACCCACTTAGCGGTTTTTGTTTGCATTCCGAAGTGTTGGAAATGAGAGAATACCACAAATGGTTTCACTACTTGCAAAACAAGCAACAGGGAAAGTTAAGTGCCTTTTACTTCAATCAAGCATTAGTTAAATCAACCAGTGGTCCGCAGTAATGCGCTGACATGCCTGAGAGACAGACGGGGAGCCTGAAGAAGCGACTGTCTTGTGTCTCTAACGGAGTCGAAGTTAAGAGGCAGAGATAGCTGACATTCCCCGACTGTGATGGCAGTGACGCCCCAAACGGTGGCGTGTTTTATCTGCCCGGTGAAGAACAGAGCTGTTGCTGTTGGGGAGAAGGGGAACTATGTCATGTATGGGGCGATTCGCGCCGTTACCGAAGCCAGTCCTTGGGTATTGCTTCCACTGCTCTGTAGACAGTTTATACAACATACCAACTATGCATGACATTTCACGCACCATGGTTGGGCTGCAATAGAAATAAAAAAAAAAAAATTTAAAGCTTATTTTAAAGCTTTAGAAACGCCGGGAGATTGAAAATATAAAAGATCATAGAAGTAATAGTTTTTCTAATATCTATGAGAGCTATTTTTTCACATTCAAATGTTCCGGAAAGAATTTCTGCCGACCAGAAAGCTGTGGACTTGTGGTATAACGTTACAGATACTAAATTATTTGTGGATTTTGTTTTCTTACCCTTTATGCGAAAATGGTGGCGACAGACTGACAGCAGTACTCTATTGAGTTATCATAGCACATGTAAAAATAATTAATAAAAAAAACCTGCAATCTTAGTGAAAAAGACTAGCAAACATGGCTACGACAATGATACCGCAACAGACACAATATTCGATTCCATATAAAGCGACGTATGTACGTAATTGTAAAACCGTCAGCGCTAGTTAAAGTGCACGTGTGCCATGCAATTATGGTCAATCTCGCCAAAATACCAGTCAAAACATCGCCCAACTCAATATACGACAGGCACAGACGTCTTCAATTATCGAGTAGGTCAAGATTTTGCCTGCATTTTCAACTCCAACTCGATTGACAGATTCCGTATGGTATGTGCTCTCTCTCCATCGCCGAGCCCCTTTTCATAGCCCGGGGTGGCGCTAACGCTAGTAAATTACAAAGGAAACAAACGTGGTTCGAGGGTGGGGTGACTTTTGTTGTTGTGGGAGTTGTAGTGTTCCCTTGCTGAAGGACAGGTGTGTGAGGTTGGCAGGTGGCCAGGTGAGATCTAGGTCAACCTGTCACCGACTGAAACGGTGATACACGTCAACGGTGACCCGCGGGGCAAAGTCAAGGCGCGTGGTCTGGTAGCAATTTTTGCTCGACAAAAATACACTTGAACGAAGAACATTGCACAAGACCACATAGTAGAAAGTGTGTGTGTGTGTGTGTAAGTGTGTGTAAGTATGTGTGTATGTGTGTGTTGGGGGCGTGTGTGTGGTCTGACTGATGATTTAAAATCATTGCCTCAGTTTTACTCTCCAATTTAAGCAGAGGTTTGGGTTTGGGCTTATTTTGGGCGTGCTTTAGGCTTCCAGTACAAAAAAAAAAACGCCAAAAATAAGCCAAACCACAAACCTCGCTTGGCCTAGGAGAGTTCATCTGTTTATCTCTCCTACAGAAAACATACGATTATATTATATCATGCATATAAACAGTGCAATGGCAAGTCAAATTGAATATAGTGTATATGGGGATGCAATCATTAAATACGCCCCCATTTTATAGCACACAACAACTGCTTATATGACAATCATATGTGATCTATCTGCCGCATTGTCCGGAGGCTATATCATCAAGTGTTACATGTATATGTATTCATATCATCATTAAATTATCCGTCAACAATTCACTTCGTTGATATTGCAAAATATGTTTGTGATTATTTTTAGTGCCATTTTAGGTGAAGGAGACAGCAAATCATTTTTCATTTTTTCCCGGTTACAAACAGCCAGACGACTCAGCCTGTGGCGTTTACGTGAATGGAATCCGGAATAGCCCAAGTTAGATTTCAAGTTCACCGGAGCTGTACTACAGTTCGCCGTCACCGCAATGCGAATGGAAAACTTCCAGATGTTTCCCAACTCTTGTCAAATGAAAACATCTGTATCCTCCAAGGGTGCAGTTTGAGGCACTCGAAGCCGGCGGAAGTATCGTTTTTCGTGGAAGTTTGAGAGCGTTTTCTGGGAAGGGTCAAGCTTGGATTTCCCGCTGACGTTCTGAGACGTGCTCGATCGGCCTCTCCCTGCCCTGTGACAGTGCAAATATAACTCGCTCGCTACGGGCAGTTTTAGTCGTACATTTCACTCTGAGCTGAGGACATGCAGTCGTTATTATAGCCAAATTACAATCTACGAACGCAAAGCTACCACATGTCGGCTTGAATTACTCCGTGGAAAATTCATCAGACAGAAATATAATGGACTTTGTTCGACTTTGCTGCCTCGTAAACATGTTTTGAGAGTTTAAACGTTTTGGATTAAATAAACAAAAGGAATGTGTTTTTGCATTCTTGAAAGACAAAATTAACAATATTGTAAATGATAATTTTCATACCTATTTATTATCGTTTATTGAAAGGTAACACTCCACACATAGCACATAGCTAGTTGTCCTCTTTTTATTAAAAAGTACAATTTCAAGACCTACATGTATACTATATGTATATGTACAAGAACTGGTGGCACAGTGTGCTTCGTAAGCAAATACACCCCTTCTCCTAGCTCCCTAGCTGTGAACTTTGCTTGTTATAAACATATTCTCTTCATAAGGGGACTCTTATTTATGGTAAACCTTCTCAAGCATAAACGTTACGTATAAGATATGATAAAATCCCGAAGTTTCTTCCTATGGTTCTGCTCTTGCCGCCACTGACCAGCACTGACCAGCTGAAAGCGGCTGGCGTCCACTGATTGCAGGGGCGTGGTCAAGCTTGTTGATTTGGCGGGAAACTGGGCTATCGCCAACACGTGCAATGCATGGCAACAATGTGTAAACAAGGTGGAAGGTCCATTATGCAATTACGCAACGCAAAACAGGCAATGCACATGTGTTAACGTTTGGCACTTTCCCCCCCTAAACTTCGTCATATTTTTATGACTTCATGGCCTTTTAATAGCCGTTGTTAAATTCGAAGAAAAAGGCATTGAGAGTGTGTCAGTGTCGTCAATAAGATGCATGCTTTTGTTTTATCTTAGCGTGATCTTCAGTGATGACTTTCCTTTGGTTTCTTCTGGCTCTTAAGTGGTATATCATTGGGAGTCTTAAATCCCTAAAACACGCAATACAACTGCAGTAGTTCCTGCTTGGAGAGTACTTCCTACCACAGTTTATGGCACAAAAGTAAACTCTTCCAAGAATCTTTTGCATTTGGCGAGCCTTTACTTTTAGTGTCTACTGTCCCGTTACTGCCTTTTCAGCTACCACACAATTAGGCCTGTCACGGGAGTGTTTATGTGTCCAACTCTGGTCACGTCCGAGAAGTCGCCACACGACCTATAAAGTTCGTCACTGGACCATAGGGGGATTTGCCACCAAGTTTGAAACTGCGTCACAAGGCCCGGGGCGGAATGACTTTGAAAAAGTTGCAGCTAACACCCCATAGCTTTAACAGAGAATAGCTCTAAGGATACTGTATTGCTCCCAACCCCACCATTTGACCAACGTCTTCGCATAACTACGAAACTCCTGGAAAGAATTTATGTTTACAGTTTTGATCAAAGTAGGTTTTCTCGCCAGACAATCGATAAACGTCACCCATCCTACATGTCAATCACCCTAGGGGGTGAGTCACATTTTGCGGTCTGTGATTGGTCAGTAATTTTGGCCCTGTTCCAATAAGGTAGGAGCAGGCGGAGCCAAAAAGTGAAAGGATACGCCTCAAGTTAGTGTACTGGGAGGCAAGATATGTAAATGATTTCTTTTGAAACTTTTCAAATAGTTTCTAGGCCCTCATAATTTGCTTGCTTTATGTAATTTTGAGAATCTTTACCCTTTCCGATACGCGACTGATATTCAGTGCACGATGTATATGAATTCAATTAAGGTACTGTGATCATTGATAATCAATTTCTTAGCCTCAATCATTTTACTGCGGTGCTAGATCTTTCCTCCCATTAAAGCGCTTCAGCGTTAATTGGCGGGATGCCAGCTTGATTGACAGGCGGCGCAGCAGTGGCGACACGGAAATAAACAGCGTTGTGGTGGCAAAACAGATTGCACAACACAGAATCAGTATTTTACTACGCCACAGCACAAGTTTGGGAGAATCCAGAGCCTCCTAGACCTCAGCTGGGGCATTATCGTTGGTTTCCTTCAGTATCGATCGGCTGAGGCCTCGCTCAGCTGACTTCCTAGACGGTCTGCTCGGCGATCGCTGCGGCAGGAGCTGGGGGTACACCCGAGCAGACAGCGACAGCGGCACGGCATGCGACTGCAGGTCCGTTAGCCAAAACGGGCGCCAAATCCAAGACCATGACTATGGTAAGTTCTCTAACTAGTGGCGGTATTTCGGCCAACCTTTGTGTGTTTTCTGGTTGGAAAGTTTCCCGCTGGCGAGGACGGCGGGCATCATCGATAGCGCCGGAGAGATCGATGGGACTGGCAGGGGGAGGCCGGTGCTTTCTTGGCACGTCCCGCTGGATCGGCCCAACTTTCGTCCTTGGCACTGGTGCGCAGTGCGACGTGCTGTTGTTTACGTGTGGGCATGTCACCCCCCACCCCACCCCCTATACACAACGTGTGTGCTTCATGTGTCGTCGTGTGTGCCGTCTTTCCAGAATTTTCGCACGGCGACGCTGCGGCAGGGACTGTCCCGTGCTGCCGTCCCAGTTTTACCGGCCATTTTTGTAGGCGACGGCTTGTACGTGACGAGACAACGCCCCCCTCCCACCACTAACATTTAATGCGACGTGCGTCTGACTCATTGGGCAAAATTACTTTCACTGCCTCGCGATAAGTCAGCGGTTTTCCTCCGTCTTGAAGACCGGCAAAGGCCTAGATCCGCCTCCTTATATTGTGGGATTATATTATACGTTATGACACAACTCTGGATTGTCAATGATCTCAATCTGCTTGACATTCTGGGTTAATTATTAAATGAAAAATTATTAATACGTACAGTTTTACTTTCAGCTGTTTCTATTTGTTGGTGGCTAGCTCTAGGATCCGCTGTCACTGCTGATGTGATTAAAAAAATAGCAACAGATGACCACAAAATATTCCTTTCCAATAAGCATATTTTCAATAATAAGCATAACCATTTTAGAACAGATAATATCTTGAATATTTTTCCATTTGATGTAAAGATTGTTATTTATGCTCATATCAAATCTGTAGCCCCATTATATATCACCACCCCAATGTCATTCCATGATTGGTATATCAGTCAGTGTTTTCTGGATGCTGTTGCCAAAATCCAGTTCCTGGGTTGGATCCATGGTTGGTTGGAGTGCTTGGCTAACCTTAGCCCGAAGGACCCAGTTTACTGTCTTAGCATAGTAGTTAACTTGACCTGGCTGACCTCCAAACCAGAGGGAAGATTGCCATAGCTCCTATGAAAGTGAAAGTATGGCCCATTATGATGTAACTGTGGACACAGTGTCAAGTAGAATGTATCCCAGGGGACAGCCTTCCCGCATGTGAAAAATTTATAACCAGTAAAAATTGAACGAGTGTCAAGACTGCTATAGATATGTCATATTTTGTGGTATAGATTCTCTTTGTGTGGAAAACTGCACATTATGTTTTCTGAGGAGGGAAAAAAAACATATTTTTGTGAGCTTTAGCTTTTTTGTGCAATTTTCATGTTCTTTTCTTCCTGTCAGAGCTGAGAAAAGTTTGAACCGAACAGTTCTGTCCTGGCAGACTGTTGCATAAGTAACAGTTATACTTTAATCCACCCCTGTGTAAGCTGATGCAAGCTTGCTTGCACCACAGTTCTGCCGTGTCTCCGTTGCCATGGCAACTGTTTAGTTGCCATGGCGACACTGACGTTTGTTGGAGTCAGGCATGTGGCTCAACCTACGTTTGTTGAGTTTCCTCCCAGTGTCAAGTTCAGAAACTTCCTGTGTTGTTTGTAGTCCCTTGGTGCCATCTCGTCCCTGCTTCCTGCCCTCCTCCTATTTTCCCAAATTCCTGCCGTCCTGCGCTGTACCAAAGGGGTAACGGGAGACCCCGCGGTCAGTGACTCACGGAGTATTGTCTCCAGGGACGATCGCAAGTGTGGTGGGCAACAGAAAATCGGGACCACGCCCCCTCCCCACGCGGCCATCACGGATCACAGAAAATATGAGGCACAAAATGTTAAACGAGATGCCAGCACCTCTTAGGTAACTTGAACGACTTGGGGACGCCTTGGAATTTGGATGTTTTGGGAACTCTTGAGTACGTGGCACGACCCCCACATTGTTTTTCCCCATATGTTGTGCAGAGAAAAGGACTAGAGAAATATCAGTCAGTCAGGCTGGGCCCAGATTATATACAACTGATCAGTATCAGTCATGGCGGCATCCAAATAAAAGAACTGTAGCCACAGAACTATATCATATTTGCTGATAATTTAATGAAACTCCAGGAAAATGAGCACTGAGTGGAATTTTTCACCCTAAAAACTTTCTTTTACAGATACCGATTCCTTTGGTAGTCCACACAGTGATGACTAATTATGTGTCCATACCTATATCTGTCCGCCCTTGGTGATTGACAACCTACTGTATCTGTTGGTGCATCCTATCAATAACTGACAAACTCATCTATTGTATGCTAGATTGTAGACTAGTAGTAGATATGCTATATGGTGATACAATACATGTTACTAGTATTTATTTCCACCAAAATGTATATACCTGTAGACGTTGATGACCCAACAAATGTACCTGTGCATTTTTCATCCGTAATTTTCCTTGATATGTTTATGGCAAGGAAGGCTAGCCCCTCAATGGGCTAAGGGGTATCTAAACAAACTTGAACTAAAGGTCCACCTCCTGTCTACCAAGAAGAAGACTTACAGACAGACAGATATTGATTTTAGTCCCTCGTGTGTCTCATTTCAAAGGATGTTGACAGAAGGCTGACGTTTTGTCGTTTTTTTTCTCTCCTCTTGTTCAGGACGAGTTCCATCCCTTCATTGAGGCGTTACTGCCTCACGTCAAATCGTTTGCGTACACCTGGTTCAACCTCCAGGCCCGCAAACGCAAGTACTACAAGAAGCACGAGAAGAGGATGACCCCCGAGGAGGAGCGTCAAGTCAAGGAGGAACTTCTCAGCGAGAAGCCGGAGGTGAAGCAGAAGTGGGCCTCGCGGCTCCTGGCCAAGCTGCGGAAGGACATCCGCCCAGAGTACCGCGAGGACTTTGTGTTGAGCGTGACGGGGAAGAAGCCGCCGAGCTGCGTCATGTCCAACCCCGACCAGAAGGGCAAGATGCGGAGGATCGACTGCCTGCGCCAGGCCGACAAGGTGTGGCGGCTGGACCTGGTCATGGTCATCCTGTTCAAGGGCATCCCGCTGGAGAGCACGGACGGCGAGCGGCTGGTCAAGTCGGCCAACTGCACGCACCCCGCCATCTGCGTCCAGCCACACCACATCAGCATATCGGTGCGGGAGCTGGACCTGTTTGTGGCCGGCTACATGCAGCAGCACGGTAGGACGTCCTGTTCAACTTGTGTGAATGTGACAGTATCCGACCGTGCAGGTGTGCAGGCGTGTCTGTGTCTGTGTAGGGAGTACAAGTCACGGCTTGTCTGGTGTAATAGCAGAGGTGGAAACATGTATGTGTGTACGTGTTGATCTGGAGTCTTTGGAAGGATGATAGGCTCATATTCTTATACAGAGCATATTTCGGAGTTGTCCGAACAGTGGACTGCGGGCAAAAAAGTGCAAACATTTTGCATTTCATTTGACAATCTCTTTTCCTTTCATTCTACTGCATTATTTGAAAACCTTGGTACCATTGTCTAACCCCCCATCTTTTTTTACCTGCCCCTAGTCTGCAAGGGTGTGGTGAGTGTGTGTATGTGTGTGTGTGTGTGTGTGTGTGTGTGTGTGAGTGAGTGTGTGAATGTGTGTGTGTGCGTGTGTGAGTAAGTGAATGTGTGTGTGTGTGTGTGAGTGAGTGAATGTGTGTGTGTGTGTGTGAATATGTGTATGTGTGTGTGTGTGAGTGAGTGAATGTGTGTGTGTGTGTGTGAATATGTGTATGTGTGTGTGTGTGAGTGAGTGAGTGAATGTGTGTGTGTGTGTAAATATGTGTGTAAGTGAGTGAATGTGTGTGTGTGTACACATGCGTGTGAAGTATGGGGCATTTTTGTGCATCACTTTTTACCATTTTTGCATTTTAGTTATATTTATATATGGCATAACTGATAGCCAAAGTATGTAGCATTTCCCATGGACAGTCAAGTACCATGTTCAGCAGTTGAGCAGACAACATTATGATGACGTCATGATGTTTTTGCTGCCTAACCAGACTGGTTGGATTTTACACTGTGGAGTCCATGAAGGTCACTGATTTCCCTCTATGTTATCAGCACAGATCTACATGTGACAGATGCCATGTGTTAAATGACATGCTATACAATTTAGGACCAAAGTCAAAGGGCTTACAACTGAGTGTATGTTGCGCTGTTCTTTGGCAGTGTCCGTAACTCCTCCAATGACAATGAAATTTTTGTTTTGTCTGACTCCAGGTATGCAGTATGACTATGACATTTAGAAGATATATTCTGTTACATTTGCCTATAACCATAGTGGGAAGGTTGCACTAAATGTCAGTTAGACAACTTTTTTTTTTACACTGACTACTAAGGTAAACTGTAGTCTGATCATGATCAGTAACTCACGGTATTGGTGCTTGTTTACTTATTTCACTTTTAATCATATGAAAAATATCAAATTTTGGCTTAAGCTTATCATTCTTCAATTTTTAATACCTTGGACTCTTAGAGCTTTAACATTTCATGTGTCTGGACTATCAAAGGTAACTAAGGCCACACCAATTTAATTTCTTGGTTAACGGATTTTTCTAGAAAAATAATGGAGCGGGCGGGCGAAAAAATAGAAAATAAAAACAGGCCTAGGCATTGTATTATGGCCCAAAATGGTATGATAGGAGCCATGAAGTCAACACACCAGGCTGGTTCAAAATTTAAACAATGAACTTTTACCTTTTAATGATACCATTGCATTGAAAGATGGAATAACTGTAACAACTAGGATGAAAAGGTCTGCTGTCAACGGTTCAGGGCAAAATATGAGCATTTTGGAGTTGATTCTAGATTTTTATTTTTATTTGCAAATCGGAAAAAAATGAAGCGGCGAATCCGTTAACCAAGAAATTAAATTGGTGTGGCCTAATGTACATATAGGGCTTGGGGCAGAGCATTGATATTCTTGCTTGTTTGGAACATGTGGGTTGTGTTTCGCCCTGGCCTAGTTTTTCTGGCTGAGTGATAAGGCTGTTCAAGGCCTTGACCCAGCCAAATAGCTCTGGTATTCCTTCGCCTCTCCAAACTCAGCTTGTTTCCAGCTCCAGCTGATTGGAAGTGAGATTCTGTCACCCAAATTTACGAGACTCACAGAGAGGAATAGCTGTGGTCCGTGAAAAAAACGTAACCCCCTCCACGCTGATTTACTGCGTCCGTCTTGAGTGATTAGTGGTCGTTACCTCTTCTTTCTGGGTTGTCTCGTAATCGTAGGATCTGTTCGTCTGGTGAAAGGATTGCTCCAGAAGGTTCTGATGATTCTTGGCGTGCTTTTCTTCAGAATCTTGAAAGATGAGCATCAATCTTTGATTCTTATGTCTTAGATTTTATCCGTACATGTCCGTCATAGGGTAGTCACTAGAAAAATATCAAGAATACTGTTTTCTGAGTAGCTCTATAACTGTCTGAAATATACATTTTCATACGTTATGCAGTGTATGCTTCTTTCAAAATGTTGTCTCAAAAATAAAAGGGATAGTAGATAGTATAATTTTCATTATTCTTGGTCTGCAGGTACAGGTATGTCATAATTATTTATGGTTAAAACAAATATATATGCCAGGTTCACTGACACTGAAATGTGTATCTTAATAGAAAGTGATGTAGTTAAAACTTCTCCAACTACTCCAGAAGTAGTGAGGGCAGACAGGTTAATGGCAATGAAGAATACGATGAAATATGCAACAGTTTGAAAGTACACCCACTTGTGAGTTGGAGAATATTGTAGTCAGAACTTTTTGTTGCAAGACCCATATGTTACATTGCTGAATTCTTTGAGAAGATAGTTGTTGCCAAAAATGTCTCTATGAGTCAGTGTCGAAGTCTCAAGAGTTGTGATTTATCATACAAAAGTTGTACAGACTTGATGGATCTGTCTAGGAATATGTCTGGTTGTATTTACATGTACTTTAAGCTAGCACAGTCTGAATATAGGTGTCAAATTCTGCTGTATAATATATACATGTACATGTAAGTACATGTATGTCCCATAAAACAGCCACTGGAGATTATTTTCAGGATCAGAAGTTTGATGCATGGTTCTTGTTAGACGTGCTATGACCGTAGGTTCCATGGCAGACGCAGGTTTCGTTCAGACAGTTATATAAGCAGGTTCAAGACACAGACAGAAGTAACTAGAGGTCTTCCAGACTGGGAGTTTGGAGAAGAATCGCCCAGGTGTTGATCAGTATTCAGGTGGTGCAGTATTTCAGCAGGGGTCTGTCCAAGCCAGACAGAGCAGACAGCCTGAATTAGGACGAATACAGACTGTGCAAAAATGCCTCTCCACAAAGCCTTTTATGCCAAGTGTCTGACGCAGTGTATTTTCTTCATGTCCTTTAATTGTACCTTATGGATTAGGTGGAGATGAGAGCACAGTGCTGTAAATTAGTGCTACATTACTATTGCCTCTCATGTTCCATTACTTGTTTCCAGACAGTTATAGTTGGGTAAAATTGTGTCCCTTTGAAGAGAGTGCTTCTTTTGACTTTTCTGACAGTTAAATGTCTAGGTTTTAAAAGCGAGTGCCTGTGTCATATTAGTTTTCCAGACTGTCCCCTCCCTTTGGCATATACAGTTGCAGAATTTCTGCACCCCTAACCACCTTGGTTTTAACCCTATAGGGAAACAGACTGCGTTCTTTGCCAGGGAGTAAGAGAAAGAAGAACATTTGGCAAGTTTCGCCACACACACGCGTAACTCTACCCTTCCTGAAGAGGCCTTGCCAAGTGCTGCAAGTTTTCCTCCGACTGACGTTTCTGTCACAAAAAACTGGAGTAACCCTCTTACCTTCTAACCCTGAGTCTGGTGAAGTGACCCTCAGGTCTTTGCCCCCCCCCTCGGTGACAGTGACAAACATGATGGTTGACAGGTAGTCATTAGGCCAGACAAATTGAATCACTTCTTGTGTAAATCTCACTCTGATTTTTGGCAAAGTATGAAGAATGAAAAGAATAGATCCATTATTTTGCATGGTGGTGCAGGAATCACAGCCTATGGCCCTTTTATGCCTTTGATAAAACATCTACTCATCTGGATGATAAGATACTACCGCATAGAATTGTGCATCTGCTGTTCTGAGAACAATGTAATGAGATGAATAGAAAAATATCAACTCTAGACTTTTTTTGGAATAACTTTACTTCAATAGACTTTTCCTTTTTCTGATTTCAGGACAGGGTCATGCCACATATAAACTGTGTCATTCATTCCAAAATGTAACAACTTTGAATGCCAGATTAAATACCCCCTTTAGTTACAGCGACTGATGCATGTTTGCTTTTGTACGCACATCTAGAAGTTTTCGAGTAGATGCAACCTTTAGCGGATTTGTTGTCTCTTCAATTCAAGTTTGATAACCTTTTGTTACTTTGGCACAAAGTCGGCATGTCCCTGCCAAGCTCCGTACCTTGGTTTCCTGCCAATTTGGATGTTTACAAACATGTCAGTTTCCAAACCACTACGACCTCTGATAACCCCATTGCCTATTGTCCAGATACCTTGTACCCTGATGGCCATTTCACAGTGATGTCCTGTAGGGAATGAGGTAACCAGATGTCAGACTTGGCAGAAAACTGGCAGTGAAAAAGGAGGAATTATTGATGGATGCTTTGGCCATCCTCAGAGGTTTTGCCAAGCTGCTTTTCATTTGGTGAATGTGAAGTTTATTAAGCCCTGGGTCTTGTAGTCATACAGTTCACTGTGTCACAGTGGAATAGGGTCTAGAAGGATCCATTCCCAGTCTTGTGACTGACTTGGGAAGATCCATTTCACAGAAGATAGAGCTAAAATGTGAAAACATTATCACAGATATTCAGGTAGTAAAAATGAGGCAGTACCCTAAGAACTTACTTGCAGTGACCATTGACAATGATGAGCTATTTTCCACAGAAATTTGCACACAGTAGGCTATTTGTCTAAGTATAAAGAATAATTTGGTGTGAAAACAAAGTCATTAAGTTCCTTTAATTTGTTTCTCCTCACTCTTTTTGCTTTGAACTGCAGGAAAATTTCAGAATAATCTTACCAAACTCACCAAAAATTATGCACTTTTTTCAGATAATTTAGATAAATGTAAATACTAATACGGGAATACTAGCTATAGGACTGAAGGATGGAATACGGAAATAATTTATTCTTCAAATTCTTGTTTCAACTGACAATTTTCAAGGAGGACCATTCCTACGTTTAATCAGAAGAGAAGAGGAAGATCAGACCCTTCTATCTGGACCCTTCTGCCCTTGAACCTGAGGGCGTGTCCAGGATGTAAACTGTAGAGTGAGGGTCCAGCCTTCTTGTGTACACCTAACCCCTACGGGACACACTGATTAGAAGCAGAGTTGGGGAGGAAATGGGTGATTTGCTAACGTTGACTGATGGTACCCTTCCTTCCTGGTCCCTTCTGAGAAAAGTGTTTTTTGCACCACATGTAGTGCATTTGGAGAGTGAGTCATCTCTGACATTTAGGGTTGTTTTAGCTGTTCTGGGAGTGGTGGGTGTGGCCGGTAATGGGCCTGGGGGTGTGGCAGGCCTGCTCGCAAACTGTGGAGAAAGTAACCACAACATACATGGAACACCATAAAAAGAAACATTTCCATTTTGATTCCCATGTCAAACAGTTTATAGCCTGGGTACCATCCTACTTGTATACCGGGGCTCCCACACTCGCTTCCCTAAGAAGTACTTCTGAGAGAAGCGAGTGTGGGAGCCCCGCTATACAAGTAGGATGGTACCCAGGCTAAACAGTTTAGGCCACCCCAAGTAAATTTTATGGATGACGTCCTTTGGAGACTCTAAATCTAATGCGAGAGGGCAAAAAAAAAACAAGAAGGGCCCTAAAAAACAAGATGCCTAGATTAGAAATATACTAAGAGACGACAAATGTTAGGACACAAATTGAATGAGGTGACACAGTGTAACAAGCAAGAAGTCTTTTATTCATCATCAAAACAGCAATAAATCAGGTGGAATAGCAGTTGTCGTCCTGTCCTGTTTTCGCGTTACGGGTTTCACGTCAATCTGACGATTTGCGGCACTGTCGTGACTCTTTGGTCATAGTTACATGAGGCGGAATTTCTTGTTTTTTTTTTCTAGGAACAGGCCAAAATCAATGGGCGCGCGGACGTCATCCATAAAATTTACTTGGTGTAGCCTTAGAAAGAACCATATGTCAAACAGTATAGAAAAAAAAAAGTTTGTATATCTACCAGCTTTTGTAAAGAAGTGGTACCACAACAAAATATATGGTTATGATGAAATGTGTACCCTTTGACGATTGGTACATGTTTGTAAAAATGACAGAGAAGTTGGTCGCGTTCCAAGAACCACAATTCTGGAGAAGACTTTGGTCTCATCTATGCTGAGATGTAAACTTTGGGGATTTGAAACATCAGCATAAATTTAACCCTTGTGCCCTGTTACTGGCTGAACCTACCAAAGCTTGATTAAGAATAGAAAATGACCTTTGTATTGAACTTCAAGAAAAATTAAGAAGGTCAAGAATTGAAGAAAAACGAAGGGATCTTTCTTTTTCTCAAGACTGGTCAAAGTAGGTGGGCACGGTTGTTCCAAATGAGGAGAAAATTGTACGTAAAACTTAATAAAGTTCAGCTGTGTGTGCGTCTTTCTCTCTTTGATGGTTTGAATCTTGACGAACGTTTAGTCTACCTGGTTTGGAAGGTTGCCAGGCGCCTGTATAGGGAGAAACCCCCTGTGAATGATGTCATAAACTCAGTTTCTCCGCTGTACCGTAGCCAGTGCCCTTGAACTTCATAGGGATGTGCAGGGAATACCAAACTGGCGATATAATCATGGGGACTAAACTGTTATTGCATCTTGGTACTGCAGGAAATACATCTGTCTACCTTTTTTGTTTGCCAAGTTTCGCCAAATTGTCGTTAACTTCTACTTTGGTGTGTTACGCCGAAGGGCGACTGTACAGATATAGATACAGATTTTACTGTCTCATTAATTGTTATTAGTGAAGTGCTGAAAAAAAGGGGAAGGCAGCATCCTTCGCCTTCTACCTGTACGTAAATCTCTGCCTACCGGTATATAGCACTGGGTAAATAACAAGGCAGGGGAAAAAATGTTGTGTTTCCTGTTTCAGTCCTGAAAAAAATTAGGGTTGGGAGGTAGGGATTATTCTTTTTTTTTTGGTTAATTTTTTATTGGACTTGGCAATCTCTAGTGATCCAACTTATACAATACAGTTTAACAAAGTAAAACTTGCATGAGGCTAGGACACTTATATTTTGAATGTCAATGTTGGAAAATTAATTGTACAATGTTTCATCACTCAGGTGTCAGATCATGGAGCTAGAAAAGGTTGATCATCTCAAAAAATTTATGTCCCTTGCAGGGGTTCACACACAAAAAAGGCTAGGGTCGGCAGTTTTTTCTAGGGTCAGTCGGGAAACAGGAAACACAACATTTTTTTCCTAGGCCCTACCTGTATATGACAAGTACACAGACTATCACGTATCATACATATATCATAGGCATGTGTCTACATTACGTGAGATTGCAAGAAATTTCTTGCTGTCAGAGACATTGGGGAATGATTTATAAGTCAAGATTCCGAAATCTGTATGGAACACACATTAGAATACATGTATCTGTGTACATTATTTCAATAGGCCCAAGGTTAAATATTCCCCAGTTGCTGAGGGTAGAAAAGGGTATTCTGAAAATGTTCTGGAAACATGCATGGTAGGAACAATTCTTGAAATGTTCTCAGCCAAATTTTGAAAATTAGTTCCTACTGAATTTTGGCCTTTTGTAAACATAGTTCTTTATCAGTTCTATTAATTATAATCTTTAGATGAAAAAGTCCATATAATTAAATTATATAGAACTTAGGGATATGTCAAAGGCTATCATCAAGAATTTACAGGCTATTAAATTATCAAGAATTTAACAGCAAAAAAAGAAGAAGAAATAAGCAATATCAAGCAATTAGCAGTATTGATCCCAAGAAATTTTCCAAGAATATGAAAAATATCCTGGAGATTTGATCACTATATTGGACCCATATTCCCCCAGGTCACTGATTTAATCGTAGCTGTTGAAATCAATTTTCAACTGCAGGATTTTATCTCTTACTCATTCAGATAGGCACAGAGCCAGAGGCAATGCCTCTATAGGCACCTCTCCATTCAATGACTTAATAATTAATGACTTACGTGGGTAAAAAATAGATTTAACTGCAGCCTTAAAATAAACTGGCAGCTTTTCTGAACGATGTCAAATCGGTATAGTATTGCCGATTTTTATAAACACATTTTCAATGTCTAGTTACTGTAGTGGACTTTTTGTGCTATGTAATGACATACTGAAGATATTTGGGTAGTTAAAATTTGTTTAAACTTAAGTAAGATAAAGTAGAAGAGAAAAGGTCTGCCTTAGATATTTTGTACGATCTCCCTGTCCTTCCCATATGGCAATCAACTGAAGACCACTGTGACAGTTAAAGGTTGCGAATCCGGATCTGGAATTGCAATCTGCCGGTGGGATTCCGTGATCCCCCCATCCTGCCCGGTATGGTGATCAAATGAAGGCCACTGCCTCGCTCTCATGCAGACAGCATTGTCATGTCATCCATAATAATCCCAGCATTCCCGGCTGTTTAGCATAGCGGCCAGACATCTATTGGGAGCCGGGGAGATGTAATTGTGATCAAGTGCACGGGATGATGACTGTACGTGCGCACCGCGGCTGCGCTGCCCTGATGGATGAATGGAAGGGCAGCTCAGCTGGATGGATCTGGAATATATGAAGATTTCAGGTCGCCCCAGGTGAAAGCAATAAAAACGTCTGAATGAAACTGAACGGGAGGGATTATTCTTACCATAGTTAATTTACTTCCAAGGAGCTTCACTGGCAATCATGTTCAAGAAATGGAAACCTTTGTTATTCACTTAAATTTTTCTTAGCACGTCAAAATTATACACTAGACCAGCTTATCATTTTATGTGTCAGCAGAAATTTAAGTGTAAATTTGGCATGAAGAAAGTCACAAGTTAGAACCTTTATATATAGTACTTGTAGTTAGTTAACTGTTCTAAATTGTTAAGCTTGGGTACATAAATTGGTACAATATCTAGAAAATTTACAGAATTGTTATTAGTATTTCTTTGGTTTTTATTTTGAGTTTTTTTTTTACTCTTTTATGCTAGGAATGTTTCAGATGGATTCATGGAAAAAAAAGACCTTGCAAAAATGTATTGACTTATATCTTACGCACCATATATTGACTTTCTCTACAAAGGGTATAGCTAACCTGTGTCAAGGTACAAAGTTGCTAGTGAATTGCACCTTTCTTGTACTTCAATGACCAATGGAGTTTGCATAGTTTGTCATGATTGGCTGTTCAGAACATGGAGTGAGGAAGGTCAACCTATAGCGACATGTGTAACTCAAAAGGTAATAGGCAATACTGTCAAGTACAGAGCTGCTGTTTATATGGAATGCCCGTTACAATTTCTTCCAAACTCCTGTCCCACTGATAGGTCACCAAGGTGTCACATGGAACTGCGTGCGCGGGACAATTGTCGCAGACGAATGTCTCGTCACGTAGCTCTCCCCACTTTGCCCATTACAGTTTTGTTTATCACAGACTCTGTAGGTTAGTGGGTTAGATGTCAGCCCGCACACTTAATGAAAGTCTGCTGTTAATGACTTCTGGAGAGGCTCAGGGGCTTACGCCTCGCCGTGGTTTGATTGGACTCTTGCGTCACTGGTGGTTGGAAGATGGAAGACAAATGTTGGAGAAAATACCGGGGAACAATAGCGATGCCAGGAAGGTCACAGATCATCCAATTTGTCCCAACTCTTCAGATATTTAATTGTTATCTTGAGGATATGAGACCCCAGGAACAGATGTATGATGAAGGAGGTGCCCAGAAAACCAGATGGTTGCCAAAGTGGGAATTTCAGGTAGAAGATTTGTACGTCTATATATAGCTACATACGTCTGGCAGCACCAAAGTTGAGTAAAGAGACTCTTTTTACACGACCAACACAATCTTGAATAAAAGACTTGGTTGTGTAAAAAGGGTCTATTTACTCAGTGTCTTACCAACCTGATAAAACTATTCACGGAAGCACCAAAGTTGTTGGAAACTGTCTGTGCCATTTTTTCTAGTGACGACTTCAACTACTTGCAGAAATTGGCTGCTATTCATTTATAGGTTTTCTCCCTAAGCCAACCGAACCTTTAAGGAAAGATTGAAGCTGTGGTAAAATGATGTAGATGGAAATGAAATAAAAAGGGAATAGTTCTCCTGTGACATGCCCCATGGAAGGAATGATATTTACGTCTAGGTTAGCTAAGGACACCAGATAGTCTGATAGATAGTATACTCTATGGGGCCAATTTTGTAGTGGGTTGGCTCAATGCATGGAAAATCCTACTGAGTCTGAGTCTAAGCCGAATTCAGCTTTCAGAATATTTCAAGTTTTACCTCAGGCATTGATGAATTGATGTAGATTAAAATGAAATAGTATAGTCCAAATATACAGTATAGTCCATATCATCAGAGATGTCATTTGTAATTGGGTTATTTAAGGACACCACAGTAGATATACTGTAAACATATCTGTTTGTCATGGGCTGGTTCAATCCCGGACATATATCAATTTTTAAGAAAAAATACTTTAGAATCTGATCTGAATTTGAAGAAATATGACCTACAAGTAACAAACATGCAAGTGTACAACTTTTTCTCCCAGCCTAAGTTTATTGATGCAATATTTATTTGTCTGTAATGAATCATCAAAGAAAACAAAGTGGTTTTGGAACATCTCTTATTTTTTCAGAAAGTTTTATGAGTTTATGACAGTGAAAGTTTTTTGTGTGCCCACACAAAAGTCTAGCATAAAGCAGTACATAGTACTAGTGCGTGCCATGTACTACTTTTATACTGGACTTTTATGTGGGTATGCAAAACTTTTACGGTTCTTACAGAAGAAGTTTCTCTCAAGTTCAAGGTTAAAAACAGCCGCCGTTGATACTTATTCTCACGTTGTCAAGTGCTAAGCAGGTCAGACTGTGCTTCTAATCTAATGCAGCGGTGTAATGCAGTCGGAGACGTTGAGCTGCCTAATAGGCACCCAATCTCTCCAACAGATGCGTAGGTAAAGATTTTTCTGTACAAGCAGGTAGTGGAGCAGACGTGGCGGTCTGAGACATCGAGCGAGAGTACAGCCTGGAATACAGATAGACCTGCTCTGTCTGTCTGGTATGTATGTGGAATACAGATGGGCTCTTCCATTCACCGGCTGCACACTTTGCCTCGCATCATCTGCATCACTGCTCCCACTGCTGATATGACAAATGGAATATGGATCGGACACAGCTCATAAGGAATAGAGGGGGGGTGGGGAGGATGGCTGGAAGAGCTGGAAAAGTAGAAGCAAAGTTAGCATGTCTAGACTCCTAGCTTGGATTGTACAATTTGCTGATTTAATGGTGAGAGAGAGCCAGGTGGAAAGTCGGGTATTGATCTGTCTGCTGCGAGGCAGAATTCCGCTAATTCCGTACTCGTGGCTTTGATCAAGATTGCCTGCTGATCCACAAGTTGGGTCGAGCCTGCTCGAACATTGTTAGGAAAAGTTTTCAGACGCTTTTTGAAGCGACAAGTTACTTTTTACGCTGCCATACACATTTCATAAGGAGCAATTACAATTGTTTTTGTGGCAGGAGAGCGCAAAGGTTTTGCCCTCGGGGTCGTCTCTGGTCTACTTCAGTGTCTGGGCCAAAGTCATCATCACCAGCAGTTAAAGTTACATCTGAACAGGTGGTTGAAGACATGGTCTTGGCTAATCATGCACAAACAACTCATATGCCAACACTAGAGCTGTTCTTGGTCTTAACATGATGCTAGACTATAGTAGAACTGGCAGTTGTTTCCTAGATTTTAAAAGCAGTCATTTTCCTACTCTTAGTATTCTGTCAAAAGGTATATAGTTAAAGTCATAAGTCATAATTTTCAGTGGCCTTGTAGATTATGAGGACTGTTAGTTACCCTGTATTCTTATACTCATGGATACTTCAGTCCAAATTTTGAGTACATGGACTGGAAAGCATCTTGAACAGTATTTGCTTTAGTGGTAAACTAGTCAGTTACGAAATATGCCTGAAATGTTTACATTCTGATGTGTCATGCCTGTAGCTTTTGGCTTGACATTTGGTGCACTGCGAAGAATTTATGTGTCTGTGTTTCTATGGCCTGGGGGCTATTTCATCTAGAAGTGTAGCACGGTGGGAGGCAGTCAGAGATAGCTTTTGATCCTCTTCTCTCCTTTAGATTTGATAACCATCTCCTTAATGTGTAGTGATTTGTCTTGACTACTACCTTAAACACTAAAACAGTTGCATTGGTTGGTTGCATTTTTGTATTTCATGGTTTTAATGGTGACATCTAAAATGCAAAATGATGACACTAGGAATAGGTGTTCCATTGCATTGCTACTTCACTACAGAACTGTAAAAAACGGTATCCCTCTACTCAGTAAAACTCTCCTAAACAGACCTTTATTTCACCCCTGGCAGTAAGAATGGAACATCCCAGAGATCATGAGAAGCTGACAGTTTTAATGGGGGGTGAGTAGAGTGACAGGAACGGCGGCCAAGGTCAAGGTTGATAGGACTGGGTAGATTTATTGATTGTTCCCCCAGCAACATAAATAAATTATGTCAGGGAGTCCCTGTGGTGGGGTGGTTGGTAAAACAGAATTCAAACCCTGAGTCAAAAGGTGTGGTGGGAGGACATGTGATTTGTGATGCATAGGACTTTTCTAATTGATTATGGCTAAATGATTGCTACAGATTCGCAATTATTTCTCACATTCATTTTCACAGTTTTTAACCTTTGCTCTCCTATGGGCTCGTTCGTTGTGCCAAATTCTAGAAGGTTAGAGCATACATGTACATGTAAGTGAGCAGGAGGCGGGTTAAAATCGTGAGAGACAAAGCACACATTATTTTGGCAGCCTCATTAATCCATACCTTTGTTATGACGAAGTTAAGGTCATATAAGGTTAATTTGGTCTCTCATGGCTTACTCAACAGTGCTGTTTGGATAATCTGTCGTATTGATATTGATTATGATACATGCAGCGAACACAAAACAGCACCCAACTTTCAGACAGGCAGAAAGTTGAACTGTCTATTCCATTAGCTAGCTAAATTGTCCAATATCTTCTGGAGTTTTTTCCAATTTTGCCCCTAGCTATTGAACAACACCTGCTTGAAACTCCCAAACCATCCTGCTTTCTTCCTTTTCTTCTAAAGCTTTACAGTGAAATAGGTATCTATTATTGTTAAGTTGCTATGTTATACTTATATGTTTTGACAGATGTACCGTATCATGCAAGCTTGAAAAGACAGAAAAAAGTTGGTTATGGCACAACCTGTTTGGATTGTAGACACATCCAGGGGAGGGAGAACACTGGACGGAACAGCCGCTGAAAGTCAAGTTGATAGTAGACTGGATTAGGTATCGATTCCAATCAAGCAAAGTGAGGATTAATCATGACTGAAACTTGTACCTACCTGCTGAGGGAAACCTCCCATCTGGTCCCACCTGGGGCTAGTCTACAGCTAGTCCAGGGCTCCAAATCCTTTTTTCTGGGCTCGAAATTCATTTTTGGGAATAGGTGCACTGGTGCACATAACCTAAAAAAATGGGTGCACAAAAAATTTCTTGGGCACACCATATAAGATAAAATAAGTAGAAAATCAGCAAAAACTAATTTTGTTTCATTTTTAAAGAAAACTACTGTAATAATGGTTTTATAATATTTTTCTGGCACTTGCTGAATATGCTGTATGTTACTATACATTTGACATCTTTACATAATTGTGTAAATCTACATATACAAATGTACGAAAATATTTAGGTGCAGTAACTAATTAGGTGCACAGCTCCAAAATTGGGTCCACTAAGGTGCACATGCAGCCAGTATTTCTAGCCCTGACTAGTGTAGGTACTATTCAAAATTATCTCAACATGTTTTATCTGTGACACAGTTTCTTTGCTTCATAGTTATAAAAAGATTACGTCAAAGAACTAGAGGCTAGGAAAAATTTGAATTTCGCTCTACAGTCCAAGTGCTGTTATGAAGAAAAGAAGAAGACATGGGGCATGTGATTTTGATGCATACCTTTGCAAAGTTTTTTAAGTGAATGTGGAAACAGACAAATCATACTGGATCAGATCTAGACTCAGATATTCTTGTGACTATGAGACTCAAATTCTTTCAAGGACAA
Source organism: Branchiostoma belcheri (assembly GCF_001625305.1). Lineage (NCBI taxonomy): Eukaryota > Metazoa > Chordata > Leptocardii > Amphioxiformes > Branchiostomatidae > Branchiostoma > Branchiostoma belcheri. The sequence continues at coordinate 1,199,214 of NW_017803976.1, forward strand.
ATTAGTTACCCCAGAAATAGTTTCCCCAGAAATAGTTTCCCTAGAAAACAAGGTTGCTCAGATCTGGTACCGAAATTTATAGCGTGGAAGGAACATAAACAGTGGCAATGTTTTGACGGACAGTTTGTGTAGTCAAGAAACAGGAACGCACTGTTACTAGAATAACAGAGACAATTTATCAAAACAGGATATGTCATTTAGACTTGACAGAGGGTCTCCCTAATAGTGCAAATACAGCAGAGTTTAGTCAGCAGTAATTTTTTCACTCACTCACTCACTCACTCACTCACTCACTCACTCACTCACTCACTCACTCACTCACTCACTCATTCTCATATCCATGCATTACTCACTTCTTCATTCATACACTCACTCACTCACTCAATCACTCACTCACTCAATCACTCACTCACTCACTCACTCATTCTCATATCCATTACTCCTTCATTCATACACTCACTCACTCACTCACTCACTCACTCAATCACTCACTCACTCAATCACTCACTCACTCACTCACTCACTCACTCACTCACTCACTCACTCACTCACTCACTCACTCTCATATCCATTACTCACTTCTTCATTCATACACTCACTCACTCACTCGCTCACATGTATATAAATATATAATTTGTTATTTTTTAATTTCTGTTTTGTAATTTTTATGACAGACTGGGTGGTGAAAACAATACTCTTGCCCCCATCCTTACCTTCAATCAAAAAAGGTTAGAACCTTTAAGATGAGAAAGGCTTCTGCGAAAAAACTATAGCAGAAAAACATTTTCTATGAATGTTGGACTACCGTATGTTACATAATGCTGGTATTGCCTCCTGATTGCCAGCTGTCAGTACCAGAGAATTTAGCGGGGAATTCCCGCCTTTTTTGGTGCCAGAATGTTCCTGGTCTACTCCAAGTTCCACTAGTGTATTTCTAGGCCTTTGTCCAAGTCTGACACCATGTATGAATGGATTTGGGTGCCAAAAACACCCAGGCATAAATAAGAGATGTGCATGGAGTACGATCATGTATTTCAAGAATGCTGTTTTGTAAGTGGTTGCTGAACACATGTAAATCATTCGTGCATGCAACCTGTTTACATGTACAGGTATGTAAAAATGATAAAGGCAGACATTGTGGAAAGTAAAAGAAGTAAAATAATTCTGCTAAAAATACACTCAAATTGGTATGTTAGGTAAATCAATGTCAATGTTGTATAAAAAGTAGAAAGGTCTGAAAATCAACATATGGCAACCTACAATGTACTTGCCCAACTTCCAGGGATGTTTTACAGAAGGTGGCCTCTCTGTGAGTTTAAACTGTAATTCTCTGGACACCTGTACTCAGGTGTACTGTGTGGAGGTATTGTTCCAGGCAGGGTGCCAAGGAATGTATTGTTATACGTTCCTCTGCGGTTTTGGACAAAGACTGTATTTACTGTTGCCTGAGACACTGTGCTATGAGGGGTTTCCCTGAGAGGGGGTCTGCCAACTTTCTGTGTTGGGCTCAGGTCCAATGTGGTTTGTCTCTATTTTAGTGATGCATACCGGTTCACTGGACTTGGATCCAGACTTGTTAGAATGTTTAGGTTCAAGTCCAAAAAAACCTAAAAGTCAAGAACCGAGTCCGGACTTATTACCATAAAAGACCATTTCACATACCCCTTTTCTTTCCAAACCACCTAAAACCTTCCGTAGATTGTAAAATCTTTGCTACAAAACGAAGAAAACATTGCCATTGGGCATCGTCAAGTACCGGCCTCCATGTTATGTTGCCAAAGTTTCACCCAGACAACATTGCAAGGTTGCCAATATGCAATTTTGTATATGCCATGGGTTTAGGTCCGGACTTACAAGTCCGGAACTGAACCTAAACCTCTGGACTTGAATCCGGACCTGAACCTAAAATTGGGTTATGTATGCATCACTACTCTATTTAGTAGTATTAAATCTTGGGAGGATATGCTTGTACTACACAGTTATTATGACAAGGATAATAAAGTACATGGAGCTATGACAAGGCATAACGGTTGGGTGTGGTCAATTCTTACTGAGCTAAAAACGCATCTCATAAAAGGGAATTTTTACTTGGAGTTAAATTTTCATACCATCATGTGATGTTAGTGGAAGTGAGTTTTCATAATGCATGATCACCTCCTGATTTCCGTATTCTTCAAAATTATCGCAATAAAAGAACCAAGTGGAACTAAAGTACACAGCTGTGTTGAGCTAATGACCTCTTTCCCTGGTCCTTTTTGAGGAGACGTTTTTGTTGCTTGAAAAATAGGATCTTTTATTGCTTGTGACTGGTAGAGGTCAGCAACCTGTTGGAACCTTGCCTTATCAGATGCTACAATGTCATCTGTATCCCAAATATCTGTACAATGCATGCCCGTAGCCAGGATTTTGAATGGGGGGGTTCTTCCCACTGCTTGAGGGGACCTCGAGCGCCGAAGGCGCGAGGTTCCTAGGGGGGTCCGGGGGCGATGCTCCCCCGGAAAATTTTGAAAATTGAACCTTCTAAAATGGCATTTCATGCATTTTTGAAAGGATTTCCAAGAAAAAATCAGAGATAAATTTTTATTCAATGACAAAGGGAGCAGTTTTTCTACGATTTCAGTCCATCTTTTCAAGAAAAATCTTGGACCTTTACATAAAATGTGGACCAAAAAGTGGACCTTTCCATAAAATGTGGACCAAAATGTGGACCTTTACATAAAAAGTGGACCAAAAAGTGGACCTTTGAGCCTTGTGGGGGGGTTCTTCCGAACCCCGACCCCTCGCTACGGCGACGGGCATGCAATGCCTTCTGTCCCGTCCAAACCAGACACTCATGATGTGTTCCAATTGTGCCTCAAAATTACCTGAGTACGACCTATACAACAAACAATGACAGAGAAACATGTATGCAACAAAGCAGGTACATGTTATAAGTGCTTGCCAAAGTTTCTTATATGGAAAACATTAAAATATCATACTAAGAGTTTGTTGTGCATCCCCCTAATTTAAGGGGTCCAACCCAAGTCAATCCTTACGATTTAAGTCAAATCTTTCAGGGTTCTATTTAAGACAGTCGAGATTTGGTCTCCACTGAAAGCTGTCTTTTTTGTAGCGGCTAAACAGACTGAAGCTTACCGCCAGCTGGCAATTTCTGCAAATAGGTCAAGGGCGATATATGTGGTCACATTATCCATAAGGAACTTGTCAGAGATAAGGCAGGGGCATTCCAGCCCCAAGTCACAAGAGCCAGACGCTGGAGAGTGATGTAATCCATGGGAACTTGGAGGTGGAGCACAGCTATGGCTGCGTAGGGAAAAACTGGCTTTCTGTAATGTGTGAGTGAAATTCATGGGGAGGGGGGCACAGGGACAAGTTCAATTCTATGTCATACATTCCAGCCTGCAGTCACAAGAGCCAGACTCACCAGAGGCATGTATAAATCCATGGGAACTTAGTTAGAGGTCTGAATTGTGGTGGGGGGGAAATGGCTTCTTTGATTTATAGCACTTAATGACTTCAACTGTTAAGAATAATTGGGGAAGGTAAAATTAAGGAATTGT
>NW_017803976.1:1202793-1203980 GCF_001625305.1 Branchiostoma belcheri
AATGCTTCTGTGCAAGTGTTAATCAAGTTAAATCCCAACAGCCAATCAGCAAGAAGTATAGAGGAAAGCTGCATGCCTATTGGTTGATGCCCTGCATTCCATTCTGATGACTCATGCCCAAACGTGGTAAACAAGGCAGACTAACACAGTAATACATTTGCTATAACACAGCCAAAAAACTCAAATAAAACCATTCTAAAAGCCTGTATCACAATAATTTAAAAAACGCCTAGGGGTATTTGCCCACTGTACCTCCATACCAAATTTCAGGACCTTAGGCCCTAAAATGAAGAAGCTGAATCCATTTAAAGATATGGCAGGAGGAGGAGGAGGAGGAGAAGGAGAAGGAGAAGAAACATCAGAAAAAGCAATATGGTTTCACCACACCACTTCGTGGTGTGGTGAACCCATAATGAAATAGTATAGTCCAAATATATAGTATAGTCCATATCATCAGAGATGTCATTTGTAATTGGGTTATTTAAGGACACCAAGGTAGATATACTGTAAACATATCTGTTTGTCATGGGCTGGTTCAATCCCGGACATATATCAATTTTTAAGAAAAAATACTTGAGTCTGATCTGAATTTGAAGAAATATGACTTACAAGTAACAAACATGCAAGTGTACAACTTTTTCTCCCAGCCTAAGTTTATTGATGCAATATTTATTTGTCTGTAATGAATCATCAAAGAAAACAAAGTAGTTTTGGAACATCTCTTATTTTTTCAGAAAGTTTTATGATTTTATGATAGTGAAAGTTTTTTGTGTGCCCACACAAAAGTCTAGCATAAAGCAGTACATAGTACTAGTGTAATTGCCATGTACTACTTTTATACTGGACTTTTATGTGGGTACGCAAAACTTTTACGGTTCTTATAGAAGTTTCTCTCAAGGTGAAGGTTAAAAGCAGCCGCCGTTGATACTTATTCTCACGTTGTCAAGTGCTAAGCAGGTCAGACTGTGCTTCTAATCTAATGCAGCGGTGTAATGCAGTCGGAGACGTTGAGCTGCCTAATAGGCACCCAATCTCTCCAACAGATGCGTAGGTAAAGATTTTTCTGTACAAGCAGGTAGTGGAGCAGACGTGGCGGTCTGAGACATCGAGCGAGAGTACAGCCTGGAATACAGATAGACCTGCTCTGTCTGTCTGGTATGTATGTGGAAATACAGATGGGCTCTCCA
>NW_017803976.1:1204000-1207633 GCF_001625305.1 Branchiostoma belcheri
AATCTGTCGTATTGATATTGATTATGATACATGCAGCGAACACAAAACAGCACCCAACTTTCAGACAGGCAGAAAGTTGAACTGTCTATTCCATTAGCTAAATTTTCCAATATCTTCTGGAGTTTTTTTCCAATTTTGCCCCTAGCTATTGTATTGGACAACACCTGCTTGAAACTCCCATACTGCTGTCTTCCTTTTCTTCTTAAGCTTTACAGTGAAATAGGTATCTATTATTGTTAAGTTGCTATGTTATACTTATATGTTTTGACAGATGTACCTTATCATGCAAGCTTGAAAAGACAGAAAAAAGTTGGTTATGGCACAACCTGTTTGGATTGTAGGCACATCCAGGGGAGGGAGAACACTGGACGGAACAGCCGCTGAAAGTCAAGTTGATAGTAGACTGGATTAGGTATCGATTCCAATCAAGCAAAGTGAGGATTAATCATGACTGAAACTTGTACCTACCTGCTGAGGGAAACCTCCCATCTGGTCCCACCTGGGGCTAGTCTACAGCTACTTCAGGGCTCCAAATCCTTTTTTCTGGGCTCGAAATTCATTTTTGGGAATAAGTGCACTGGTGCACATAACCTAAAAAATTGGGTGCACAAAAAATTTCTTGGGTACACCATGTAAGATAAAATAAGTAGAAAAATCAGCAAAAACTAATTTTGTTTCATTTTTAAAGAAAAGTACTCTAATAATGATTTTATAGTATTTTTCTGGCACTTGCTGAATATGCTGTATATTACTATACATTTGACATCTTTACATAATTGTGTAAATCTACGTATACAAATGTACGAAAATATTTAGGTGCACATGCAGCCAGTATTTCTAGCCCTGACTAGTGTAGGTACTATTCAAAATTATCTCAACATGTTTTACCTGTGACACAGTTTCTTTGCTTAATAGTTATAAAAAGATTACGTCAAAGAACTAGAGGCTAGGAAAAATTTGAATTTCGCTCTACAGTCCAAGTGCTGTTATGAAGAAAAGAAGAAGACATGGGGCATGTGATTTTGATGCATACCTTTGCAAAATTTTGTAAGTGAATGTGGAAACAGACAAATCATACTGGATCAGATCTAGACTCAGATATTCTTGTGAATATGAGACTCAAATTCTTTCAAGGACAAAATAGTTACCCCAGAAATAGTTTCCCTAGAAAACAAGGTTGCTCAGATCTGGTACCGAAATTTATAGCGTGGAAGGAACATAAACAGTGGCGATGTTTTGACGGACAGTTTGTGTAGTCAAGAAACAGGAACGCACTGTTACTAGAATAACAGAGACAATTTATCAAAACAGGATATGTCATTTAGACTTGACAGAGGGTCTCCCTAATAGTGCAAATACAGTAGAGTTTAGTCAGCAGTAATTTTTTCACTCACTCACTCACTCACTCACTCACTCACTCACTCACTCACTCACTCACTCACTCACTCACTCACTCAATCACTCACTCACTCACTCACTCACTCACTCACTCACTCACTCATTCTCATATCCATTACTCACTTCTTCATTCATACACTCACTCACTCGCACACATGTACATAAATATATAATTTCTGTTATTTTTTAATTTCTGTTTTGTAATTTTTATGACAGACTGGGTGGTGAAAACAATACTCTTGCCCCCATCCTTACCTTCAATCAAAAAAGGTTAGAACCTTTAAGATGGAAAGGCTTCTGCGAAAAAACTATAGCAGAAAAACATTTTCTATGAATTTTGGAATACCGCATGTTACATAATGCTGGTATTGCCTCCTGATTGCCAGTTGTCAGTACCAGAGAATTTAGCGGGGAATTCCCGCCTTTTTTGGTGCCAGAATGTTCCAGGTCTACTCCAAGTTCCACTAGTGTATTTCTAGGCCTTTGTCCAAGTCTGACACCATGTATGAATGGATTTGGGTGCCAAAAATACTCAGGCATAAATAAGAGATGTGCATGGAGTACAATCATGTATTTCAAGAATGCTGTTTTGTAAGTGGTTGCTGAACACATGTAAATCATTCGTGCATGCAACCTGTTTACATGTACAGGTATGTAAAAATGATAAAGGCAGACATTGTGGAAAGTAAAAGAAGTAAAAGAATTCTGCTAAAAATACACTCAAAATTGTTATAATTTCTTTTGATATTGGTATGTTAGGTAAATCAATGTCAATGTCGTATAAAAAGTAGAAGGGTCTGAAAATCAACATATGGCAACCTACATTGTACTTACCCAACTTCCATGGATGTTTTACAGAAAGTGGCCTCTCTCTGAGTTTAAACTGTAATTCTCTGGACACCTGTACTCAGGTGTACTGTGTGGAGGTATTGTTCCAGGCAGGGTGCCAAGGAATGTATTGTTATACGTTCCTCTGCGGTTTTGGACAAAGACTGTATTTACTGTTGCCTGAGACACTGTGCTATGAGGGGTTTCCCTGAGAGGGGGTCTGCCAACTTTCTGTGTTGGGCTCAGGTCCAATGTGGTTTGTAGTAGACTCTATTTAGTAGTGTTAAATGCTGGGAGGTTATGCTTGTACTACACAGTTATTATGACAAGGATAATAAAGTACATGGAGCTATGACAAGGCATAAGGGTTGGGTGTGGTCAATTCTTACTGAGCTAAAAACGCATCTCATAAAAGGGAATTTTTTCTTGGACGAGAGTTAAATTTCATACCATCATGTGATGTTAGCAGAAGTGAGTTTTCATAATGCATGATCACCTCCTGATTTCTGTATTCTTCAAAATTATCGCAATAAAAGAACCAAGTGGAACTAAAGTACACAGCTGTGTTCAGCTGATGACCTCTTTCCCTGGTCCTTTTTGAGGAGACGTTTTTGTTGCTTGAAAAATAGGATCTTTTATTGCTTGTGACTGGTAGAGGTCAGCAACCTGTTGGAACCTTGCCTTATCAGATGCTACAATGTCATCTGCATCCCAAATATCTGTACAATGCCTTCTGTCCCGTCCAAACCAGACACTCATGATGTGTTCCAATTGTGCCTCGTAATTACCTGAGTACGACGTATACAACAAAACAATGACGGAGAAACATGTATGCAACAAAGCAGGTACACATAAGTGCTTGCCAAAGTTTCTTATATGGAAAACATTGAAATATCATACTAAGAGTTTGTTGTGCATCCCCTAATTAAGGGCCCAACCCAAGTCAATCCTTACGATTTAAGTCAAATCTTTCAGGGTTCTATTTAAGACAGTCGAGATTTGGTCTCCACTGAAAGCTGTCTTTTTTTGTAGCGGCTAAACAGACTGAAGCTTACTGCCAGCTGGCAATTTCTGCAAATAGGTCAAGGGCGATATATGTGGTCACATTATCCATAAGGAACTTGTCAGAGATAAGACAGGGGCATTCCAGCCCCAAGTCACAAGAGCCAGACACTGGAGAGTGATGTAATCCATGGGAACTTGGAGGTGGAGCACAGCTATGGCTGCGTAGGGGAAAATCGGCTTTCTGTAATGTGCGAGTGAAATTCATGGGGGAGGGGGGCACAGGGACAAGTTCAATTCTATGTCATACATTCCAGCCTGCAGTCACAAGAGCCAGACTCACCAGAGGCATGTATAAATCCATGGGAACTTAGTTAGAGGTCTGAATTGTGGTGTGGGGGGGGG
>NW_017803976.1:1207653-1241483 GCF_001625305.1 Branchiostoma belcheri
GTGGGGGGGAAATGGCTTCTTTGATTTATAGCACTTAATGACTTCAACTGTTAAGAATAATTGGGGAAGGTAAAATTAAGGAATTGTTTTTATAATATTTTAACAATCAGCGTTGCATGTTGAAGTCTTACTCCTATCAGAAATGATCCAGTGATTATGAAAAGAATACGGTGGAAAGGTTGCATGGACTTAGGGAAGGAACGCGCCGCCATTCCCGAGTCTAAGGCAATCTCGCCCAGACATCAACACTGCTCATGTGTACCAGCCAGACGGGCTATTGTTGATATTGGCCTCAAGCTGAACTCATCTCCTATAATCCTCCACTGCCCGAACTAAGGGCTGGTTCAGACGATACATCTTTGGAAGGATTCATTTGGGGACATTCCACTGAGTGTGTGCTGTTCTGCATGTTTGTTGTGTGTACAACCCAATAATTTGTAGGAAATTTAAGTCACAATAAAAGTTATTGAGTAGACAAGGTAAAATTTGCACGCAAGTGTTGGCAACACGGCCTCACAGCCCCACCCCATTGATCCAAGGATTGTCTACAATAGCCCATAAACACAAAGTATGTATGTCACAGTCACTGGGCATTTTTGTGGGACGCAGAAAATATTTTTGGGTCAAGGATGAAGCATGCCAGGTAGGCATAAACAAATCTTCACCTGGTTACCATTAAGTCTGCATACATTTCTAGTTTTTATTTATTTTGCCTAAGGCCACACCAATTTAATTTGTTGGTTCTCGGATTTGTTCAGAAAAAATATGAAGCGACAGGGCGAAAAAAAATAAAAACAGGTCTAGGCATCCTATTATAGGCTTAAATGCTACAAAATGAGCCATGAAGTCAACACAAAAGGCTGGGTTAAAATTTAAACATTGAATTTTGAACTTTTAATCAAACCACTACATTATTGATAGATGGAAAATCTGTAGGAACTAGGAAGAAAAGGACTTTCCTCAACTGTTGGGGGGCAAAACATGAGCATTTTTCAGTTGATTCAGGACCAGAATCAATTTTTTTTTTTTTGCAAATCAGAAAAAAACGAAAAGGCGAATCCGAGAACCAACAAATTAAATTGGTGTGGCCTAAGGGTTGACTGAAAAATAAGAAGGACTGAATGTCAGATACAAATGGATAGTGCAGTTTTGACGCTTACAATGTAGGGAGGAGGCCCAATCAGCTTCTGACAGCAAGATTGTATAACACAGGCCACAATGTGGTAGACTTATTGTTCTGCATATAAACCATGTTATGATGTTTGAACAGTACGTTTCAAAAATTATCAAGGAATACTTGATAAGTTACGTTGTAAAACAACATGGGGGTTCATATGAATAAAGGAACAGTTTTTGAAAGGACTAATGTAAAACGTAACATCGCAGTTCTTAGTAATTAGGCTCTGTGAATGATTTGATAGAAATCTTGGTTGTGTACGTGACCAAAATAGCAACCAGGAAAGCTTGTCCTCAGTAGTTGTTCGGTCAGTCTGTGAGCGTGTCTAACACAGTAGGTACACACCTAATTTACCAGCTTTAACACTACGTGAAGGAATGAGAGAAGAAGATGGTAGAATTTTTCAACAGTCTTTGAGTTTATGTAAACAACATACTGGAGAGAAAAGATTGTCCTCAGTAGTTGTTAGATCAGTCTGTGAGCGTGTCTAAAGTACTACGTGAAGGAATGAAAGAAGTAAAAGGTAGAATTTTCCCTTTCACGTCAGCAGTCTTTGGGTTGAAGTGAACAACATAGTGGAGCATGTGGTGCTTCGATTTAAACACAAACACCCTGCAGGTCGTCAACCCCCAGGCATGCTCAGTAGGTGCTTCCTGTTCATGTTCATGGTTAAGACCATGATGCACTGGTGACCTCGAATTACCTCGGAGGGTGGAACCCTGCTGGAGCAAACAGAACAGCCGTGGAAGTCAGGGCAGGGGTGAACTAAGTTTGATTCAGCTGCAAAACTGGAAACAAGGTGCTGTGGAGGCTGATTGTAGCAAAGTTATACTTCTTAGAATTTATGTATTTCTAAAGGTGAAAAATGAAGGTATATGTATAAAAGAGGGTATTTTTGTATATTTTACCTGCCTCTATCCCTCAACCCACTTTTCCCATTAAATCGGTTTCACTTCGAAACAGGACAAAAACACTTACTTAATTCAAAAGCAGTTGAAAACTTAGATCCCAACCCTCCCTGACTAGTCTCAAGTTCGGAGGGCGTGGATTGGATGGTGGAAGACATAAAGGCCAGGCCCCCCCTGACATCCCCTATAAGTCAGTTATTCACCTTTCTCCCATTTGGCACGCATCCAGAATATAGAATGAGTCTGTCATTCAACAGAACCTGATATGGTACAACAAGCAAGGTGTTTTTCCCCTATAGTTTACAGAGATTGGGAAGCACTATTGCACATACTGCAGTCAGGCAGTGGACTGTATTTGCTCTTTCAGATGTCTCCCTTTTCAAACTTGCACCTCAGTATTTCAGCCTGTTGTCCATGAAGGTTAGACATCCAGGTAATGAGATACCAAAGTCACAGTTTCTTAACTGAATAGATTTTGAAAATGGTCAGACGTTTCAGGTAGCATCCACTACCTTTCCTCAGTGACTGAAAGAGATCTGTAACCAAAAGGTACTCATGCCCAAAACAATCCACTGTCATTGGTGTTGGGGAGTAAGCCGCACATGGAAGTGAAAAAAAAACAACCCGGACCAAAAAAAAACAACATAAAAGCGTAATCTGAAAGAAAAATCTTTCCGTTCTATTCACCAGTCTGGTTGATCTCAGTCTTCCAGCCCAGCAGAGCCAGAAACACCAGATGGCATTTTCAGTGTTGGTTAAACATTTATCACTGCTTGTGGTAATGTTGGGAAGTGAAGTGAAGGGGTGAAAGTAGACTGCCAGCCCTGCTCTTCAACTCCAAGTTCAACTGTTTTTTTAAACCCTCTCACTTTAGCTATTGAAACAAATCCTTGCCTTATTAGGAAGAAATTGCTTTTAAATTAATGAAAAGAAGCAAAACAAAGTGTTCAGTCTGAATATTGTTTCTTCTTCCTACAAGAAGTTCTTTCTTCCTAACTCTAGTGGATATCATCAGGAACTGGAACAAGGCACTTGACAAGATAGTACAGTGACTAAACATGTTTGCAGAGAGCTTCCCCTGTCTGTTATCTAGGGCAACCCCATGTAGGGTGGACATCACAGACTCTGCGAGGATGACCCTGAGGAAAAACGTCCAAGGTCATTACTTGTATGTCAGGCACAGAGGCCATTTTGGGTCCTGAGGTCTGTCACACAATCTGGGTTATATACTCATGAACTTGAGTGTTGTTTGAACTTGTAACTCTGGTTCCAAAGCTCAAAGTTTGTAAATATTAGCCATTCTTGTTGAAAGACACGTGCGCAAAGCTACATACATTATATGCTATCTATATTTTAAAAAATCACTTTTTTTATTATATCTTGTATAATTTTTTCAGTCGAATAACAGTAAATACTAGTATTTTGCAAGCTACAACTTTCAAAGCATTTGTGCAATGTCATCATGAATATTAGGGCTAATCAGGAAATATTTATTGAATTTAGCATTGAACTTAGCATTTTGAATTTAGTCTTGAACTTTACTTTTGTTCAGATTTGTAACCCTGATTTGAAAGCTCAACATCCAAGCAAATATTTGCAAATCTTGATGCAAAGCACGTTCACAAAAATTCCTGTCGAAAATGTCAATAGTTCATCTCATTGTTCCAGTTACTGTACAGTCATAGACTAGTGACAATATCAAATACCATTATAATATTAAATCTCTTGGTCTGGACATGTAGTATAGATGCAAGTCAGCTTTAAACTCCTTAAAACTAGATACCCTCAGTTACAGCTAAGGAAGAAGTTCAATCTGGTGTACATGTACACGAATATGTATACTATATTGTATTCGTTAACTGCAAAAGTATCATGATAACATGTAAGACCACCTACATTTTTATGCTCTGTAGATTTGTCTAAAGAAAATTTCTAGTATTTGTATGGAGAATGTAAGTAGGTGTATCATAAAAAGATTTTTATTTGAATCATGTTTTTGGGCCTTCAAAATAAGAGTTTCACACATATTGCGAACAGTTTAATGACATGTGTGGGTGGAGAAAGAGAGTCAAGTTCCTGAAAACCAGTGTGCATTTCCTGAGCGGCTCTACCCCGCTTTCCTCTGCGGAGTGACTTTCACTCTGTTTGTTTCTGGCCGAGAGGAAACAGGCAGGATAAGAATGAGTCATCAGTGCATGTTGTGTCAGGAAAGATGTTCTTACATTGCCGCGTGATAAGTCGGCTGACCTACTTGGAAGCCATGCCCAAACTTGCAAACATTTCTGGCTGCCGTAACGCCCTGGTGGGTTCCAAGTTGCTCCACTAGAGGGGGGGGGGCAAATATTGACTTTCCATGGTCAATCTTTTATGTTGTAAAAACAGTATACATGGACTGCTTTTTTTCACAGAATTTCTGTTGCAGTCATTATCAAAAAGGAATTCTTTCAATTACTGATGGACAATATATAGTTAAGGGATGGAGTATTTTTTCTAATCTAAGTGTTAAATGTAATTTAGGTGAGCATTTTCGTTGTCCACATTTAGGAGAATAGTTGTTGTAAAACTTTTCTGTGTCTTCAGTTTTCTTCAGTTGAAAAACACTTTTTTGAGTAATCTTTTGTTTTTTGTTTGATTTTTCACTGGTTTATAGAATGGTCTTAGCACCTACATTATATATCGTTGTTGTCGCAAAACACCAGTATATAAATTTTCTGTTGTTGTAACCATAAAGTAAAGACAAGGACAGAAAGTACAGAAACATAATGTAGAAGAAAGTTTATTGCAAATACTTGCCCGAGGGCTAATTGCAAATAACAGTCACAAATAACATAAGAAAGAAAATACAGTGGTATGTGAGACTATATCTACGTCTAGCATTATACTATATTCTACAACATGCATGGTACTAATTTTACTGGGTTTGACCTCTTCTTTTTAGGCAGTGGAAGACGAATTTACCCACTTCTTCTATAATATGTGGGTTCTTTGATTTTAGTAGTAGGGAATGTTGTGGTAGGGAATGGTGGGGAAGTAAGGGAGAATTTTGGACACGGTGCTAAATAATTGTTTTTTGATGTCGAGTTCATTTCAGTTCATTTCAGTTGACCTTTGATACAGGTAAGTGAGTTGATTGTGCCCAGGAGGGGCTTTTTCATAATCTGTTGACAAGAAAAGGTCAGTAGAGCAGGCAGGAAACTAACCTTGAACAAAGGCTGGGGGCAAAAGGTTGGCTTTAGCTTCAAAACAACCTGAACTGTATAAACATCCTCTGACATGCCCTCTCCTACCTGATGATGTATGAACACCTCTGATTGGTCAATAGTAGCTAATTAAGTTTCCTACTGATTGTTTTTATGGGTCATCCTATGTAACAAACAGTTTGATTGCGCGTCAGGCAGCTGTATGATGTAGAGATAAACAAGTTCTAAGAATAGAATTCATTAAATTGTTTACAGCTGGTCCTGTTTATGAAGATGAAAATTCTGTTTTCAAAACTGATACCAGTTCTGTTTTCTTTTCTTTTGTAGTTCAACTTTGGGTTTGCTTACTTGACGATGTTTGATAGGTTCCGTAAAAGCTTACGAGCTCCAGGCCTCATCAAGTTGGTCCTACCAAATTTGAAAGGCTCTGGTCAATAGAACCAATCAGAAGAGAGCAGGGTGTCCTTTAACAGGGATGTTTTCCTACAGAAGGCAGAAAGTTGTCAACATGTTTGGCTGGGAACTGGGGTTTGTAGAGAAGGGGTCGTGACATTTAGATTAATGGAACTGTTTGTGACAGAGTGAGGGGTGGGGTGGGGTGGGGGCTATGAGTCATGGGTGAGGACTTACCATTTCTTAGAATCTACTATTGTGTTTTTTTTATCCACGCAAATTCCTTCCGGTGAATTTAAGATTTGAAAGATTAAATGTTTAAGATTTAAAGTACCATTGTGAAGAATATTAGACTAAGTTAAGAATTAAGAAACAAAACAAAGTTTTAAAATAGATGTGAAAACTGGGAAAACTTTTTCATTAATTAATTAATTGATAAAAAGTATGATGTTTAGAAGTCCAGAAGAGATATTTTTTCTGAGTAACCTTAGTCGAGGGAAAAGACTCTTTCTTCATTAGCTTATACTTCAATATGGCTCGTGTATTTACGCCAAGCACACTAGATCATGCCTACCCTTCTTTATAAGTGTGTTGGGTTCTTTAATACAATACATGGTTGATTTGTACATGTGGAAATCTTTTACAGTCATACATATACAATGTAGAAGTGAGTACTGATACTTTCATATGTTCTATAAAAGACTCTCTCGTCCCAAGTTTTAATGAGCTGTGATAACGGCGGAAATGGTCCAGACAATTTGGATGGAAAATCTGATTATGGATCGACTCACAAAGGCTATTTGATAGGCCCATAGATCCTTCTTCAGATCAAATTCAAGTTCAATCCCCAAGAAATTGTCAGTGGATGTGAAAAATTCAAGTAAAAGGAAAAAGATTTGAAGATATCAATGGTGGAGGTTTTGTTCTGCTTTATGTCAGCTTGCATCAAATTTGAAGGAACCCTGAAGAAACAGCTGCAAGCGTTTGGCTCCCTCCCGGAAGTGTGCTGTTGAGGAAACAGAACCGTTAGGATAGCTTCAGCATCATCGGGAGGTAAGATTTCATCAGGAAGGATGACTCATGGGATGAGCATGGTGTATCTAATTGATAAACAAGACTGTTGTCATGGATAGTGGTGGGAATGAGATGATTCTGGTCATGCAACCAAGACATTAGTCATGACACAGTGCATCTGGTGTCTTCTGTCATATCAGTATAGAAAAAAAATGTTGGAGAACGAGTGTATTTGAAATGACATCACACTAGCAGTCGCTATGATATGTTGACAGGATTGTTACTTCGTACAAAGGAAGAAAAAAATCACATAGTTAATGCCAGAGAAAAAGCAAAGTCTTTCTACATGAATATTACTTCAATGATCACTATAGAATGTAAAGCAAAAGAAATACATATCCTTTTGATTGATAAAGAAGAATTATGTTACATGTTGTAATTTGACTTTTGTTGCTGCTGGCTTTTTTGTAGTTCTGTTCTGAGATGATGAATCGGTAAAAATTTAGTTCCTGGGTGTGCCTTCTGGGAAGTGAAACTGAAAGAAGAAAGTTTCCGCTTTCTTCAATGGAAACATCATCCTGTGTACTTCTGGTGTTGTTTCCTGCTTACAAGGAAACAAGGAAAGGAAAAGTTGCAGCGTAAGGGCTGATGTCATGGTTGTGTTGCACAGCACGTTGCCCCAAATGTGCCAGTAAGGCTGTCCTACAAATCAAAACCCACATGACATCCTATATGACACAAAAAACAATCCCATATAGAAAAGTGTTTTTTCCTGCTGTCTAGTTTTCAGCATTGCTCTTGGGGCTAAATTTCAGATGATACATTACTAATGTATCATCTGAAAAGTTGGTGAGTAGACAAAGTTTACGAAACAGGCTGTCAGGGGGTAGGCTTCACCCCCTTACCCATACTGCTTTGTGACCCTTCCAGTCCCTGAGACAAAAATCGCAGAACTGAAAATACTAGTATATGGCAACACTGCTTTTCTGTATATGGGAAATATTGCTGCAGAAGTATAGTCAACTCAAGTCAAGTTTATTGTGCAACAATTGCATTGGATACAATATAGACAAGCCAAAACAATAACTTATTCCAAGGACATTATACACACAAGGACTGGGCTCGCATTTAGTCACTATTCAGCAACGTTCGACTCATGTGTGAAAAAACAATTGACACCTATATGCCGATTACCCCTTGATTTACATAAATACAAAGCGCCCGCAAGCGGCCCCCGCTATTGTTAGAAAATTTACGATGCCGCGACCGGGCGACAGGCACATTGTTTGGAGCAAGTTTGGAGTGATTTTGAGGATTAAAATAATATTTAGTATGATTTTGAAGAATTGGAGGGGGATATATCCACACACGTAGTACTACACTTGAATCAGGGACCTTTGCTTGAATGTAAAGTTACACACTAGCGCGAGTTCCATATTTCTGTGTTTTAAACTGAAGCCCCAAGAAACAAACACAACGTGCCAAGCTTCTGTTTTTTTTGCCAAAAAATACAAGCAGACACGGACTAGATAAGATCGGGAACCCACATGTATATGAAGCATGAATGTCTGGACATGTCCCTGGTGCACGTTTCTGGTACATAAATGGCGATCTTCCGCTTGGCTTCGGAAAATGCAACCCCTAAAGTACGGACCCGATCTTCTCCCATGACTTTCTAAGTCCGCCGTACAAGTCCATCTACAGAATTTCCTACAACATGGTGCAATGTTTGAACCCAGCGACCGGAAAAGATCGACAACGACCGCCGATAAAATGTACAGGAATGTAAACAAAAAGGTCCGTACATTCAAAGAAAAACGTTCACTAATACAGGAAAAACGGCGTAACAACATTATAGCGAGGTAAAATCTGTGTATTTTCTTACATATTTTACGGCTGAAAACATAAGTGACTTCGACGAAAACGGCTGTAAACTTGTCCATGTTTGTCGTACGGCGATGAAACAAACATCAAAATCTCCGCCATTTTCTTCTCTACGCGATGCCGACGTCTGCGCATGGCAGCCGCGCAACCCAAATAAGGAAACTGTCGGAAAACGCAGGGGTAGCGAAGTAGTCTTCGGAAGGCTTCGGCGCCCATGACGTCATGGTGCTGCTCATTAGCTATGCCAACGTCATGATTCGGCCGAAAACCCCGCGAAAGGGTGAGTCCAACGTTGACATCAATCGGGGGCCGCGCGGGCGTGAAGACAAAGGGACGCAGCGGGACTCGGCGCGGCGGAACAATGGCCACCGCGGGGTGTTAATTGCGAGCCCAGTCCTTCTTGTACAATGTCTCTGCTTATTCCCATGACATGAAGTTATGAAACTTGAAAGTATGAAAGATTGTTTATTGAAAGAGAGATTCTAGAGAGAGGCTAGAACTGCTCCTTTTTAAAAGTTACAAAACAGATATCCACTGGCAAGTATCAACCATCACACTATCAAGATGTGTTTCTTGTGAGGACATGTAACCTACTTCTTCAGCACTGACAATCTTGATTACATGTGCCTCACAAGCTTACATCAGCCTAAACTTGCAGCTTACTTTCTCAACAGCTGTTCCAGTAATGACTGATGTAGACCTCAGGTTCCTCATATCTCTAGATAGCCTTGAGATGACTTTTAAAACAGGACTTGAGACAAAAATCTGTCCTGAAAGTCTGAACAAGAAAATTCTTATTATCTTGTATATGGGTCACTCCCCCCTCCCTCCCTGTTGACAAGAAAAGTGAAGCAGCTGTTTTGTTTCTCTCCCCCAGGGGGGACCAATTTGTTTGTTTAGTCCCACTTACCACTTCTGTGCTAATCCCTGATAGTTGTTGACCACGCCCTCTCACTTACTGGCCTTTCAGTTTGTGGTCAAGCTAACAATGGAGTAAATAAGGTCAATAGCTTTGTGGAAGAAGAGCTTGTGTGGTCATCTTGGACCAAGGAAAGTTGGCTGTTTTTTTTTTTGTGTGTGGGAGGGCAGTTGATTTCTTTGAGTTTTTCTTTCCTTTGTCTCTTGGAAATGATTTGGTAGTCCTATCAGATTTACTGATCTCCAACTTCCAAGACAGCCCTATGTGAAGATATTGGATGAATAGAAAATTAATGATACACAAAAATGAAATTGTAAGTGCAAAGTAATTTTAGACAAAGTAACTTTCAGCATCTCTCAAAAAGATTATTCTAGACGTAGGGCAACTTTGGGCTCGTGCTATAGACGTCAGATATTGGTTCATGGGTAATCTCACCCTTGGGTGGGGAAATGGATACACACTGGCCAATTTGTTACTGTCTTATCCCCACCAAAAGATCTGCTTGGAGATTAGTTCATGGGTATTACTCAGTAAGATTTTCCTGGAACTGAAGGGAGATTGTGGACATTTTGAGCCAGAAATTGCCGCCTCTAGCATATGGTGAAGGATAAGCAATAAGAGGGGAAGTTGGCTTGTTACACAGAAAGCATCATAAAGGATTTTATGGCAGTTTTCAGCCAAGTTGGAGCAATTTTGTTGTAATCAGCCACCAGTGTGCATGATTATAGTCTGCAGTTTTTGTCAGTGGAGCTTTAGAAGGTGACTTTTACCATTTTCTTAAGAGAGAAATAGATACTGGGAACAGTTGGAAAGGCTCAAAATTTGAACATAGAAAAGATCACAATACTGTTTCCTATCATAACCCATATATCACTGTTCCTGTGATATGATAAAAGTTTCTTTACTGGTAATTTTGCCAAGAAAGAGAAGAATTTCATCAGCTATTTCTTCTATAACTCAGTTTCACAAAATGTTGTAGAGTGCCAGAAATGTGAATACTCTACTAAGTTTTAGTGCAGTTTCAGTTGTAAGTTTCTGTGTTGTTTCTGTCATGTGGTGTACATGTTAGAGTGTCTCTATTTGCAGGTTTGTAGACTTGCTGTTACACGGGACATAAGAAGCTCCATATGGAAAACCTTAAAGACAAACTTGAGGACCAGAAGGAACACATGGTCGTGAAGGACATCACAGAACATCTTCCTGATGTTCCTTGTCCCAGCTTGGCCTTATCCATTTTATCCTGTAATCCACGTCTTAAATCTCTTGGTCTGGACATGCAGTATAGATGCAAGTCAGCTTTAAACTCCTTAAAACTAGATACCCTCAGTTACAGCTAAGGAAGAAGTGCAATCTGGTGTACATGTACACGAATACGTATACATATACTGGAAGAGTTGAAACTATCTGTGAACTTCTACAATAGAGGCATTGTAGTAGACCGTGAAAGAAAAGGATTAACTGCATTCAACTTCTTAACAATAATAACATATACATGAAACATACCTTCTCATAGAGGGCTGACTGCAAGTTAACTCTGATAGCATGAATTTTTGATTGTTCGGACGCACGTTGGAAGTTGACATTGAACTCCACATATTGGTTGTGAAGGTTTTGCAACGTCCTGCTGTTTGGAAATTGTTTACTGCCGAGTTGACATGTGGTGAGGGGGGAGGGGGGCCAAAGTAAACCTTGAGAGGCCCACAGGTGACTAATCTGTTCCAGTCTTGTTCTCAGTAGCAGGTTGCCTCAAGTAAGTTGTCAAGAACTTTTCTGCTGAGTCAAAAATGTTTATATCCAAATCTACCAATGGCTGTGAAAAACACAACAATGTACATTCTGGTTTTGTATTGATAAGATATAAAAGTTTAAACGTAAAATCATGAGGAAGGGAAATATTTACAGTATCTCTCCCAAGGGTCTCCCACATCCCTGGTGCCTGGGGATTTTTCTAACCAGGGTGTGATTTATGGTGAGTCTGACCCTGTGTCCCTGACATGCTGCAGTTCGTGTGACCTTGTGACCGTGAGGTAGTGAGGATGACCCAGACCCTGAACCCCCGCGCCCTGCCCTGATCACACAGATGGCCTCTGTCCTGACTCCTACATGCCTGACCACTCCACACATCTTACACTGCTCTTCAGCATCCCCTCCTTCCCTCCATCCCCAGGGCTTATCCCTTTTCACGATGCAGTGCAAGTAAATCTTGCAGGTACCTTGTGGACATTTCAGTTGTATGAATGGTATTCTGGCCTTGATTGAATTTTTTTTATGACACCCCTTCCCAACACAACAAAAAATCAATAAAGTATGTCTTGACCTTCTGTCCGCAGTGTCTAATGCATAAATGGGGCATTTGTAGATGCTTTTTACAGAATTTACTCCTATTGAATAGGCTATTCTATGTTTTTATACTGCTGTATTTTTAGCTTTAGACCTTACCAAATGTTAGTACTGGTATCAGAGTACTTGTATGTTTTGTGATTTTCAAAGACTTTTAAAGACTTTTTCAGGATGGTTTCATGTACAGGTATCTCTTATTTTATCATTCCTCGCCTGTCGTTTAAAGAAGGGGGCGTGCAGACTAGAACAGAGTCACCTGGACCATCTTTGTGTCAGAGTTAATCCCTTCGAACCTTCCAAGTAGAATTAGGTAATCAGGGATTATCCTCCCCCTCTATTTCCTGGCTGTGGCGAGAGACAAGGTCGTGCAGCTTGTCTCAAGGTCGGCAGGTTGACCAGAGGGAGCCCCTCCCACTGAGCAGGGGTGGTGAGCTATAGCCTGTGTCCTGTATGCAGGGCAGGGACACATAGTTTATAGACAGAATGTATCCCTCATGCGACTTCCTAACTGACCATGGGTATAATGACACCAGAGCAATTTTAGCTCTCTTTTCCAGAGTTTGCTACCAAGATCTGCTTGATCATATCCACATAAAAAAACTGCAGCTTTGTGATGGCAAAAGTATGAGGAATTTTACACCTACATTGTATATTTTTCAATTATCCATCCTCAGTTTTATTTACTGTAAGGTATAGCAATGACCTTGAGGGGAAATGATGGCACAGATGTGGCCTGGTGTTAATTATGTTTTAATGAGTCGGAACGCAGGCAGGCAGTTAGGATGGGGAGGTTTGAAGCACCAGGTGGGGGTGTGTGTGATTATAGACCAAAAATTCTGCAAAAGATTCACAGTGAAGACTGAATGTAGTATAGTGAAGACTGAATGTGCTCCGGAACACAATTTCACCCTGGAACACAACTTCACCACCTTCACGAGTCCCTTTACATCTTAATTACCATCTCTACAAGTTTGAAACTGTCCTTAACCTTTTCCCAGCTGCCTAACCCAGTAGCCAATGGAGAATTGGTAGCCAAATGGTTACTTCAGAATGCTAATAGTTACACTTCTCAACATGAAAGTTTTGTCCTCCAGTTTTGTTTGTCGCAGTTCCAGCAAACTTTGCGTGGCCTTTGACAAAACTGTCGGAGTTCAGACCTGTGTGGATAAAGGTAATGAGCACTTAATGCTGAACTGTTGTCAGGGAAAATCCCAACGTCCTGGTTCTAATTGGGCCCTCATTGTAAGAGCAGTTCCCTAGCTATTTCAAGAAGCCGCAGGTTCAGAAAGAAATGCTCACGAGGTTGGTTAGTACCAGTCTTTTGCAGCTTATTTTTAGTTGGCTTGACGCAAAGTTTATTTTAAAGTCTCTTAATGCCAACCTCCATCCTGTCAGAATTGAGCAGCAGTTATAATTGGTTAATTTAAAATTCACAACAAAAGTTACTCTCACTTAGTAAATGCTGCTTTTAACATTAAAACTATGTATACCAGTGAATTATCAAGCCTGATAAGTTTTTAAAATGTTGCTGTTTTGAAAACTCCTATAGACTGTTTTTTCTCAAAATAAAACTTTACGACAGACACAGATATAGTCAACAGGTGCAGGACAAGTTGTTTTATGATGGAGACAAGCAGAGCGTTGAACTTGTCCTGGGAGCACGTAGCTACTTCGTGCAAGCTAATTTCTCCCAGTAGTGGAGATGTGTAAATATATATAGCTGTTGTGTTGGTATCCAGTGTCGAGTAGGGTTACCCAGTGAAAGTTGAACGCACTCCAAAAGCCCCACCTTCGAAGCTTCCAGAAGCTGATTGCCAAATTCACCTGTGAGATTCATTGGTATCATTTTCATAAAGGCCAAACTCTTTGTTGCACAATGTTATCAGTAACATTTTATTGACTATGCATAGAAAAAAAATGTCATAAAATCACAATCTTCGAGGCTGTGTTGAGTTATTTGCAGTTATAAATATGACGTTTGCTGTGTCTGGGTAAAAGTCTACTTTTCCCAGAAAAGCCCTGTAGAAGGTGATCTTGACCTTCCGTTAATTTGAAGGACTTTTGCTAAACACTGCTGTCTATGCACCATGGCTGTATGACCAGTCGCCTGGATGCAATTTCAGATAATGGTTGGTATTTCTAGAGATGTTATTGGGTTAAACTTGAAGAGCAGCCAAATAGGGATATGGGTGAGTATCCTAACTCCCCTTGGAAACATCCTGTGCAGTGGTTGGTCTGCTGAGGTCATGTGATACCAGCTTCTCATGACAAAAAATGCTCCATAGCTCCTGTTAGAAATTGCTGATTTGCTTGAGTGATATAATATTTTTCACCAGACCAGACTAATTTGGAGTATCTTATTAAGTTGTAAATCCAGGAGCAACAATCCCTTCTCTATAATAGGCTAATTGAGCAATATATGTGATATTTTGGAACAAAACAGTACACTGGTAGCAGCAATTTTGTAACAGGTTGGCCATTGTTGTAATGATATTACTTCTTACAGCAACAAGCATGGCATCATTATCATAGCTCATTGGAAGTCATTTTAAGTGTCCAGTAAATTGGTATTTGTATTGGAAGCCAGACCAATATTAGTATGCCAGATTCAATCAACGTTAACACTTTAACTAAGTTTAAGGGTGTCATTCAAGCAGTTCACGCCTTTGCCAGTAGCATAGCCTTGGTTCTTTTGCCCTCCCACCCCATGTGGGGCATGTCTGTTTCTTCCTGTTTCCATCTGTATTGTCACAGCCTGTACCCACTGTTGTCTTCCCTGTCAGTCTTGTACAGCAGGGGCGCACCAACTATGTGCCCCCACCCTGACACAACTGCAACCGCCACCTGTTTTAGCCATCTAGATGCACTGGGGAGAAAGAGAGAAGGCCCCAGCGCTCTTTCCAGTTTGCCCTGGAGTGTGATGTGTATATGTACTCATTTCTCTCTCTCTCTCTGTCGCCGTGTGTGTACGTGCGTGCGCATGTGTATGTGTATGTGTGGGAGTGGGTGCAAATGTATGTGTGTGAATTACTAAGGTATACTATATTCAAGAAGTTTGATTTTTATGATTTACTACTTGACTGTTAACCTATCATTATCAGTTTTTTTCCTGAATCTATCTAAACAGTTAATTAAGAAAGTTTGCTAAATGTTCAGCCAAATAACGTTTGTTAGTAGTATAGTAGCAGGAGTAAAAAAAAAGTTTCTTTCCCTTTGGGCATTGTTGACACCCATTTTACTACAAATATCATAAGGCAAAGTGTCTAAAAACAGTTGCTGTAAAAGATATAGTTACACATCACAAAATACAATTCCTCAGCAGTTAAAGTTATAATGCAGAGGTGACAGTGACCCCAACATTGAAACAAGTTGGTCGTGAAGTCCAGGCCTCGAAATTAACTTTTTCACGATTGTCCCAGAATTGTCCCGAACATAGATTTCAATTGTCCCGAACTGAAGATGGACTGTCCCAGCCTGCTTTTCAGGAAATAAGTTGATGACAAAAATAAGAAAACAACAACTGAATTTGTACAACTTGAAGTCCACTTTATTAGTAAATGTAGGGAAATACATGATAATATCATGGGCATGGCACCGTCCCTGATATTTGGAATCCCTGATTGGTCAAATTTAAATGTTGTCAGAGTATTATATATTTATAGGCTGCCAGCAGTCTGCAGCAGGATGGATGGATCGCGTTCCCAAATGACGTGGATGGTCTTAGAATTTTCCAGTTGCCCCAAAATTGTCCCGAAACGTAATTTGAATTGTCCCAAGCTGAAAATTTAGTGTCATTTGACACTGGGACAATGTTAATTTCGAGCCCTGAAGTCAAGCACCTCTGCAGACCCCCCCCCCTCCCTAACATACCGAAAAACCATCAAGGTTGAAGTTTGTCTTTCTTGTTTATTTTTCAGAGAACACTGGCAGTGATTCTGGGGACAGCATGTCAGTTTCCAGTGACCCCGACATAAAAGGTAGGTTTCCAAGGCAAGGTCACAGCCCTAGAGACAATGGTTGCCATGGTGATGAGGTTCTGCTCAACAAGGTGGTGTTTTGAGTGGGTAGCTGTGTATTTTATTAGAGTGTGCCTGCAAGATCTTGTAGGTACATGTACATGTAAGTCAGGGCTGGAAATATGACCTGGATATGTAGGGTGGTTCAGGTTGGTGCAGATAAAATGATGTAGGTTGGTGCAGGTAAAATTGGAGCTGTGCAGGTATTTTTATATATATTTGATGTCTATCCGTACCTAACCTGCACTGGTCCATTTACATGTACTGGGTTTATATTATGTAGGTGTATGTGGATGTCTATTTGCTGCATTAACTGTTAGAAAAGAATTAATGGCAATCGTTTCCCAACAGTTTTAAGCATGATCCATACTTCTAAATTCTCAGTGGTGCATGCAATTTTCAATGTTGCCTGTACCAGTACAGGTATGCAGAAAAAAAAGTATTTCGAACCCTGATAAGAGTGTTCCAACAATATCTTGTAGGTAAGAGTTACAAAAGTTTCTATGCAGACTTCAAAATTGAAGGAAAAGTTAAGATAAGGAAAAAGTAAGGGGAAGTCTGAAAGGTAATGTGGAAAATATGTCTATCTTGTCTGAAATTTATCTTGGATTATCGAAGCCTGCAACAGAGTTTTACATCTAGTTACCATTGCTGTAAATTTGAGGATTTGGAAAGCAGTATAAAGTAGCATAAAATCCTTTAAGATATGTTTTCAGACACATTCTGAATTGTTGAAGTGTGTCTGGTGAAGTTAGATTCCAGGGGGTCTCATTTTGTAGAGAAACTGTAAAACCATCTAAAGATGTCGTCAGAAATAGCCTCAGGTAAGCCATTACGGATTACTACCAGAACAAGTAATTGGGACAAACTTAGGATGTTGCAGATCTCTAGAAGATGTCTATCTGGTGGTGAATATTATCTTCACCACAATTTTTGCCTGTCTGCCAATCTGAAAGCTTGGAACCCCTTGAGTGAAAGTCAAGTACTGTAATTCTCGGCTGTCATTACTGTAAGAATGACGCAGAGAGTTGGAAGTTTGTGTGTTACTTTAGTGGTGTTTCAATCATCTATGCATTCATCCTGCAACAAGGGCCCTCTAATCTCCCCTGCAATCTCCCGTCTGATGAGAGGAGGCAGGAGGTAACAAAGGTGGTGGTTTTCTCTTCAGATCACGTCTGCGGGTGGAACTAATGAGTGATCCACAGACAGGCAACGCTACACTTGAACTTGAACTAGAAAGCTCCGGTCTAATCTGGCTGCTCTGCCCTTAGGAGGGCTGAACTTGTTTTGAAGAGAGGGAATGGCTCTGTCGGTTCTAATTAGGTAATGCCGGCTGGGAGGAAAACACGGTGGCGCGACAGTGTCCCGGGGCGCCACGGGGACGTGAGACACCCCGTGTGTGCGTGACAGTCCCTCCGACACGACCACACCACCACAGCGCCACCTGTGTGAAGGGCAGGGACGCCGCGTTTCTGATCCTCTTCCAGAAAGGACGTCTTTTATGACTGAGCATTATCTGATCCAGACTGCATCTCATAACCTTTTCCTCTTGACAAGTGAAATAATGAGGGTCTGAAGGATTTCTGCATCTTATCTCAGCTCTCTGTACCACCCCCATTCCATAAAAATAAAGTTCTCACTCTTCAAAGAAGTTAAGCTGTCTGGAACGTGTATAAAATGTGGTGTGGTTTTCATTGAACAACAGTACTGCCAATGATGTCTGTTGACTAGTTGAGACTTGGACAATATGACAAGTCTACTGGAAACTGCATATTACCAAATTTGAAAGGACGAATTATACATTTTTACCTCTTGATTTTGCAAATAAGAGCCTCATTTGCATGGATTATTCATGTATCAGTTGATCATATTCTCCATCCAATTACAGCCTTATCTTAACGAAAAAGGCTATTCTAGCACTTCCTCATAAATTATACAAATAAGGTCATGATTTGAATAAATTATGTTGACCTTCACTATTTATATATATTCGATATACTGTATTCTATGGGGTAATATCATAAAGAATAGAGCTTTAACATGGTTTGCTCATCAGAACAATGTTAACTGAAAGTTGAACAGTGTGAGACATTGACTAGAATGTTTTAAATCTGTGGAGCTACAGCAGACTTAAGTTGGTAATGTCAATGTCTTGTGCGTCTCAGAAAGTAATCCAATCAATCTAAGAGATGACCAGAGCAACTTTAACGATGCTTGAGTCGTCTGGGAAAATCAGGATGAAGAAAGGAGACAAACACCCACATCTGTGATGGCCCAGCCAGATTCTATCGGGTTAAAATGACATCACGTTCGCTTTGTGCAAATTTGGAGGTGGGAAACCACCTATGCAGCCAAATTAGAAGCATGTTTGTCGGGCAAGCCGAGGTATATACTGCCACTTCAGTTGTAAACGTAACACAGGTTTTCAAGTCGTTATGGATCGGAACACTGCATGAATGCTGTCTGATCATGTCTGGCAATAGAAAGAAAGAAGTTTCCAGCCAGTCTGACTTGAATCAGTATCGTTGACAACGGCCCACAGTGTATTATTGCTAAAAACTAAACAGCAGATGGGAGATTTGATACACTTCAAGCTTGTGAATTAAACGTGACCAGCATGCCTAAAATATGAATAGTTGTACCGAGTCAATGATCTATCAACTGAACCTGGATTACTGTCTGAGCCACCAGGATATATTGGAAGTCCTTGTTTGGATTTTGTAATCCAAACCCCGCGAAGATTCTAAGGAAAAGGAAACATTTTGCAGCTCTTGCGGGTCACAATTTTATTGACCAGTACATACCTGCACGTCTGCCATCTTAGTAACAGTTGGGTCTGTGGGTAGAAACAAAAGGCATCGCCTGGAGAGGATCAATGTCAGTACCAGACAGCTTTGTGGTCGTATCTATAATAAAGAATCATTCTTGGTGATAGATTGATCATACAACAGTTCTAGACATATGAAAGGAAAAAATGGCTGT
Source organism: Branchiostoma belcheri (assembly GCF_001625305.1). NCBI lineage: Eukaryota > Metazoa > Chordata > Leptocardii > Amphioxiformes > Branchiostomatidae > Branchiostoma > Branchiostoma belcheri. The sequence goes on from NW_017803976.1 coordinate 1,226,487, forward strand.
ATGACATTTCAGGGCTTGAAATACCACCTGCATATACAGGTTAGTGCAGGTAAAATTGGAGCTGTGCAGGTATTTCTGATGTCTACCTGTACCTAACCTGCACTGGTCCATGTACTGGGTATATGCAGGTTAGTGCAGGTAAAATTGGAGCTGTGCAGGTATTTCTGATGTCTACCTGCACCGGTTCAAGTAGTAGGTTTGTATAAAAATTTAGATACACTTTCTTTAGCTCTATATATTGACTGTGCCCACCTATGTAGCATGTAGCTTTTAGTGTGGTCCATGCTAGCTTTTGAGTGGTGCAGGTAAAATTCATCTGGTGCAGGTAATTTTCAATGTTACCTGCACCAGTGCAGGTATGCAGATCAAAGTGTTTTGAGTCCTGCGTCGTAATAACCACTTGTTCTTAAAAATGTGAAAAAACCGACAGGAATCTCTTGAAGTAGTTATAGGTTGCGAGACGGTCAACTCAAAGGTTGCGAGACGGTCTAAAATTAAACATTTTGAAAACGCTCTAAAGCTTGGACATTTCTGTAGACACTGTATCTTAGTTTTAAAAGTAGGCTAAGATTGAAAAGAAAAGTGAAATGGAATAAATAATTGAAATTATCCCACGCACATACATGTAGACTTTGCTGCTAATGAATTGTGGACAGAAATTAACTTTAGGCCATGTTGATTTGATTATATGGATGACATCCTCTGGGAACCCCAAAATTGATGTGCGCGTGGGAATAAAAAAAAAGTTTTGCAAAAAAAAAAGTTGTTTTCATTATGAAATCTACGTGGTCATGAGGGTTGAACAAATGGGACAGAATATGGTTTGGCGAATAATCTAGTCTTCAAGTTCATTTCTTTACTATTTCGTCTTTTTTCGTTTCTACGACATTGGTATGTTTTTTTTTGTAACTTACGGTATATTTTTGCTCATTTTGCAACTGTTTTGTACGATTTACAGTATGGTTTAAAACTTTTTTTTTTGAAACGGCCGAAAATTCATGCGCGCGCGGATGTCATCCATATAATCAAATCAACATGGCCTTATGGAAACCTGGGGGAGTTTGATACCTTGCTGTACTTTCTTCCTCTCATCCCCAAGGGTTTTGTTTAAGGAGTGAGCTCACAGGGCAGACATCCCACTCCTAAGAAATAATCGGACCATATTTATACGTGAAGCGTGGTGTTTTTACGACTGGTGCATACCTTTGCGCAGAACTTCCCCGGGTGAGAGTTTTCGTACCGCTCCCCGCTGATGTCAAAACATTACGAACGGCGCAGTGTATACACCAGCTGGATCCAACTTTCATTAAACCAATTTCCTCGGTAAGAACCTGGATTTTCCAACGTTTACGGCAGCTTTGGGCTAAAACGTAAAATGCCCCCCTCCCCACTGGGCAGGAGATTTATGGGGAGAAGCAGAGGGACCTCAGGGTGGGTTCCCATCTTTGGGATGAAGAAAGATGGAGGATTGAAAGAGCCAGGGGTCATGAGTTTGATCCCCAACACTACCCCCAGCTGTAAGGCTGGAGCGCTCATTTAGGTTTCCCAGCAGTAACTGTGTCAGTTGTAATATGGAGAGAGACGATAATATTACACATGCACGTAGTCGGTAAAATTTACAAAATTTGTTACCAGCTTAGAAATGTCTGAATGAAATGATAGAGCTAGGGTTTGAGCAAACCATCTGTAAAGACAGTTCCCCCTTCCTTCCCAAGATGTACATGTATTAGTTGATTGGCCCTTTCCAAATGTAAAGAATAGGGTCCAGTGTTCGAAATACCTGTCTGCAGTCTGCAATCTGCAGATAGATTTTCAAGATTGCAGAAGAAAAATTTTTACAATCTGCAATTTTGCAGAAGGAAAAATAGGCTCCTGATTCAATACTTTTCAATTTAGCAAACTCACTCTCAGGTCCCATCAAGGACAGACAACACTTGAGCTCCTGTTCTGAAACAACAGGAGCTTCTTCACTAATTTGCATCATCCTTGTCTTGACTTGTCTACCTTTTGTTTGCTTTTTGACTTCCAAAAATTTGTCTTCACTAATTTGCATATCAATCAATAGTTCTTACTTATAAACCTGCAGTTCTCCTTCAGTCTCTTAGTGTCACTGAGGTAGCACCAAAATTATATACAGCTACTTGAGTAACTGTTTTTTGTGTGTCTTTTATTAGTATGTTTTTGCAGAAACTATATCTAAATTGCAGAACAAAATTTTGACTCTTCTGCAATATTGCAGAGCACTGAAAAAAAGTATTTCGACCACTGGGGTCCTTTAATCCAAGCTTTCATCAAAAAGGTGTCTGAATTCAGATCATTATGTTTCATTTGTGAGAAACGCTGCACCAGGGAAGAGAAGTTCAGTACATCAGGACACAGTAGAGCAGATGTTTGTACTAGAAGCGATGGCAGAAATGCGGCATAATCAGGGGGACTAGACGATGATAATCCAGGCTGCCCGTGCAGGAATGCCGTGGAAACGAACGGCTGAGCAGCGGTCCCATTGTCCACATTCCGGCATGGATAGGTGGACAGACCTCTACTTTACATGGTTTGCTCTGCAGCTTTACTTACCATGACAAGGACCCCTTTTGCCCTGTACAGGAGTGCCACCTTGTGACTGACAAGAGTACTGCAGCGTATTTGGTGTATGATATGTAGAGTTGACTGAACCTTTCAGGGAAGCAGACCTGTAACCTGGTGTTCTGTCGTTGATAGGCACCGTCCTTAGCAGCGACAACTTCATCACTAGCGGGGTGTTCGGGATCGCGGAGCTGCAGCGAATCACCAAGAGTAAGTCCCGTCTCTCTCTACCTTGTCTTGAAGCCTGTCCTCCTTATTTCAGACCCAGCGCGGTGGATTCCTCCTGCGTCGGGTATTTTAACCAGAACGGGATTGGCCAGGGAGGGTCACTGCCATTCAAACGGCGTCGATCCCAGCCGAGCGAAAACTGCCTACAGCCATCCCTGGGAACCGAACTCCCAGCATCAGCGAGGCAAATTTGTGGGAGGTCGGTCTTTCTTTAGTTGGATTGATAAAAAATGGATGTACCATTTCGTGGGATGACTGACTGAATCTACTTCCTTTGGGAGAAAGCTAGTCATCAGGCTCAAAATTTGGGTATATTTGTGTATCACATGACAGCTACTATTTGTGAAGGGGGGGATTTCGAAAGTAGTTTACTTCGTCCTAAATAACATAACTTAGCTATGTAGGAAGCTACAGTAGGAAATTTTGTAGCTCTTCTCCTGTAAAGTACAGTTCATTCCATAAAGCACAGTTGTGTTGCAGGATAAGATGTAGCAAATTTGGAAGTTGTTAGGTTAAGAAGTATGCTTTGTTACATTTTATTGGAAGCTTAAGAGCAGGAGAGCAGGATATATGTCAGTTCTTGTCGTGCTAACTATAAATGTATTTTGTCTCCTGCAGCACCCATTGTGCAGGGTGGTGGCGTGGGGAACTTGACAATCGGAGATCTGGAGAGTCCGACCTACTACAGCATGCCTCCCGAGCAGCCCATGTCCGCAGGTATGGCCATTCGTCGCAGCCTTCAGACTCGCCCCCCGCAGCATCAAGCCGTACCCAAACGAAACGCTGGCTCTCTCTCGTCCGTGGACGACGACGCTGATAGCATTGGAGAGGCGGACGGGGACGTCAGCTTCTACGGTCGGTCGCCGGCTTCGCTCGGCAGTCAGTCCTCTAGCTGGCAGAGCGATATTGAACCAGGTGCAACTCAGTTGATGCTCCTCAGTTGCTTCAGCAGAAAGAAGTCAGGTTCTGTCACAGTAGCACGTGATGTGGAACGCTACGGACTGGGCGGGTCCAGGATATTGCACACAAATTAGCTTGAGTTGAAGAAGACAACTTTTCACCAAACATGGACTAATTTATCAGCTCTGAAGTAGCTGGCCAAGGAAAAATGCCAGTTCAGAATCTGTCTTGTGCATTCCTAACAGATTTGACAGGGAAGTACCCAAATAGTTGAGGACGTTCTTGTGATGTTTACAATCACATGAGAAGACATTGATCATACATTATGTGCTACTGTGTACAGCAACTTGGTTCCAAGGAGTCGTGTCAACAACTGCCCATGCAACTGTAGGCCTGATTTATTTCAAGTTAACTGTAATACTCCTGTTCAAAAGATATTTGTGTACACTTTGCACATTTTAAAGAAAGATATAAAGAAGAAACAATTGAAACAGAATGCTTTAGAAGATATAAATCTGGCCTATTCAGTGTCACATGAACAGTCTGAGGTTCTTAAGTCTGTGTCTCTCCTGAAGGAAGAGAACATGTCCTTTGTCCATGTAAAGGTAGGTGACTTCTGTTGTCATTGATGTACAAGTAGGACTAGCAAGCAGACGGTTGGATGGTCGACCTACCAGAGAAGGGAGTGTTTTTCCCTTTCATTTCAGCACAGCAGCAACTGCATTCTGTAGAAGCCGGCAGCTTTTCCAACTCCCTTGCTTAGATGCTTGCTTGCCTGCTTGCTTTTTGTCTTAAAAACAGGCGATTGTTCTCTGTGTATGAACTCATGGTTTTGAGTTTGACACTGTAAGAATGTTGTAAGTAATAGTCTTAGTTGTTAACATATAGAAGAAAATGTGTTTTACTTGGTGTTTGGGTAGAAGGTTTTACTGGCATACATGTAGCTCAAGAAACACTATGACGGATATAACAGTAACTTATATCACATTTTGACACTCATACACTGTACATTTGATAGCACAAACCAACCTACTGTGTGGTGAAAGAAGGGATAATACATAAAATGTGCTAAAGACCTAAGTAAGGATGTTATTTACACTGTATGTAAATTGTAAACATGCATAGAGAGAAAGGGGCTAGAGTTTAAAGAGAAAGTGGACATATAGGGTGATGGGGGTGATAAGGTTTCAGTGTGGCACATTTCACAAGTGCTTTGTAAATACATTTAACCACATTTTTGGTAGAATTGTTCTGTCTACTCATGAGTACATGTAGTTGTAACATTTGTGTCTCTTGTCTATTATTTGTCTTTTCAATTTTATTACTATAGTATTACTATAGATCATGTGTATAGGAAGATAATGTAGTAGATATATTTTTGTGTTTGAGTTCAGTTGTTGTATATAACTTTAAATGTTCTCATGTTTTGAGTTTGAATTTGATATTTCCTAACTGCAGCCAAAATTAAGACAAGCACCAGTACTTACATATTTGTGTTCACTGTCTAATATTTCTTTATACAATAGAAAACTAACAGCATGTACAAAATTTCTACATAATCTGTTTTTGTTGAGACAAGAATGCACTTTGTGGTCAAAACTGACAATTGATAAGAATTTCTCTTCAAAAATTATCTGTAAAAGAGATTAAAGATTTCATCAATCGTTTAGTTTGGAATGCTGCAGAATCAAATTTTGGAATAACTCCATTTCTGTTCAATGTACTAAAATGGAATTCAGACAAGCCTATCATTTTATCCACGTACATTTGTGTTGTTTTCTGACGATTTCTTTTGTTGAGGACATTTGTTTTAAAAGTGGGCAGACATGAGAGCATTAGAAGCTGTAGTCAGGAGAAGTAAGGCCGTGTTTATGTGGCTAAGGCTTTGCTGCTGCATGACGTTGCTGACGAAGCTTCTTGCCATCCACAGGTACCAGCCCTGCCCTGCCCTCCCCGAACGTCATCCACTCCAAGCCAAAGCCGTCCGACAAGCCCGGCAACTTCGGCTCTCCTGCTAGCACAGGTGGGGCTCCCACGACAACCGCAACCACGCCCGCCGCCATGCATGCTCTCCCGCATCGCGTTCTTTTGACTGGGCCCGGAGGTACAGTGGTGTGAGACCTTGAATGGAGTGACCTTTGAACTTGAATGACCACAAAGTGCCTTCCTAAAAACAGCCTCTCTGTTAAGCTGATTCTTTAAATTTTTTTTTATATATGATTTTCGACTTTTTATTTGCGTATTTCTCCTGTCTAAAAGAAGCTATTTTCACATAATTGGGACCAAAATACACGCTATTCTAGAAGTGGTGGCGGAACTTCTCTTGACTTCTGGGCCCAGAAGTTGAACTGCCAAATCAAGATCTTTTACTCAGCTCCTTCTAGAAGGCTATCATGTTGTAATATTTTTTAAAGAGTTGAATATTCCAAGCAAATCAAACAAAAATAGTCACCTTTTCTTTCCTAATAAGAATGGAATGGTCAAGATGTTAGCTAGTGGTTAGAAATCCCATTTGCAAAGGACTCAGGTAGCTAGTAGCTAGACGGAAGTGCAAAAACATCTCAGATCATGAAAATTCATCATAAATACACAAATCCCCACACTACTCAAACGGAAAAGAAAACTATGATGAGACTTGCTCAGTTATGGGATGTGTGATACAAGTATCTTTTGACCTTGCTTGGTCCAGATAGTAGGTATATTTAAAAGCTTACCTATCACTCAGACTACCATAAAATCTAGCTATGTGGCTTGAATTTGACAATAGTACATCTTTTGCTAGTGCCTCAACTTATACACACTAATACCGGTATGTCCTAAAAATTCACTCATACGTGTACTCTTCCACCCAACATCCAGTTGGGTCAATCATGACAATATCCACAGCTACATAGGGGGTAAAATGCTGAAATCACCTGACACTGGTCAAAACCTACATGTACAGTAACTTATACACATGTTTGATGGCTGAATTTTAGCCCTGAATGTTTCGCAGTACAGACAGTTCAGTTTCCCATTGCAATACCAGTATATCAGTAGAGTGATAAGTGGCTAACTTGTTTTTGCAACCGATTCATAAACTATTAGCTATGGTGATTGCTAGTATATAAATGGGTCACAATGGCTGTACGGTATGGTACAGCATCGTCCTTGATCACCAATAGTACTACATGATTGCAATGACTCACAAGATAATCATTTAAAAACAGCTTATACTTAAACCCTAAGTCTACCTTTGTCCTTAAAATGGTTTGGTTGAGAAGATTAGGGTAGACTTAGGGTTAAAAGTTAAAGCCGTTTTCGAATGATTATCTTGTGAGTGAAACATTGCAGTCATGCTATGCCATTCGGTATAGTGGTGGCCAACAGCCGATTCTTACCCACTGTCATACGATCACCATCGCTGATGGTGTATGAATCGGTTGGTTTTTGAGACCCTGCTGCTTGCTTGCTTAACTGCTTTCCCATGATTTTTCCAATCTGTGACGGTCGTCCCCATACGGTTGGTTTGTTGTAAGAAATAGTGATTCTGTTCTTCTGATTCTGACTGAGCATGACTTCTTAAGGTGTTAATATGCTAGTACGTGTGAATGTGTTGCGTGTAAAATTTTGAGAGGAAAAAAAGTCAGATTTTTGGGATCTTGTGAAACTTTGAGATTGGCTAAAGAAAGACGTAGTTCAAGTTGCATGCAGTTTCCAAAACACTCCAACCTTACAATGTGGTAGAAACTAAAGGTAGAAAATATTTTGTTGTATGCTTGTATTGTTTGATCATCTATTGTTTGATCTGCATTTTTTTATGAGGAAAGTTAGCTCGGGTGCCATCCTTCGTAGTTTCCACCGGCTCCCTAATGTTGCTGGCTACCACGTGGTATGGCACCCAGACTAGAGGTTTTATGAGTGGAGAGATATTTAGAATGTGTTTAAAAAGAAGCCTTTTCTCCAGCGTGTCATTTCAATTAAAGTTGTAAGTTCCATCCTGTACCCCCCTCCCCCCCTCCCCAGGTGCTGTGTACCCTACAGCTCTAGCCTTCAGCACAGCGGGGTCGTTCCAGCAGCCAGGGGGGTACTACCAGCACCCCCTCCGCTTCCACCACAACCCGGAGAGCAACACACTGGCAGACTTCGTCCAAGTCGTCTGCAACCAAGAGGCTCAGAACCAAGAGGTACACACTGATGAGTCCCAACTTTCTTTGAGAGTCTATGAACACATGAACCAAATAGACAAAGAGTTTACAAGTAGATATTGGGCCAAAAAGGACAGTCGAAGGACACATGGCAAGCAGTAAATGTGTATTAATTTATCAAAAAGCTTGCATCCTTTTGACCACACCAATATTTTCTTAGATCTCACATGCTTTAAGGTGGAAAGGGAGAAAATCTTGCAAATGACTATATTTTACTCTAAACTGAGTGCTCCAAGCACAAACCTGGTTCTTAGGCTTTTCCAGTTGAGCATTTTTTTTTAGTCTGATGCATTCAATTTGTGTGGCCTTGTTGTTGATTTTCTGAGAAATGTGTGCTATACGAGTCCCTCATGAATTGACTGAATGGTTGCTTGCCCCCCTCCCTCCCCTTCTCCACAGTCGTATGCACACGGGACTCGGGAGACTTGGGTAAAGCTGGAACGTTCCGTCCCACAGGTCTGCAAGAACGAGAACAAGTTCAACCCCTCCAAGTGCAGCCCCGGACCCTTCATTCCTGCGACCATGCTGCCTCCACCCCCGCCACCACCCATGGCGCGACCCGTTGCCCTGGTGACGTCAGGGGCCGGATCCACGACAAGTGCCACGCCTTCTCCCACCACCTCCACCACCACGTCAAGTGAGTCAAAGTTCCCCTTCTTTCTTCTTACATTTTGAGGCAGCTGCCTTCAACTAGATGAAGCTTCTGCTGCCTTTTTGTGGCTAATACGAAATGGGGTTCGCCAGGCCTCCATCCAGGAAAGTCGTTTAAAATGCCTTTCCCAAGGGCACAAGATCGTTGACATGACAGGGTTCGAACCCGGGACCTTTTGGTTCTGAGCCAAACGCTCTACCCTTACGCCACATGACCCCACAAGTGATGGTAAAGATAGTCACATAACATTTTTGTGTCTAGGACATGGTCCTGTACCCGTGTCATAATCTTCATGAAATGTGTTCCAGGTGCAGCCAGCGCACCCGGTTCCACCTGCCCCACCACCCCACCTGGCAACCGTGCCATCATGACCAGTCCCTTCGCTGCACTGGGCCGGCCGGAGACAGGCTTCATCCACCCCCAGGCACAGCACCAGGTGAGCACACACCTGTTCACAGCTGTCTGGTCATGTGTACAGGTGTCATGGTCATGTGTATAAGGCCATGTTGATTTGATTATATGGATGACATCCTCCGGGAACCCCAAAACTGATGCGCGCGTGCGAATAAAAAAAAAGTTTTGCAAAAAAAAAAAAGTCGTTTTCATTATGAAATGTACGTGGTTTTGAAGGTTGCACGAATGGCACAGAATATGGTTTGGCGAATAATCTACTCTTCAAATTCATTTCTTTACAATTTCTTCTTTTTCGTTTGATTTTGGCATTCTACGACATTGGTATAGTTTTTATTTATTTTATTTATATGTATATATATTGCTCATTTTGCAACTGTTTTGTACGATTTACAGTATGGTTGAAAACTTTTTTTTGGGAAACGGACGAAAATTCATGCGCGTGCGGATGTCATCCATATAATCAAATCAACATGGCCTAAGTGTAATGACAGATACATAACCTGTGATGTTGAGTGCTTTGTCAGAAATTTATTTCCTCCTGGCTACCTGTAGCTATACCTGCAGTCATGTTGTGTGAAGTTAATCAGGCATCTCAAGATTGATCCTTCACACTTCAATCCCTTCAAGCTAGTGCTGTGTACCTAAACCCACATTTAGGTGCAGGTCCGGATTCAAGTCCAGAGGTTTAGGTTCAGTTCCGGATTCGTAAGTCCGGACCTAAACCCATGGAATTTACAAAATTGCATGTTGGCAACCTTGCAATGTTGTTTGGCAAAACTTTGGCCACATAACATGGAGGCCGACACTTTACAATGCCCGATGGCAATGTTTTTGTCATTTTGCAGCAAAGATTTTGCAATCTATGGGAGGTTTTAGGTGGTTTGGAAAGAAAAGGGGTATGTGAAATGGTCTTTTATGGTAATAAGTCCGGACTCGGTTCTTGACTTTTAGGTTTTTTTGGACTTGAACCTAAACATTATTACAAGTCCGGATCCAAGTCCAGTGAACCGGTACGCAGCCCTACTTCAAGCTGAAAATTTAGTTGAGAAACACCTGTGAAACCTTGACCTCTTCCTCTAAGGTGCATTTTGAGGCTGAGAGACAATCTTAAAATTGCTGTTCACACATTGCTGCATTAATTCTGCCTTTATTCACTGCTTTCATTGCAATCTTGCCCCTACTCTCCGGCTCTTCTATTCTGTCATCCTACCCCCCTTGTTCATCAGTATCCTGCTGTTCCATCAGTTGCTGACATACCCCAACATCAGCCCCGTCAGTATGACTGCCCTCAGCCCCAGTGTGCTGGCCTCGCCCATGACCACACCCCGGACCACGCCCAGATCCACGCCCATCCCTCGCTGGACAGCCCCGTTGATCTCACTGGAGGAGAATGCAGACTACAACATGATGGCCGGTGAGACAGACATTCAAAATCTTAAGAATGGATAACTCGTTTAAAGTTAAAACTTTCATTCCAAAACAGCCAAACACAGTCAAGTACAGACAACTTGTCAGTTAGGCCACACCAAGTAAAGTTTATGGATGACGTCCGCGCGCGCATTGATTTTGGCCTGTTCCTAGAAAAAAAAACAAGAAATTCCGCTTCCTGTAACTATGACCAAAGAGTCACGACAGTGCCGCAAATCGCCAGATTGACGTGAAACCCGTAACGCCGAAAGCCTGTGCCTGGTTAAAAAATGAAAACAAAAATGAAAAAACAAACAAAATGGCACTGAAAAAAATCCTGTCAATAGTTCCAAAACAGTGCCGTTTTGGGAACTATTAACAGACAGGACGGTCCTGTCAGCAGTGCAATATTTCTTATCTAGGCATCTTGTTTTTTAGGGCCCTTCTTGTTTTTTTTTCGCCCTCTCGCATTAGATTTAGGGTCTCCAAAGGACGTCATCCATAAAATTTACTTGGTGTGGCCTTACCTAGTTTAGCTTGGTGAAAAAAAATTCAGATGGATAACTCTGCTTGCTTAAAGTTAAACCTTTGTTCCAACACAAATAATTGTTTTCACCAAGAGTTTTCGACTAGTCACTCTGGTCTTCAATAGGCTGACCCATTGAGACTCGTTACGTGGCTTCTCTGAAGTGTGGGAATGACTTTATTACTATAAAGCATGATCCCAACATTAAACTGCAGGATCATGAAATACATGTGCTTTATAGTATTTTCTGTGTAGTGACAGACCATTTCTATAATCAGTGTTACCTGTGTGTTACAGGGATGGTACAACCTATGAACCCTGAGGAAGGCATGCTAAATGAAGGTGAGTTTTGCTGTTATTTCTTCAGTCATAGCCATGGCAGAACAGTTGGCCATTGAATTTACTGATATGCAAATGGCTTAAATTTGCCTTCATCTTCGAACACAATATATACCATACAACATCAGAGCTTTACAAGTAGGACTGATAGTGGATGATGGAAAGGAGCCATGTACAAAATGTACCTCGCTAGGTTTGCCCAAACGTGGGTACCATTAAAACAGATGCATGCAGATCATATACATTTGCACTGCCTTCCCTACCTTTTCCCTTCCCAATTCCAAGAACTGACTTGGGATTCAAATCCAGTAAGACAATAGTAATTGTAACAGTGTAATATAGAACTTTCAGCATCTATGACTTGCCAAGACTCACCAAGAAAACACTGTCCTTGGTGCTGAATGACTTTCCATAAGAAATGCTTTACTGTAAAGTAAAGTTCCCTGTGCTGGTAAGTTGTAGTTATTGGCAAACTCGCCAATAACTACAAAATCATATCCAGTTGCTTGAGTAACTGTTTTTTGGCGTATCGTATTACCTGGATGTCTAACCTTCATCGACGTTTATTGGCAAACTGTTAGCCCTATTTAAATACAAACAGTTAGCCCTATCTTGTATTTAGATGTAATTATAGCCCAGTATTGCTGTAACTCTTATTAGACAAGGTTGTTGAGGACTGTACTTACACCACATCTGTGTTCTTACAGTCCCCGTCCACTCTTCTTCGTTGCAGAGCGCTTCTTCCCAATGATGCCCTCCGAGCCCATGGATACAACCACCAACAGCAGCACACAGACCAGCCCCACCAAGGAGGCTGCCGCATGACCCTCTGTGTCCCGCTGCCGAAGGAAAGTAGTTCCTTGGGGCTGTCGTGGCCGGATTGTGACAGCACAGCTTTGTACAAAATAGGGGACAATGAAGGTTTTCTGAGTAACCAATATGATACGCTGGTAAGCCCTACCAAGCAGTGTCTGCAGAGGAGCTGGACCTTTTCTTTGAAAACAGCAACAACAAAAACAAAGAACGTTCCTTACTGATCCTGAAACCTCTTTTAATACCAACTGTGCATGTTTTCCAAAAGTGCTGAAGAAAATATTTGTAGCTGTTTTAAGGATTTATACCTTTAGATAAGGAAAAATGATAATAAGCTCATCTTGTGGTCTGCCCAACGGCAAGGTGTTAGTAAGACATACACTTAGATTACTTCTGCTTTGGACATAGAACGTAGAACTTAAAGAAGTAGGGAAAGTACTTTGAGATTTTGGGAATGGAGTTGTGCCAACCCAAAGTCATAACTAAGACTGCTCCTACCATGTAGATGCCTTTAACACAAGCGAACACAGCAGAATACTAATACATGATAATCAGTATCAAAATAGGTCTAGCTATATTATGATAAGGTGTCAGTTGCCGACATGGGTTGGACGAAGTTGGGCAAATTTTAGAAGTTAAAGAAATGGATTTTATAGCAGGCCAGATGATAAGCTTGATTAAGTACTAAGAAGTTGATTCATGATGAAGTTGATTCATTATATGACTATAAAATAAGATTATACACACAGCTGCAGAGAAAGGGCATGCTTGCCAACATATAGAATGAACAAATATTAACTCTTAACATTTATGTTTTCTTGGGATTGAATCAGATGTACAAATGTAGCTCTTGAGAGTCTCAAGATCAAAAAGGCAGGAGGTTTTGTAGTCTCCACCAGTTTAAATCTTTGATAAGGTCTCTGGTTGGAGCATGTTTTTCAGTGGTTAGAATTTTCACAATATTGAAGAATAGCTTGATGGATTTTAGGACTCAAGAAGTCATTTTCATTTTCTTCTGCAGAATTTTCTTGATATAGGAAAAGAGATATTGGAATAGTTTTACCTGGAGAGTTTTAGTGTTTAGCACGGACGTTCAAACCAAGTTTGAATACTGTACATTCTTGGGGTAGAGATTCAGCAGGAACAATTGTAAAAATGAAAGAGTTTTGTTGTTGCGGATCACAGAAAGTTTTTGCCAACCAGAGACGTATTTGGTCAATGTCAAGGTGCCACTGCCACTGTTGTAATCCTCCAAAATGTTCTGCCTTCTGTCGAAAATTCTGATTGGTTAGAATGAGATGAACTCTGTACAAAAAACAGTGCATTCAAGAAAGAACCCAGAATGTGTTAACAACTGGCAGTTGGAAAAGTTGTGAATAACGAATAACCACACGGTTCAGTTACTTCTTTGAGTTGGCATCTCACGTTTTACAGAAGTGAGAAGTGAGGAAAGCTTGCCAGTTCAAATGATCCTAGCCTCTTCTGCAGACACCGCTTTGAGGGCCTGTTTTCCGCTTCTATAAGACACAGCAACCTATAAGTAGCACCCTACAGAACTTAAAGACAGCCACGTCAGCTTCTTTCTCCACTGTTACGATTATTGCCAGTTAGTTAAGAATTTGAGATGTAACGTGGCTGAAATCTATTTTTCTGTGACTTATATAAGATGACTACTAAGCAAAAAGACGGAGCTGAGTGGGGGACAAACTTGTATGTTGACGTTGTTGGGTGTTGCACTTTCTATCCCTAGAAGGGAGTTAATCAGCACAAGGGAGAGTATTTATGAAGAGAAGAGAAGCCAAACGAAATTGCAGCAATAACTCTAAAGTGTGAACTATCAATATGTGTAGTGTGAATATCTTCTGGGCCTGTTGGCCATGTATCTGCTTCTGGAGACGAGAAAAAAAATGCACACGGAAGCTTTTAGAAATTTTATGCTTTGAATTCTATGAAGATCTAGCATCTATAAATGTAGTAGATAAGCCTTTTTTTTTACTCTGATCAATTTATAGGAAAATGTTACTAACCTATTTTTGCTGTCGCCAGGTCTTCATTGAACAGTGGTTTGAAACATTACAAAAGTAAGGGGCCTTGTCTCATGTTTGACTTTGCCAAAGTTAACTCCTGTACGAATCCTAAATTTTTCCTAGGACAGGGAACTGTACATTCTGTCAGTAATGACATGATATGGAAACGTTACTGTTTGTCAGTCATAGTTGTTGTTCCATGAAGACCTGAGTGCTGACTTTGCGAGCGTGCTATCTGTGAAGTCGATGGCACCTTGTTGTATCAAGTTCTTGACACCGAGGGTTCAACTGAAACATTTGAGAGATTCTGCTAACGCTGCTATATATATATATATATCTATATCAATATATGTATATTCTACAAGTGTCTCACGCGAAGTCATCATCTGAAAGAAACTTTTTGACTTCTGTCATCATCTTGGTAGCCTTTTTGGCATATGCCAAATGTTTGACAGAATTTTTTGACATAGGAAATTTATTTCAATGTTTTGAAAGTTAAGAGAAATTCCACATGAATTGTTTGAGTTGGAAACGTGTCCGGATGGTGGACTTTGCGTGACACACTGTCGTAGCCTAACCTTGCTAATGATGCCTCTGACAATTCCTGCTGATGTCTTCCACGTCTTCAAACCCACGTCCGCTTCATCGTAGTGAAATCCCGACCACTTTACGTCCATTCCAAAACTGAAAACGTTGCGTTTTGCACACAAACCAACCCAAACACGGTTCTGCTCTATCTGCCCTGCCATCCTCGATTGTGTAAATTTTAATTTGGAAAGAGTTGCACAAGTTTCTGACTAGAGTGGTTTGTACAGAAAGGATGTAAATAAGCTAAAAGTGTGAAAATTATTTAGATATTCTTAATATATATTTATATATCCCTGTATAAAATGGTTTCTAGACAGGGGTATGTATCATAGA
>NW_017803976.1:1241503-1242169 GCF_001625305.1 Branchiostoma belcheri
GAAGCTTTTAGAAATTTTATGCTTTGAATTCTATGAAGATCTAGCATCTATAAATGTAGTAGATAAGCCTTTTTTTTTACTCTGATCAATTTATAGGAAAATGTTACTAACCTATTTTTGCTGTCGCCAGGTCTTCATTGAACAGTGGTTTGAAACATTACAAAAGTAAGGGGCCTTGTCTCATGTTTGACTTTGCCAAAGTTAATTCCTGTATGAATCCTAAATTTTTCCTAGGACAGGGAACTGTACATTCTGTCAGTAATGACATGATATGGAAACGTTGCTGTTTGTAAGTCATAGTTGTTGTTCCATGAAGACCTGAGTGCTGACTTTGCGAGCGTGCTATCTGTGAAGTCGATGGCACCTTGTTGTATCAAGTTCTTGACACCGAGGGTTCAACTGAAACATTTGAGAGATTCTGCTAACGCTGCTATATATATATATATATATCTATATCAATATATGTATATTCTACAAGTGTCTCACGCCAAGTCCTCATCTGAAAGAAACTTTTTGACTTCTGTCATCATCTTGGTAGCCTTTTTGGCATATGCCAAATGTTTGACAGAATTTTTTGACATAGGAAATTTATTTCAATGTTTTGAAAGTTAGGCCATGTTGATTTGATTATATGGATGACATCCGCGCGCGCATGAATTTTCGGCC
>NW_017803976.1:1242189-1271580 GCF_001625305.1 Branchiostoma belcheri
AATTTTCGGCCGTTTCCAAAAAAAAAGTTTTCAACCATACTGTAAACCGCACAAAACAGTTGCAAAATGAGCAAATATATACCGTAAGTTGCAAAAAGAATATTCAAAAATGATACCAATGTCGCAAAATGCCAAAATCAAACAAAAAAGACAAAAATGTAAAGAGAAATGAATTTAAAGAGTAGATTATTCACCAAACCATACACTGTGTCATTTTTTCAACCTTCATGACCACGCAGTTTTCATAATGAAAGCAACTTTTTTTTTGCAAAACTTTTTTTTTATTCGCACGCGCGCATCAGTTTTGGGGTTCCCAGAGGATGTCATCCATATAATCAAATCAACATGGCCTTAAGAGAAATTCCACATGAATTGTTTGAGTTGGAAACGTGTTGACCTGTCCGGATGGTGGACTTTGCGTGACACACTGTCGTAGCCTAACCTTGCTAATGATGCCTCTGACAATTCCTGCTGATGTCTTCCACGTCTTCAAACCCACGTCCGCTTCATCGTAGTGAAATCCCGACCACTTTACGTCCATTCCAAAACTGAAAACGTTGCGTTTCGCACACAAACCAACCCAAACACGGTTCTGCTCTATCTGCCCTGCCATCCTCGATTGTTTGTGTAAATTTTAATTTGGAAAGAGTTGCACAAGTTTCTGACTAGAGTGGTTTGTACAGAAAGGATGTAAATAAGCTAAAAGTGTGAAAATTATTTAGATATTCTTAATATATATTTATATATCCTGTATAAAATGGTTTCTAGAACAGGGGGTATGTATCATAGACAAGTGCACATTGTGATTGAGAGAAAAGGAGATCTGTATGATTCTGCCCTATTTTCAATGCAGAATTTTGATTTTTTTAGAGCCCCTTACTTGGAACAATTTTATGCAAGAGAGGAAGAAGTATTTCGATGAAATGGACATGTGGGTTGAACTGCCGCGTATTGAGACCCTATGTTTAACATGGGTTGACTTTAGTGGCTGTGAACGTTGTTGTAAAATGTCTTGGAAAGTGTTGTTTGCACTGAGAAGACTAAATTATTCCAATTAACAGTAGGAACTAATCAATTATTATTATGTTCCCCTTTATTTTCCGTTGTCTTTGTTCTCTGTAGGCCTGAAAGTGCCACCCCTGTGTACCAGCTGTACCCAGTACACAGCATGTCGGCAGAACGTACTGCACCTGTGAGAAAACCCGATTTTACGCGTTATTGTTGGATGTTTGGTCAATGTTGCACCTGAATTGTGCCCGTTGCAGACGATATCTCTTCTGATACAACATTTGAAAACTATGGACGGAATGTTGTCCTAAAATACGGGAATACGACCTTAAACAAGTTGTTCTGCACAATACGTTATAGGGTCCACACAGGTGCAGTACGTTCTGCCGATGTGCTCCTGTACACAAATGTGTTGTTGTTCTTGTGTGTGCTGACTGTTGTTTTTGTGTTCATGGGCCGTGTGGTTATTTTGTACCATGCTTTTTTACCAGCGGCTTTGTAGCCAAAGGACATCGAGTAGCTATGCAGTGCTTTATGCAAATGCCTTGTGCCTAGATGCTTAAATTTATGCCTCTTGCACCTATCAGTGTAATCCCTTAGAAGGAGGGGGTCATACCCGCACATAGCTTATAACGACGGCAAAACCTTAACAGGAACCATGGTACTTCAGTTCAGAAAATGGCCGTGTAATTTGAACACAGGATTGGATGTACTAATGCCTGTTACAGAAGGTTTTGCAATTTAGTCACCCCCTCCACCTTTGGGGTTTACATTGAGAGACCCATTATGCTGAAGGAGAAACAAACAATGGGCTTCCGAAAGTTGGGGGGGAAAATTGAAGAATGGGAACTCTCATTTGTTAACTGGTCTGTTACGGTTTGGACCAGCCTTTTATTTTATTTTATTTTCCGAAGATGTATCGAAAAGAGTGCAATATTTTTGTAATAAAGAAAGGAGTAACACAAAGGACAGAGTTTTAAAAGATGTGTGATGATCTCGAAAATGTTATGACTCGTATATAGACAATGATGCGTTGGTATGTTGATAAGAATTGATACTGCAAGCAAAAAGTGTGGATTGTGTTATGGATGAGAAACTAGGGATGGGTAACTCTGCTTTGAGTAATTTTAGAGCAATTGTTTGAAGTGCCTCTGTTTACTGCATAACTGCTGTCTCCATGGTAACCAGATGACCCCGACCTTTCACCTTTCACCCCTTGCTTGGGAAACAACCCTCCTCACTCAATTGCTCCGGTGCCCTCGGATGATGAATCTGCTAGAACAGTTACTTAATCAATAAATCCGCTTGTATCTACTGTAAGATGCATTCTATTGACAATGTTATACCGTACTGTACTTTACAATGTATTTGCAGTTTTTTCTTTACCGTAGGTGATAGCATAAAATAAGACAACTAACTAATGAGTAGGAAAAGTCCATGTCTCGACTGTGAACCCTCCAATGCTGCTCACCCCCTGAGTTGGATGAGCTGTTCCAGAGGTTAAGGGATGATTGGTAATGCCTGGAACATTCCATGATGTTAGTAGGGGTGGCAGGACACATTTCTATATTGTGGAGGGAGCTACTGGAATAAGAAAACGTGGACAACAATGTGCCTCTGTATTTCTGATTGCAAAGCTTGGTGAAACACAGTATGGGAAGATACAGTACCTTATGTTACTTGACACAACACAGCAGACAAGTTTACAACGTATAGCCATTAATGCACAATAAATGTTGCATTCCAAACTTCAGCAACACGACTCTGCCTCTTTTTTTCTGTTTGATTTCTTTATCAAAATTTGACGTGTAAGTCAGCAATAGAATTGACATTGAGGGCAGTATTTAGTAGGGATAGAATGGAAGTCTTTGGGAGTATACTGTGACAACAAGGAAACAGATTATGTTCGGTTTTGGCGATTGATCATCATAGTCATTTGCATCCTGTCGGACGATAGCCGCCAGCCGCAACGTTACATATATATACTAGTAGCTATAATTGTGCTCAGATAGAGATAGAAAACTGCACTCAATTAGAAGTAGAATCTAGAAGTTAACAAGAATTCGGGGATCTCATACCTCCATGAAATATATGAGTTTTTGTAAGTGTTTTTTATTTGTCTCACTGACTATGGAAATAAGGTCGTAATTTGCAAAATCTAGTTTAATTCATGGACTCAAAATGAACATATGCCTGACTAAAATGGATATTTCCTGACGTGTGATATTTCAGTAGTCGGGAGAAGCCTCAATGTCAAGAACAAGAGCAGAATAGATCTGAAGTAAAAACCCCATAAGAGCCCATCTGGTTTCCCAAGTCACAAAATGCCGAAATCTGAGAGGGCTTCTTTCGGAATGGGTGCTCCAAAACGGGGTCGTAATAGGGTATGAATTTCCTCTTTTTCAATTTTAGAAAAATGGAACTTTTGACATTTTTCAGCCTCCCTGTTATTAGAGTGCACTCCTTGTAGTCTCCTTTCTATTCCTACCCATTGCCTTTTCTCAAATTTTCTTCATTCTCGAGTTATACGTCAAAACGTGATTTTGCGATCAGCTGATCGCTTGCAAAAGTGGCCACAGTCTTTGCAGAAGTGTTTTTTTCCGTGTCGATCTCATTACCATGTGAATGGAAACCAAGCAGATGGTGGAAGGCAAAATCGTAACTGTTTGGGGTTTGCCATAGTTTAATATACCGCTGGCAGAGGCTGTCTCCATTCATATGATATTGAGATTGACACTGAAAAAATTCACAAATTGATTTCCTTCGTATATTGCAATCGGTGTGTTAATATTCAGTTTGTTGCCATTAAGAAAAGACCAGGTTCAAACTGGCGCTATCCCTGTCCTTGGTGCTGAAAGCTATCCCTAAACAACGCCCCTCCCCTTTTCGTAAGAATATTACGCGGTTGCCGAGCATTTTCACCTCCCCTAACCTCATAAATCGGCTCCTTTTCTCTATAGAGGCAGTTCTTACGACTCTGTAGCTTATCTGGGGGGAAATAACGGCCCAAAATAGTCCCGTTCGCCCGAAAATCCATCGTAACTTCAGTTGTTTACATGAAAAGTAAAGCGGCTTTATAGTTTTGAGTCGGTTGTCCATATTTGGTCAAAGAGGCCTACGTCATCATTGTTTCTCTTTATTATCCAATCGGGCTCCACGACTCAAACACATAGACATGATGATAACCAATCAGCATCAAGGATACATCGGTTAATGCCCTCTGCGCCATGGATCAAAAGCGACTTTTAGCAGTCGGTGAAATTATTGCATGTAAAAATCCCCTCAAGTACCTGCAGTAATTCCGTGAACTGCTAGGGTTCCTCATTGACACGTGTGATGAATTGGCATTATGGCGCCTGTGGATGCATCCAATTAACTATATTAAACGTTAGGTAGTAAACTTCGTAAAGAAGAGTGCACGTTCGCCAGGGAAAGATTCTTCTGCACACCTCAGGTATGAATTATTACACTTCTAGAAAGGGTTTGGTGGAAAAACTGGAACGAAAAGTTTATGCATTTATGCGTTTTATTGATGTTTGTTTCATTGATGTTTGTTTCAAGGACCGTGATGCCTGGCGGGAAAAAATGAAGAGGAGCAAGGGGCCAGTTCTGGCCTAAGCATTTAGGCAGGTAGGCAGGTTTCATTTTTCGTTGCTGAACATATTTTCCTTGATTTTATTGTTATTATCAGTTCTTAACCGTCCAGAAAACACCTAGACGTGAAGAATTGATCATATAGAAAATATTGCAACAACTAGTTATGTAATTGCTTGCGCTATTTTTACTTTAAACGCCAATGTTTACACCCATTCCTGCCTATATCAAACCCAGCATATCTACTCTGTTCGCCAGGAGGATTACGTAACCACCTTGCATGACGTAATGAGGCACCTGGACTTAATGTATGCATATTTTTTAGCCTCGTTATCAGACGAAATCCGTTGATTCGATTGGTCCTCCTTTTAATCGAATTAATGCTCAGCAAAGACCTGTCAAATGGCCATTTTATTGAATACTGTAACTTATGAAAATCTAAGACTTGCTTCGCCAGAAGCGTCCTTTTAGTCACAAATTGCGGACGTTTCGGTTATATTCGGTCATATGATGTAACGCTACCATTATGATACCAATATAATACCTTTGTGATATTATGGTTGATCCAAAACAAGTTGAAACTAATGTTAACTTACATATTTTTAATTTAATAATCGTCGATAAAGAGAAATAAACACTAAAAGATCGAAGTAATATTTTACACGTATGTCGCGTGAAATTTACTCTTGTTGTACCGAGTCATTATAGACGTATTCCTAGAGGCATATATCGCAATAGTACTAATTGTAATGTTTGTAAGTTGTCACCTACTAGCTAGAATATGTTTTAATCGCAATCAAAAGATAAATGGGTCCAACAAATATCAATTATTGGAAAATTACTAACTTATGTTTTCCTCCTAAATTTGTAAAGTTGAATGATGACGCCAGAAAAATTTCGAATTTGTAAGATGAAAGCCATGATTAAGTCATCGTATTTTTCTGGCCTGTATGTGTGGTGATTTCCTATTGGCCTGTCATTTATCTTATGTTGAATTGATTATCGAATGCAAATTTTGCAGGTGGCACATGTGCGTGAAACACTTCTTTTCAAGATGGCGAGTGTGCATGTAAGGAAAGAACGAGCGGGTAAAATTCCACCCAGGAAGACGCGCCATGTCCACCTTAGTGGTAAGTTGTACTTTAAATTGCCGTAGATACTCTCCGGACTATTGTATCAAAATCTCCTTTAAGTTAAACTAAGCAAAAAGACAGAATTTCGATGATAAGTTTCGGCAGTTATCCCCACGAGTTAACGCTGCACTTAGTTAAGTAACCGATGGGGGCGCATTTGCGTGGTCGATATTAAAAAAAGCACAATTCATTTAACGTTACCACTATTCAACTGCTTATTCATTTTTTTTGCACCCTAATCATCAATTGTTTGAACATGGGTCAATTAAGTTTTATTCAATGAGGGAAGTTAATGATCCTGAAATAGGAAAACGACACCAATCTTAAGAGGTGCACTTTGTAAGTAATCCGCTGAGGAGCGCCTTAATGTGACCCCTGACCTGAACAGCTTTGTTTGAAACGTGGTTTGGCTTTGCTGTTGTTGTCCTGTGTGTTTTGGTCAAATTTTATGCGTTCAATGTAAAACAAAATTGTTCCGACGCCAAGAGCAAGCAGGAGGGACACGACAGTACCGTTTTTGTGAAGAGGATGACTGGACAAGGTGATAGATAGGCCTTTTAAAGACAGACGAGTGGGGAGGGGGGCGGGTAAACAGAGTTGTTTATGTATCAAAGACCGTATCCAGGGGAATGATATGCGTCACATAGTGATCAGGAAGGTAAATCTGTAGGGAGAAAACACACCAAGAATCCACCATAAGCTTGACTGTAAGAGAATCGGTGTTTTGATCTGAAACAGGTCAGGACTTTTTTCTACGCAACGGTTGTTGTTGTCTCTGGTATTCCGCTCTCATTGGTCGGATGTTGGTCACCATCAGTGCCTTTGTGAAAAAGGATGAGTGCATCAACTTGATGATCAAGAGCGTCCCCCTGGTGTTTGTCCTGATGTCGCGATGAGAGAAAGATGACTACCGGAAAGTCCTCGAGAAGATCGTGGAGATCCTGCCAGCAGCAAATGTGACCCGTGCCATGATGGACTTCGAGAAGGTGATGTGGTCAGCAATGTCCTGTGTGCTACCTGACGTTAGGAAGATGGGGTGCAGCTTCCACTGGGCCCAGTGCCTCTTCAGATAGCTTCAGAAGCTCGGGCTTCAGATGACCTACATGCAGAAGGGTGCGACCTACAAGTACCTCCGACAGATCCTGTCACTGTCAGTGCTGCCCCCGGAAGTGATCCCAGCGGAGTGGGAGAGGCTGAAGGCACAGGAGACCACACTGGCACTGCTGAGGTTCGCAGCCTACGTGGACAAGCGGTGGGTAAAGTCCACGTTCCACCCTCCCCAGTCATGGACTGTCTTCAAGAAGGCAGTCCGAACGAACAATGACGTGGAGGGGTGGCATAATGCATTAACAAGAGAGCCGCTGACAAGTGCCACCTGCCGTTCTACTTGCTCGTACCCCAGCTCAAGAAGGAAGCAGCACTTGTGGAGCTGAACATACCGCTCGTGCGGGACCAGAAGCTGTCGCGCACTCAAAGGAAGGGGAACAGGGAGGCACAGGAGAAGATCTTCAGGCTTTGTTGGCAGAGGTACGAAGATGGGGAGCTGACTACCAGCGAACTGTTGCGTGCCGCCAGCCACTACTGCCCGGAGCCGGCACGGCACTACACGGATCGTGGTGATCGTGAATATTGTTATCGGACATAGTTGTAGATAGTAATTTCTTGATTAAATGACTCAGTGGTTGCAACTAAAACGACTACAGTGAATAAAACCGGACTTTTTTAAGTTACAGTAAATATAGTGTGTAAATAAAACTTCATGTTAATAAATCTTGTTTTGTTGGTGTCATGAAATTCGGCGTCGTTATTTCCGTTTCTTTATTCGTACCGGTCACTTCTTTTGTTACTAAGATGGTTGATGGGGGCATAGCATTAGCGGGGTTCATTAGCGGAAGAAAAGAAGACCCCTTGGGTCACGCGATGCATGCCGGTATAGCATCAGTTGTCGGTGGCGAAGAATATTTGTGTGCGTTGTACGGAAACGGAAACATTGTATTTTCTGGTTCTATCTCGTTCTACGCTGCCACATGGGCATTATTTAGTAAGAAAATGGTGATGAGTGGTTTTAGTCTGACAGATAAACTTTGAAGCGGTATTGTATGTCGATTTATTGGAATTTTGTCGGCGCAGATAGGACCGGAAGCCAACGAAAGTGCGTGCGCCATTTTTATTATGTTGGCCTGCCGCACACGCACATGAACGTCTAAAAATGTTGTACACATCGCCTTATATATGTTGAATATCGCTATGTTCTAAGCTTTTATTGTCGTGGTCGCCAACATGAGACTTCGCCTGCTTGCTGTTTAGTGCGGAGAAAGGTAACAGTCCCCGCCGTCGCAGCCTGCCGCCGCAGTCTGCTTGAAAATCTGCAAAATTCATCAAAATTCGGGGGAAATTACTACATTACACATAAGTGACAGCAGCTCTAATGTGTTAGTAAATCCCCATGTGAAAAGAGTAC
Source organism: Branchiostoma belcheri (assembly GCF_001625305.1). NCBI lineage: Eukaryota > Metazoa > Chordata > Leptocardii > Amphioxiformes > Branchiostomatidae > Branchiostoma > Branchiostoma belcheri. Next base: position 1,250,386 of record NW_017803976.1, read on the forward strand.
CTGACTATACCCTGTAACGAAATGACTCAATGTCATGTAACGAAACCACTTCCATCATGTAACGAAACATCTGCAACGAAACGACCATGTAACGAAACGACCGGTATTCTTTACATCTGCTTTGGTAGCTGTTAAATTCCCACTCTCTCAATCCCCAGACTCGCGAACTTGACTCATCCATCATGTACTGTGTGACTTTAGAACCATGGACAGCACTCAGGTTTTATGTTTTTGATAACTTCATGACTTAACATACAGTATGATACAAGTCATGTAACATTACCTTTTTTGTCCCCAGTTCAAGCAGTTCAGAGTTTGACCCCATAATTTAATGAAAAAATGTTTTCAGATGGATGTGATGAATAACTTTAGAGATGGATTTTTCACTTATTGTAAATTGTTATCATAATGTTTGCCTTTGCATATGAGCTTGATCTGCTTGTCAATTTTCATGAACTGATATTTAAAATGCATGTGTTGTTGGCTCTGATGTTTTTGTACCCAGTTGTAATTTGATGAATGTCAATATTATGAGATGCATATCTTGTTGTTATTTGTATTGTGATATACATGTATCTTCTATGTGATATCAAGTGTGATTGTTGTTTGGTTATGATATTCTACATGTCTGTTCTCTTCTTTTACCTGACATTAAAAATGTTCCATTTGTTCTTTTCCCAACCAATACAAGATTATAGAACAAATGTACTGTGATATCTTATGTACATGTGATATCATGTGTGAGATGTTTTTTCTTGTGATTGTTGTTTGGTCAGAATATTCTATGTTCTTTTGGCTGTGCCCTTCTTTTGCCTCAAATGTTTTTTGTGCTCTTCCTTCAACCAAAGCAGGTTTTGAAACAAATGTTGTATCCTTTGTGTATGTAAATTTAGCATGAGATTTTTCTGAATGTTTATTTCTTTGACACCCTATAGAGCTTATGGGAAGCTGGGACTGCACCTGGCCATGTTCCTGTGTGTGTTCCTGAGGGACCTGTCATCTATCTACGAGACAAGAGAACATCAGACCTTGACCGTGAGTTTGCTTTTATTTTTAGAACTCTTTCAAAAAGGGGTCTGCGTGCCGCAATGCGTAAGCACTTGTATTAGATTTGCATAATGTAAAGTCAGGTTGCTATGACTGTCTTGAATGTTGAACGTAACATTATGGGTAAAGCATTAGGCCTGCATGAATAAAGCGTAATGCTGGGTCGCTGCTTTGCATACTTTTCTGCCTTGCCATTTAAATTTTGCATAATTCGAAGTAAATCTATGTGTTAAGCAATTCCAGTCTGCATGAAGGAAGAATTATAAATCGTGGCCACTGCTTTTAGTGCAAAGCGTGATCGGGATCTCCCATGCAGACCCCTAAAAATGACAATGAAATATGTTGGAATAGGGCCTCTCTGTGATCCTCTGAATTTTAGTTCCAAACACATGATTATCCAAATTGGTCCTCTCTACTATTCATTGTCATTTTTGATTGAAAGAGTTCACATTTCTTTACTAATATCTAGTTTAAGGTTCACACACAGTGACTAATATTTGTATGCATTTATGGTGTAGAACACAGTTCTAGTACATTTTCCTACTAAGGAAAGCACGAAAAATACTGTCTGTTGTTTCATTCTGGATAGCAATGGGATACGTTTTCAAAAGCATTTGTGATCAAATTGTTTTCCCTGAAATTAAATGCTTTGGTCACATAATGATTGTTGGAAATATGTCCTATTTCCTTACAGAAGAGGGAAAAGGCAATATGTTGTGCTTTCTTTCTGTAGTATGAAATGTTACCTACAGTACTGTAAAGCTGTGTGTGATGTTTGAAAGGGAGGAATTGAGTTATGGAATCAGCAAAACAAAAAAATCTTAAAGTTTTGTGAGGATTCTAACTTATACGTCGGTGAAGGTTAGACATGCAGGTAATAACATACCGCCAAAAACAGTTACTCAAGCAACTGGATATGATTTTGGAAACGGTCAGACATTTCATATAGCATCCACTACCTTTTGTCAGTGACTCTAAGAGAACGCAGGAGAAATGCAGGTTTATGATCATTTCTTTATTTGCAAAATTATGCCCGAAGGCTAATTGCTTTACAGTCAAAGATACTAATACAGTACAATACAACACAATCAAATGATAGGAGACAGACAACTGTTGGGAAAAGCTTATACTACTACGCTTGCTATTATGAGGTTTGACTTCTTCTTTGAAGGCAGTGGATAATGAATAGTCCCACATTCTGTATAATCCAGGGGTTTGTGATCTTAGTAGAAACGTAGTCTTTTGATAATCTTCTAAATGATGCAAGGATGGAGAAATTGTTGTAACTGTCTGAAATAATCTGTTTCTGTCGGTCTCATAGTGTGGACGCTGGCTAACAAAATGTGTAAGTGAAGACAATTTTTGGAAGTCCGTAGCATTGTAATTTAGTTTCTAGACAGTAGACAGTATAACTAAACAGTACATTAAATAAGATGTAAATATAAGCACAGTGAGGGATGTCTGTTAACACTTCTAAACAGTCGTATACAGTGAGAGGTTGACACACAATTAGGATTACTAGCCAGCATTTCATGGAAGTTTAGGTTGTGTAGCTAAAAGGTACTGTGGACACAGTCAACTTTTGAATTCAATCATTGCAACCACATATTACAATTTAAAAAGTACTGTAAACAGTTTCAGTGTGACACAGGTAGCATTTAAGGGTAGTTTGTAAAAGAAATAATTGTTAAAATGTAGATGTAAATAAAGCAAAAGAACTTTACAGGGAATAATCTAAGGAAATACAGTACATGTAGTTTTGTTTTGCTGATTTCTTTTAAGTCATGTAGACCCCAGACTTTGATATCACTGTTAATGGACTTGTAGCAATGCTAACCTCCTGTTGGAAAATTCAGGGCTCGTCTCATGTTGATCTAGTAGAGTTTGACAGTGATGTTTTGCGCTGACAGACTTTATTTGATGAGCTTGAGAGTAGGTCTGGGCTTTGGTGCAGGAGGTTTGAATTGTTGCCAGTACGTTAACAGTGATATCAGAGTTTGATCGAGAGTTTAAATTACTGCATTACAAAACACAATTCCTCTCTTTCCATATGTTCTATCCTTACACTTCTTGTCGCTTGGCTTAGCTTAGCCTGGAGGAGGAACGTCTGTCCCAGGGTTCTTACACATGCCTCGAGTCTGCGTAGTAGACATGCACACACCTGCAGTCACATTTTCGTGAGGAGCCATTTAACGTTTATTGTAGCCGGCGACTTCAATTTCATGTTAAGCAACACTGAAAAATTCTTCATATTGTATATATGGTTGAATGCCAAATTACCCCTAAATTGTTGCTTCAGACCTTTACACTTAAATTCTTCTGCCGAAAAACTTCACATCTAAGCCGGCTGCATGAATTCCACATTCTTACCCTCTTAATGTTGTATGAATCCAAAATTGCCCCAAAATTGTCGCGTTGGACCTTTACACTTAAATTCTCCCACCAAAAAACTTCGTATCCTAGCTGGCTGCATCCTGTTCGTATTGTATGAATACCAAATTGCCCCAAAAATTGTCGCTTTAGACCTTTCTTCACACTTAAATTCTCCCGCCAAAAAAAATTACTTGGCACCCTCAGCTGTTTAATTAATTGGATTAAGTTTTCCCGCCAAAAAACTTAGTATATAGAGCACTGTAACCTTGAACTTGTGCCCCCCTTCCCACTCTTCCTGCCCACCTCTCACAACTCAGAGTATGTTAGTTACACTGTTCTCTGGGCTTCTTCGAACATGTAGTCACCACACTCTGCTACATGAACACTTTGTTGATCGAGTGCAGTTTTTCCACCACTTAGACTTTAGAATAATCTCTCGCTCTCCTGGTCGATCAATGCACTAAGTGTACTCCCCGGGGGATGTCTTTTCGGAGACATTGATGCTTCGACACATCAGTATACCAGTGCAATTGACCGACCAGGAGAGCGGGAGATTATTCTAAAATCTAAGTGGTGGAAAAACTGCGCTCGATCAACAAAGTGTTTGTGTAGCAGAGTGTGGTGACTACATGTTCGAAGAGGTCAAGAGAACAGTGTAACTAACATACTCTGAGTGGTGGGCAGGAAGAGTGGGAAGGGGGGCACAAGTTCAAGGTTAGAGTGCTCTCTATACTAAGTTTTTTGGCGGGAAAACTTAATCCAATTAAGTAAACAGGTGAGGGTGCCAAGTAATTTTTTTTTGGCGGGAAAATGGACTGAACAAGGAATTAGTGTGGAATTAATACAAAGATAGACAAGTTTTTTGGCGGGAGAATTTAAGTGTAAAGAAAGGTTTAAAGCGACAATTTTGGGGGCGGCGGCGACGACAACAATGCAGCCAGCTGTAATACGAAGATTTTCGGTGAGAGAATTTGAGTGTAAAGGTCTGCATGAAACAACATTTGAGGGGCAATTTGGCATTCAACCATACAACATATTTTTTTAGTGTTGCTTAACATGAAATTGAAGTCGCCGGCTACTATAAACGTTGAATGAAAAAAGAGAAATGTGAGTGCAAGTGTGCATGTGGAGTGTTGTCTCGTGTTAATAGAGAAACCATACTCACACCTCCCCATCTTCTTTCACGCAGCCCTGCCTACAAAAGTCTGGTTCTTCCTCCTGTTGCAGTCCAGTCTCCGGGTCCGCATCTTGAAGACAGAGAAACAAAAGTTTAAGTCACTGTATTGACAACAGCAATTGGCCTTACTAAAGCATGATATTATATCACACAACATGCAAGTTTATGATCATAGTTAAGTTGTAGCTGAATGTTGCATTTAATGGTCCAACGTGCTGCAAAAGGAATCCATAAAAGTGTGACGTGCTGTATCTCAAATGACTGAAAGTGCAATATGGGACCAAGGAGGTTATACTGTAGACATTATAACCTCTTTCGTGGGCCAGTCTAGAAAAGTGTGACATAATGTGTAATTAAAAGCAGCAGTGCAAGCTTTAGTGACTGGACAAGTGGATTATATGATAGAAATGTATTAACATGGGTGTGTTGCTGAACAAATAAACTATACTCACAAGTCACAACTGTGCCCACTGTCTTCATTTCCGTCTGCATCGTCAAGTCAACTGGTTTCTCCCAGACCGGACAGCCAACCTTCAGGACACACCTATAAACGATATGAAACGATAGTACATGTAAGTGTGATGGAAAAATATCCCCAGGAAACACTGAATAACCATAATTAATGATAACATCATCCAATTCAACTATCCCATTGATTGAATAGATTTTTAAGGAGTTAGGCTCTAGAAAACTGCCTTTAGAAGTATTACAAAATGTATTGTGCTTGTAGCATGTCACACCTCAGAGTTCGTATTGATAATAACATGCGAGACTAGGAATAAGTCATGTAAGTTGTCAAGTACGTTGCTTGAATCAATGCATAAAAAGATAGGCTTTTCAAAGTGTTACTGGTAACAAGCTATGCCACAGCTCTTAATACATCCAATAGGAAAGGAAAAATCTATGACATTGTTGGTAAGTATTGTCTCACCTGCATGAACATGTACAAACTATGTGTTTTCAGGTCAACTGGTTTGTTGAGCCGTCATCACAGTTTTTTCCCAGTCAGGACAAGAATGCCAGGACACACCTAACTAACATCAATAATAATGAATAATTAGTGTGATGCTCCCCAAACAATTTCCAGGCAACTAGGTGATTATGAAAGTGATAAAATCCTGCAATTCAACTACCAGTATCCCTTTGCTTAGATATGTACAGTGTTAAAAGTTGAAAAGTTGAAAGCATCGTCTCACCTGTACAAACTCTTCACTCTGTCGTCAACTTCAAGCTGTCATCTAGCCTGGTTTGGACAGGAACATCAGGACTGCTGACCCTTATTATACCTACATAATCATAAAAGAACAATTGATGCCAGGTACATGATTTATAATTGTATGAATGGGTAACTAGCTACCAGGTAAAGATGAACTCTTGTATGCGACCTTTTACTTTGCCTCTGCCTAGAAATGTTGACAAGTGCTCAAGAAGTGTAATATACTAGTCATTTATTCAAGTCAAAGGCAATACAAAATTCATGTGAAAGACTGTTTGCTACATGTGTGTTATTTCTATAATGTGTAAGACGTAAGGGAAGAGTGCTAGAGTCAAACAGATCTTCTAAAGCAATTATTGTCTCACCTGTGGATGTTGTTGTTTTCATCTTGCTCTTGTGTTTTTGAGTCACCCAATCTGGTCCAATCTTCTCTTGTCAGGTTCAGACAGTAGTCTTCAATACTGCATCAGTCAGCAGCCAACTAAACTATACAGACATTAGAAGTTACACACTTGTAAATAGTAGGTTGAATGCAGAATTCTCACCTGAGAGTCATCTTCGGTCTTCAAATCACCTGGTCTGGTCCAATTTATTCTTGTCAGGTTTACAAAGAATTCACCACTACTGCATCAGTCAGCAGCCACCTAACTTGGACACAGACATTAGGAAGTTACACACTTGTTTCAAATAACACCAAATAGCTGTAGTTAAAATGCAGAATTGGGATTTTTCTTACCTGATATTCCTCTTCGGTCTTCAAATCATCTGGTCAGGTCCAGTCTGTCTTGTCAAATTCAGACAGTAGTCTCCACTACTGCATCAGTCAGCAACCACCTACAGTACATGTAACTACAATGTATATACAGACATTAAAAGTTACACATTTGTCATAAATAATACCAAGTAAATGGTGGATAAAATACATAATTGGAATTTTCTCACCTGATATTCCTCTTGGGTCTTCAAATCATCTAGATCTGGTCTGGTCCAGTCTGTCTTCTCAGGTTCAGGCAAGAGTCCTCACTACTGCATCAGTCAGCAGCCACCTACATGTAACTTGGACACAGACATTAGATGTTACACACTTGTCCATCATCTAATCATAGAGACATTACAAGTTGGACAATTGTTATAAAAACTAGCAACGCACGCACTCACCTTAAATGTCTTTACTTTAAAACAAACACATACCTCCACGAAAACTCTACATAATGACCATAAAACGGGAATAGAAACAACAGTAAAATAAATCAACCCCCTTCAACTGAAACTTTATGTGGAATACAAAAAAAATCGGCGCAAGATGTTTTGAAAACAGGAATTGTTTTCAGCAACAACCGTTATATAGTCAACTGTAGTGTTTGCGCCAGAAATACTTGGGCTTGGTCATTACTCTTTACTGAATTACTCTAAAATCGAAACGAACAAGCTTTTAAATTAATCATAATACCTTGCAACTGATAATAAAGAACGAAAGTATGGTTAACTCGACATAACTAGTTTTCAAACGTTTTGTATCGTATTCATTTAGGCGCCCTGAAGCTTTGAGGCCCCCATCTTGTTTACGCAAATTTTTGGCGGGAAAAATAACTATTATGTACACGGCCACATTCCAACAGGTGTTTTGAACCACGTGGAGATAAAAAAAGGGTTGCTCGATACACAATTTCTTTCAAGAAATATAACCTCAAAACGCTGAACAATTGAAAAAGACATGCACATACATATTAACACTCTACAAGTGCACCGCACATTGAAAATGTTGTTGAAAACGCGGTAACTTGATAGACTTTTTCTAATCTAAGCCTGTATATAAAATTAGGAACGGTCGCTCCCTAATACAGAAATAGATCATTTCTTACGGAGTATAACTTGACTTGTTCGTACTATAGCTGCCAAGGAATAATGTCAGCCAATTAAGTTGCTGGTTTACCTGCAACAATAAGCGAAGTCGTCTCCATACCACGCCACTCTTCCCAACTGTCTCGCCATTTTTGTCTTCTCCAAAATTCGCCAGGTCAGGAAATTCGCATTTTCTTCTCAAAACATCACCAGAACGGCACAAATCCAGAGCAAAAACTCCCAGACATTCAACTGCACACTTACTAAGACATTCTACCGACGATAACGCTAAAAAGCATCCAGAAATTTGTATTAAAAAATAAGCCCAGAGTATCCCCGTCGTACGAAATCACCATTTTGAACGGACCATACCAAACTCGTTTTTACACAGGTGTGCAGAACGGCCGTGCATAATTAATGTCAAGTTGGTAATCTAATTATGACGACCAATGACGGCCCGTTTCGGTGCCAGGCACTTATATGTGTCGAAGAATGAGGATTACATTACCTAATTACGAAGAATACTAACGTTAATATCAATCTCGGTAAAAAAAAATGATGGACGAAAATGCAGCTACCAGTCTGCTGCAGTACCAAGGTCAGGCACCAGGAGGCCCATATTTGACCTTGACCTTTGGCTTCCGAAGACCTACCAGCATACCAAATATCATCACAATCCATAAAGGCGTTCTGAAGTTATGCTGACTACAGATGTGCGGAAACACACACACACACACACACACACACACACACACACACACACACACACACACACACACACACACACACACACACACACACACACACACACACACACACACAGTCGCGCCAAAAACAATACCTTAATTTTTCATGGAGGTAATAACCCAAAACTTTGAGTGAAGGAGCGTGGAGTGTAGGAGCGTGGAAACTTTTCCAGCAGTAGACAGTTAACAAGCGTCCTCAAACGCTTAAAACTATTACTGCAGCCCTTCGTCGTAACACACCACCTTCTCAGGCAGGCGGCGCGGCGGCAGCTGGCTACATTACACCGAACGAATTGTTACACCTACCCTTTGAACATCTAACATTGTTTAAAACTGTGTAATGATAATACCCCTACTGTACTTGGTGACAGTGAGTTTCACTCTGCGATAGTTCTAAGAAAGAATCAATGAATTTTTTAAAATCTCAATCATTGGTTGATAACTCTGGTACTTGAAGGCATGACTATTCCTTGTTCTTTTCTGAGCTGGTATTAGGTACTTAATAGTTGGTACGTCCACCAGTTTACTAGTCATTTTGTACACCATACATGTACACAGTCTGGACTCTAGATAATTAGTTGATTACATAATAATCTAGTCTACCTACGGGGCTTGTTATTTCACGATGACTACATACCTCAGATTTTTGTGGTTCTATAAGTAGTTTGCTGCGTACCACGAATCTTTACGGTAGTCACATGAGACAGCGCTTAAACTGACCGGGTCACGCGAACATGTTTTCTTTCTTCACTGTGACCTTAAACGTTTTGGTCTTCAATGCATTATCTCTTTCCATGGTTGATTTTTTTATGTGTCCAACAATATTGCAAATGTTCAATGTAGAAAACCATACACTTTTTGTACTAGTAAAACATTGGTAACGTAAATATGGTTTTTAATCAAATGCAATGGCATCGATTCCACTCCAAACTTGTTTACAAAATAATCAGTGACCCGTGGTAGCGGGCGTGTTGCTGTATACGCCAAATGTCAACGTCATCATATCAAGGACATTCTTTCTAACGTTAGTCGTTAAGCGTTCGGACCGGTTTTTTTAAATCCGCCTCAACGCCTCAAGCCAAGACCGCAGCTTATTAATACATTTTGTAATAGGCAAGTTATCGTCACGGCGGTCACGTCCACCATCCGTGACGTCACAGCTCAGGGGTGCTTGTGAGGTCTTGTGACTACTAATCTATCCAGTTATCGAACCAAGTAGGGCGCCCAAACACAGGTGCCCCAACCCAACCCATCTATTAAACTAAAATGATATATACGAGTAGTCCACGTCTGCCCCGTGAAATATTTTGCGATCACAACAAAGTCGGCGGCTAAAATGACAACAGGGCTAAAACATTTGTCGGTCTTCCACGAACCGTCCTCTCCCTAGTGACTCCGCTACAGCTTGCACAATCACTGTCCCACGCACATAACGGATATCCCAGCTATTTCCCGCGAACGGTATTCATGTCAACTGTGACGTCATAGATCAGCTGATTGTTGGAACCGACTCGAACTGGATTTTCTGGCGCAGGGGAAGTAATGGGAGGAATGATATTGCTGTTGTATGCTACGTAAAATGGTACAAAATAACTTGTAACACTAGTATTCTCGTTGTGTCTTTTTTTGATTAGGTATAAGGTATCAAATTTAAATAATTATTTTATTTGAAAGCTTTATTTGTTTTTGTTTGAGCAGCTATTGTTTGAGAGAAGGTAAGAAAGCTCACAAATCGATGGCATGCTTTGTCATCGTCATTCCTGTGGTAAAACCGGTGGACTCCTAATGAGTCACAATCGAAGGCGTTGTCCCTGTTGACCAATAGTAGAGAAGCATGGTTAATTTTGACCAATCAGAGCCGAGATACCGGCGAGGTTATTGCGTCAGAGGCCGAGCCCCCAGTTTTCTCCTTGGGACCGGAGAGATTTCCAAAACAACATCGCCTGTACCGGAGTTTCCTGACGATTTAAAACTTTCTGAACACCACAGATTCTCCGGATTTCACAGAAAGAGAAGACCAAGAAGGTAAGGCTCACCATAGTCCACTTACAGAGGCTTACGATTAACAAAATCCCTGTAAAACCCGGTGAATTCAGTTTGTTGACGTCTTGACAAAATGGGGTCACCTATGGCGTGGTAGCCAGTAGTTGACTTTTGATGTGATCAAATTAGGTGTAATTATTTCTCTCAATTTGTCTTTACGCCGTAAACTCCCTGCACTCAAGCCATGGCTGTTGCCATTCATACGGGAATTTACCAAACGTGCATAAAAATTGGTCGATCTACATAGAAAACGTCATTGGGGGGCCCGGGGATCAAATTAATATGTAACGTTATGAATAATTTGTTAACATCTGGCTAAAAAATAAGTACTTAAATTGTACTAACACCAAGTTGCTGCGTTTTTGGCGATCGCCACCACAGTTACTACGTAGTTACCTTCCCAAGCCCAGGAAGAAGTTTTTGATTTATTGATACCAAGATTGTTGTTGCCTATTTATGGAAAATATTTTAAACACATCAGTTTAGGCCTCACAAAGTGACTTTTGTGAATGTGAGATTGGAAAAGAGAGAGATATAAAAAAACTATAAAAAAAACTTAAAACCTTCATGATTTTTCACTGTGTATTAGTCAGTGAGCCCTTCCCAGTGCAGTTTGAGAAGATGAGTCAAAAGAATACTGTATATTGAATTTGTTGAAAAGGCACAGTTCGCGGTAGCCGTGGTGACTCTTGATTCGGGCTTACATTGCATTACCCTCAGCAAGAGTCGTGGAAAGATCCATTGGTAGAACTGCACATTTCCCGTTGGCTGCCCGATGCTTCGTTTTTGACCCGGTTTTTTGCTGTCCCGAGCTTCCCTACAATATAACTCCACAATTGGCCGGGTTGCCGATGTTCAGATCGGCCTAAATATTCCATAGCGCTCGGTAGCGTCACGATTACCGAAGCGCGACCGAAAACTCTCCGATCATAACCAGAAAGCCTACCGAGCGTTCCCGACGGCGGTAGCGGACATTCCCGACTATATCCAAGATGGCCGCCCGGATGGAAAAACACCGATGTAACGTTACAAACTGTCCCGCTATGGCAGCCAACGGGAAATGTGCAGTTCTGCCAATGGATCTTTCCACGACTCTTGCTGAGGGTAATGCAATGTAAGCCCGAATCAAGAGTCGCCACGGCTAAGTTCGCGGTAGTGCGTGGTAAAAAAAGATAAGAAAGGGTTTTTAGAGTCCAAGTTTGAGGTCACATTTCCATCATCTGCCATGAAATGACATTAGATGTGAACATTGCTGAAAATGTCTAGGAGGAGGCACAAATTAATTTTGGCTTTGAAGTCCTTATGGGTATTCTTGATCCCTCCTATCACAAGATACAAGAACTATAAAATGAAATGCATTAACAGTAAACAGGACATTTTAACAGGCCCAACTCAAGATGCATGGGAATGCTCATTGTTTGGATACTAATTGTCTGTTCACATCATGCATAATACTATAATGTAGTAGTAGAATGGTTTATTATTACAAGAACAAAGAGACAAAGTACACACAAGCCTCCTGGCAGCTATAATGGCTGAATTGCGAGGCTTATTCTAACATCATGTTGCGAACAAACTTTGTACATTCATAAAATCTAAAAATATAGTTGAATTTAAAAGCAAATATTTAAAATCGACATACAATAAAGCTGTGTGGAAAGTGAATAATGTAAAAAGCGACAACAACAGCATGTCAGACTTTCTTTTCTAACCTAGCTGCCTTCTGTTGTGAGTTATATTTAAATCTGCCAAGTATGAGTTTGATGTCATCTGCAGAGCAATGGCCTAAAATTAGCCCTTCAGATTCACAATATTGTGACACTGACAGTCATAATAAAATATTCATCTGACTTATGTGTTTGTCCTGGCATGAAAAATGGTCTGAATACATTTTTGCACTTGGCCTGTATCATAAATCACAGACTGAGGTCATTCATTCTGTTATGACGTGAATATTCCCATTTGTCAGCTCATCATTTGCAAGGTGAAAAAGGAAGCAGCTATCCTGTTTTCTTCAACAGGCATTCAGCTGCCAGTTGTTACGACCCCTATATATATGAAATGTAGTGTTGCATACCGGTTCACTGGACTTGGATCCGGACTTGTAAGAATGTTTAGGTTCAAGTCCAAAAAAAGCTAAAAGTCAAGAACTGAGTCCGGACTTATTACCATAAAAGACCATATCGCATACCCCTTTTCTTTCCAAACCAGCTAAAACCGTTAATAGATTGCAAAATCTTTGCTGCAAAATGAAGGAAACATTGCCATTGGGCATCGTCAAGTACCGGTCTCCATGTTATGTGGCCAAAGTTTCACCCAGACAACATTGCAAGGTTGCCAACATGCAATTTTGTATATGCCATGGGTTTAGGTCCGGACTTACAAGTCCGGAACTGAACCTAAACCTCTGGACTTGAATCCGGACCTGAACCTAAATGTGGGTTTAGGTATGCACCACTAATGAAATGTGTATACTAGGAGTAGTACAATTATGGTCCTTCCCATTGCAGCATTAGTAAACCATTTTCTTTTGGGATATATTGTAATTTGTGTAAATTGTATGAAAGTTATGTTTGCAAAATTATAGGACAGAGGACAAAGAATTAGCACGAACTGTCTGGCAAAAAAAGAAAAAGAAAAATAACATCAACATTTTATACCCCCTCCTATGTCATTAGACCTGGCCACTAACCTCTGACCTGTGTATTGATTGACAGAATCAGAAGATGCCTGGGGAAGAAGCGACCTCCCCGTCTGAAGCTGTGATGGTGAACGGCCACCTGGAGAAGAGTAACAGCCTCCCGTCAGAGGACGACTTGTTGGACCCCATGTGTGACCCAGACAATCCCATTGTCGTGAAGTTCCAGGATGTCAGTGCAGCCGCGTACAAAATCAGAAATGGCATTGAGAGAACAGCGTGCACTGTGAGTACTTGTATGATGGCTATTGTACATTTCCTGTCCATTGTAGTCAAGATGACAACCATATGTCATTGATCTATTAGGCTATCTGTTATCAAAGGGTTCAATAAACGGGCAAGGGTAAGATTATGACCATATAGGTCATGAAAAGTGGAAATTGAACTATCAAAGGGTTCACTGACTTATCAAGAGGTTCTCAAATTTTATCATATAATTCATATTTCAAAAAAAATTGTTTGATTAACCTAAGCTACTGTCAAGTTACTCAATCAGATTCACATAATATTGTATCAACAAGTATCGACCTTCCAACTGCCTATACCATAACCAATGCAAATTTGGTGCCAAACAGCTGCCTTATTAGCAGATGATACTGTACATGTATGTTCTTCAGGTAACTTATGCTATTTTCATGTTTGCAGAAATCAGTACAGCTCTCCACACTGACAGGACTTGACTTGTACTTCAAAAAGGAGTTCCTACAGCAGACAGGAAGGTATGTGCACTAATGTGGCTGAATACATCATTTAGTTAAAGAAATAGATATTATGGAGAGAAAATGTTGGGTCTATTGTCAAGTTTCTTGTATAAAACTGTCAGTCAAAGATGGCTGTCAGTAAGAGGTTGTCCTGAAGAAGACGACAGACAGTCTTTGAAATGTTAGATAATACAACTTGTAAATCCCAATAGTTGTTGAATAAAGAACCTTCTTATAGTATACATACTCTTGCTGACCTGATGAAATCATTCACTGTTGTGTCTGGCAGCTTCAAAGAAAGAGGAGCGCGGTACACCCTCATGGCTCTGTCCAAGGAACAGAGACAGATCGGAGTCGTAGCGGCGTCGGCAGGAAACCACGCCCTAGCCTTGTCTTACCATGGCAACCAACTCGGCATCCCCGTCACCGTGGTGATGCCCATCATCGCGCCGCTCATGAAGGTCAACCTGTGCCGACAGTACGGCGGGAACGTTATCGTGAAAGGCAAAGATATCGGAGAGGTGAGTTCAACTCTGTACGTATACAGCCACACACAGTTAAAGTTCTGACGCTGAGATTTGATATCTGACATTGACCAGACTTGGTGTGAGGCAAATGTTAAAGTATGAAGGTGGGTTGCTAACCCCCCCCCCCTGAACCAATAGGATTTATACAAAATAGCTGGTCTCAAAAAAGTTAAAAGTTAAATCCTTCCCACGAGAAAGTTAACACGATGAAATACCAGGTAGCAGAAAAAAGTTTGTACCTGGCATAGCTTGCTTTTCTCAACATTTTTGTGTGTATTAATCTACAGTCCAAGGCTCACGCTCTCAAGATAGGAAAAGACACAGGGATGGTGTACATCAATGGGTAAGGAACATTTAATCTTCATATCTACGCTTAATGGAAACATGCAAATGCAAAATAAAAGTCTGTATCTGCATGGCTCAAGAGGTTTTGCATTACTAAGTATTTGTAACATAACAACTGTTGCCTTTTTCACTTTTCCAAAAAAGTTTTTAGAGTAATTTTAAAAAACTCACTTTTGAAGTTGAATGGCTTTCACCAGTGATGAAATGGCGAGATAAATGACAATAACCTCACAATTAAGCTTGTGTAATGGTCTTTTTTGTCTCTTCAGCTATGACCACCCCCACATCCTGGCTGGCCAGGGGACCATGGGGCTGGAGATTGTGGAACAGGTGTCCGACATTGACGCAGTGGTCATCCCCATAGGGGGAGGGGGGCTCATCGCTGGATCAGCCCTCGCTATCAAGAGTCTATACCCCAGTGTTAAAGTTATTGTAAGTACAACAGTATAACTACATGTATAAAGAACAAGTTGAAGTCTTGTGTTTTTAGTGGCATGTCCGTTTCTTCACATATACTACTGACAAGGTTTCATAAAAGTTAAACTTGTCAATAAAGTGTAAACAAACCTGAAAAGATTTAGCAAAAGGGCCTTTGCTAGGCTTTAAAACTTGTGTCTCTTATAGGATATTTCATTTGGGATCCAATGAGTCTATTTTGTATGCTTGTTTCCTACTATTTAGGGAGTTGAGTCAGAGAGATGTGCTGGCTTCACAGAGTCCATGAAGGCAGGAAAAGTTGTGACAGTGGGAGCACAGTCCACACTGGCTGATGGTGAGGAAGTGTTTTGCTTTGTGACTAAGACAGATATGGGATATATATATTTATAAACAAAAATGCACTGATATGACATCAGTAAAATTTGTTGAATTTGATATACACATACGTCATGCATTGCAGGACATTAGAGTTTTGTGAAATATTTTACAATTTAAAAGTACATGTACATCATAGATTTATTTCCCTTCCTTTCTTGTTTTATTTAAGTCAAGAATTGTTAAAGAACTGGAGGGAGGGAGAAAACATTATGACAACTGTTACACCAGTTGAACTTGTGAAAATTGAAGCTGCATTTTACATTATCGTTCTCTGTTATGTTCTTCAGGTCTTGCTGTTCCCACAGTTGGGGTTAACGCTTTTGCCACAGCCAGAAACTACATCGACCAAATGGTCACCGTGGGGTAAGCTACACTCAGGCGTCCATGTTGTTGACCTTGTGGGGTTCTATGCCCTTGACCTGGGTCTGAAAAGGAGTTGTTTTGTAAAAGGGCTACACTCCTGATTGTGAGCAAGGACTATATTCTAAATGGAGATAGGAGGAACATGAATATGATACTAACATATTAGCATACAGATTAACTTGACATTAGCATGAAAGTTCATCTGAGTTGGTAAATTACATTATGAAAAACTTAAACTGTTCTCCAACTCAAAATTTGACTCACCAGAAATTTTCGACTGAATACTGAAGACTGAGTGATTCAGTCGGAAATTTCTGGTGAGTCAAATTTTGAGTTGGACAAACAGTTTAAGTTTTTCATAACTTGACATTATTGTAATGATGAAGAACATTGTTTACAACTAAGGGTAATTGCAGGTGTTCAAACTTGAAGTTAACCACAAATGTACTTAGTCTAGTAATAATGGTGGTGGGATAACAGTGAAAAAGTGGGGGGTTGCAGTTGCCAGGGTTTTGAAAAATAGAAAATAAATTGAACATTAAAAGTGACCCCAAAAATTTACCTTGACATTCTCAAGACTAACCAATAGAAATGTAAGCCAGGTTTGTGCTGATTGTTTTTACCCCGACCCAGGGAGGAGTTTATTGCCCTGGCAATCCTGAGGCTGGTGGAGATGGAGAAGGCCGTGGTGGAGGGAGCGGGCGCCACGGGGCTGGCCGCCGTACTGGCCGGGCTGCTGCCCGAACTCAAGGGCAAAAGGTCAGCACTTTGGGTTTGAGAAGAATAGAAATTCTGTAGCATAGAGCATGCTGAAAGTTACATTTTTGTATTACATTGTACATCACTGGCAGGCTTGAGCAGTTTCAATTGTACCATTCAGTCTTGGAAGATGATACAGGATTCAGTGTTTTACCTACCTACAATACTTCTTATCTATCGTCTGGGACAAAAAGCTTCTGTTAATATTAGGATTATAATCTTATGTTCCAGGTTATTGAATTCCATATAGAGATTGAACCTGTGAATTAAATTCGCCCTCTGCAGGGCGTTGAAGTATTTTTTGTTGCCAAGTAATCCCTCTGGTTTTTGTAGCAAGTGTATCATACTAAAAAAACTTTATGTGCTTGTTTGAAGATATGAATTTTTTATGTTTGATTGAAGGGTGGTGATTCCACTGTGTGGAGGGAACATTGACACCACAGTCCTGGGGCGCTGCATCGAGAGGGGGCTGGCAGCAGACGGGCGGCTCTGTAGATTTGTCGTAACCGTTAGCGACAGACCAGGAGGGATTGCCGAGCTGTGCAAGCTCATCGCAAAGTTAGGAGTCAGGTAAGCATCATCCTTATGGCTACTCAATGTGCTGTCACTGTGTGTCATCTACCTTCCTTCCTTCTCATTGACAAACATTTTTAAGTACTTGATAAAATTAACATGTACATTTTAGCAGTCCACACTTAAAAACTTAAAGATATTAAAAGATAATGCATTTCCTTCCTGTGCAGCCTTAAAGACATCTTCCACGAGCGGGCGTGGCTCACATCGGACATCTTCAGTGTACAGGTGAGATCTGTTTGATTTAAGATAGAATATCTCCTGTGTAGCACATAGTGCAGGTGATATTACATAGCATTAGAGGTAAAAGATTTGGTAATCCTGTCTTCTACCTCTGCCTCCCTCCCTCCCTCCCTGGCCTCTCCAAATGTAAATTAAGTTCAGTACATGCAGATTCAAAGCCTATATTCGTATGTGGCAGTCACAGAGTACATGAAAATCAGCTGTGGCCACATACATCAGGGGTAAGCTTGGCACTCATATATTGGATAAAAGTTGTTCTTTTGTCATTTTTCATTTCTCTCAGCATGGAGGTTCACTCTTTGTGTTTTCCTCTCTCCCATTTCTCCATTATCTCCATTACCCCTGTCTGCTGTGTTGCACTGTTATCCCTTCCCATCATCCCCTGCTGTGTCCTGTCCAGACCAAGTGTATCGTGGAGACACGAGGTCATGAACATGCCGACGAGTTACGCAGAGCTCTCGAGGCTCGGTATGAGAGTGTTTACTGGGGCCCACATAGCCTGATGGGGCCGTAGGTAAAAAAGACAGTCACGTGGCACTGTACTCACGAGTGAGGTCAAAATTTGGTGTTTGTAGACTTGTACAAATTATCATAGTCATAAACATCTTGTTTATTCTGTAGAGAAGCAAAGGGACCTGTTTTGTTGGTCAGTTGTTGAGAAACCCTGTACTTATCCCTCTAATCTGGAGATATAACTAGTCACAGGCAAAACTGGAGGCTTCCTTACAAAGTAACTAGATGTTTTCCCCTGCATCAGTTTTGTAGGGTATAAATGTGGCTGCAAAACTTGTATCTTTTGAGAATCATTTTGTCTTCTGTGAAGGATCATACCATTTCTGGATCGTTATGTTTTCCTATAGTCATACTTTAGGGGTCTTCATTTGTTTAATAGGCAAGATGGACACAAATCTTCCAGCCCCTACTAAAAGTACTCTGGGAATTAATAAAAAAATGATAATTGTGTTCCTTACTCTATTGTCCTTTCTTTTATCTCTGATTTGTTTGAACTGTAGAATTACTACATGTAAGACATACTGTATATGATAACACACTGATTTTCTCAGGCATGTTTCTCCCTGCTGACTTTTACTAAAACACAGACAGGTTTCATGCATGGATACACCCACAGCAGATAGGGGATAACTGCTCAGCTTTAAACAAAACAAGGTAGCCATTAGTGGTGCATACCGGTTCACTGGACTTGGATCCGGACTTGTAAAAATGTTTAGGTTCAAGTCCAAAAAAACCTAAAAGTCAAGAACCGAGTCCGGACTTATTACCATAAAAGACCATTTCACATACCCCTTTTCTTCTTAAACCACCTAAAACCTTCCGTAGATTCCAAAATCTTTGCTGCAAAATGAAGAAAACATTGTCATCGGGCATCGTCAAGTACCAGCCTCCATTTTATGTGGCCAAAGTTTCACCCAGACAACATTGCAAGGTTGCTAACATGCAATTTTGCATATGCCATGGGTTTAGGTCCAGACTTAAGTCCGGACCTGAACCTAAACCTCTGGACTTGAATCCGGACCTGAACCTGAAATTGGGTTTAGATATGCATCACTAGTAGCCATATATGTGTGTGTGCTTCTATCATTATTTCATCCATTTGGCACTGCCATACTTATTAACAGGTGATTCTTTTTTCCATCCCTTCATACCCTTGAAACCCTGTTTTGCATGTATGTGCTACTGCTTTAATTTCTGGTTTTAAATTATTCAAATCACACGAATACAAATGGTTCATACCTATTTTCGTCATATGCTTGCTCTTTGTTTGGTGTATCTTACCTTTCCCACCATGCCATTGGGATATCCCATCATGCAACTGGTCCTTTGCATCATTGGTTTGTCTGTCATGGTTGGTCCATCCTGTTATCCTTCCCACCATGCACCTGGCCCTCCCCATCATGCACCTTGCTTGCCTCAGGCCAAGGTGGTGGTGGAGACGCGTGACTGGGACCACGCCATGGAACTGAAGCGGGCCCTGGAGCAGAAATACAGTCACGTCATCTGGGGCCAAAATACGATGGCTGAGATGCTCATACAACATGTGTCATCTCCGGGGCCTCTGTTGCAGGACCTAGGGGGTCCAGGGAATGTCTTTTTCAGAGGGATATCGGATAAGAAAATCACTAAAAAATCTTAAGCTTCAAGAACAGCCAGGCCAAGCAATCTAATACAGTTCTGCAGATATATGGAATGGACAACCATCTTTTGCATTGCAGTGGTCCCTCAGTAACTCACTGTGGTGTGAAAGATGTCTGTTGTTTTTTAGGATTAGTCCACTCCAATCCAATGTAATTGGACATTATAAAGGATGAAAGATAATTCCACGTACTCTAATGTAAATAGACCTCGTGGTGTATACATTCCTACTCCTAATACTTCTGCTATGACTGTGGGAAGATGTGTGGAAACTATGATCCACAGTGTTGTATCTTTATGACTACATTTTGGTGCACAACATTCCAAAGCTTGTGTATCTAGCACTTGTAGATACATATTGGATGGTATCACTATAGAAGATGAACTATTGCACAACAATGAAATCAACTATGGCAAATATCATAAGCAAAAAAGTTTCAAAGAAAGCTCCGCTAATGTAGTAAGAAATCTTAGGTGCTAAAGGTGCAGACTTAAGAAAAAGATATGCTTTGTGTAACACCATTGCTTGGTGTTATCTACAGTGTACTGGTATCTACAGAAATCAGCAATAAAACCTTTGAAGAAGGTTGTGGATTCCAAACTTAATCAATCAGGATGTTTTTTAGGGGTTCAAAATGCACTCTGGTCTTTTTCTTGTCTTGTCTGGTCTTTTTCTTGTTTTGTTTTGTTTCATTTCTTCTCAAAAATTCTTACAGTTTGTTTAAAAAAACTACCTTTTGCTCTTAAGAATAAGGTGTAGCCATCACACATGTTCAATATCTTATGGATTGCCATGTGTTACATGTACATAACACTGTGTAACAGACAGTTGTAAGTTCAATTCGTAGAACAATCGTATCTAACAGACAGGACTGACTGTTTGTCGTTCGAACAGCTGATCCCATTCTAATACTAAGAGAAGCCTATGAATTCAAAGCACTTGGACTTCTTTAACTTTGCCTTCTTCCCAGAAACTTTGTCATAAAAATGCAATAATTGTTCTGACTTGTGAATTGATTTCAATGTATATATTTAAAGAAAGACTTTAACAATAGTACAAACCTGTTAATATTTCGTGGTCCCCTACATAATTTTTCCTATTTACCCAAGAACCCTGTCTTCACTACAGACAAGGTTGACTGTGATTGTAAATAACTGCATGGTTTAACAGATTGATTTTACACAAAATGCCCGTAGCCAGGATTTTGAATGGGGGGGTTCTTCCCTCTGCTTGAGGGGACCTCGAGCGCCATAGGCGCGAGGTGAGCGGCGAAGGCGCGAGGCGAGCGGCGAAGGCGCGAGATTCTTAGGGGGGTCCGGGGGCATGCTCCCCCGGAAAATTTGAAAAATGAACCTTCTAAAATGGCATTTCGTGCATTTTTGAGAGGATTTCCAAGAAAAAATCAGAGATAAATTTTTATTCAATGACAATGGGAGCAGTTTTTCTATGATTCCAGTCCATCTTTTCAAGAAAAATCTTGGACCTTTACATTAAAAGTGGACCAAAAAGTGGACCTTTACATAAAAAGTGGACCAAAAAGTGGACCTTTGAGCCTTGTGGGGGTCTCAACCCCA
>NW_017803976.1:1271651-1277262 GCF_001625305.1 Branchiostoma belcheri
GGGGGGGTTCCTCCAAACCCCCCCAATCCCCCCTGGCTACGGGCATCGCACAATGTATCTCGAGTTTTAAAAGGACGTCTCTGGCTTTTCCCATACCAGGCTCCAAATGCACTGAGTGATGGCTGCTGTAGACTAACTGTGCCATAAACAATGGTTACACCCACTTTCTAGGTCAAGTGCATTGTGGAAACCAGAGACTTTGATCATGCTGAGGAGCTGAGGACAAAACTCATGGATAGATACCAGCGTGTGGACTGGGGACCACACAGCGCCACCTTTCGATAAGCAGCAGTACTGCAGGATATTGGGTATGGGCATTCTCCTTCCCAGGTTGTGTGTTGTGTGCCACCAGAAGTAGTAGGCAGGTTTTGCATCTAAGTATCATTTAGGAAATCCAGGAGCAGGGAAGACCAATCATCAGACAGAGAACATATGCTGACTTCCTAGAAAGGCATTCGTAGGTATCATTGGATGAATAACCAATCAGGGCTATCTGTGTCAGATGATGCAGTCAACCAATCATTGCAGCCCTTATCACCAGGTGATCCAGATGGACCAATCAGCTTGCAGCTTTCTTAGGGTTAGGTGGTCCAGACAGTCAGTCATTGGAGGATTGACACAGAAGCAATTCTAATAAGCAAAGGCATGCAGGACATGTTGTGTACAGTGAAGCAAGAGCAACTTGATGACACTAATTCCAAAGTAATTCCCTGTTAAAGTATCAAGCTTAGGTCACACCAATTTAATTTGTTGGCTCACAGATAGGCCCGCTTCATTTTTTCTGATTTGCAAAAATTCTCATATTTTGGGCCCCAACAGTCCCTTCTCTTCAGAGTTGTTACAGTATTTCCATCTATAATGTAGTGGTTTGATTGAAAGTTTGAAATTGTCATTGTTTGAATTACAAACCAGCCTGATATGTTGACTTCATGGCTCCTATCATGATATCATTTGGGGCTATCATAGGATGCCTAGGTCTGTTTTTATTTTTTTTCGCCCAGTTGCTTGAATTTTTTCCGAGAACCAACAAATCAAATTGTGGCCTTAGACTCTATTGCCTTTCAAAAAAATGTGTCCCACTCCCCCATGCATCCTTTCTTACGTGTACATCTCTGTCTCACAGGTAAAGTGCACCGTGGAGACCCGTGACAAGGAACATGCAGAACAACTGGAGACAGAACTACGCAATCGCTATGAAAACGTCCACTGGGGACCTCACTTTCACCTCTCCCCTGCTGCACTCCAACCACAGATGTCTTCATCTAGCTTTGAGGATGAAGACCCCTGATGCAAAGACCTTTGACGTATCTAAACATTGTACTGTTTGTGCTGGTTTTCTTTATGTTTGACCGCAACTATGCCAACAATGCAGGAGAATGATACATTTTTTAAATGACTTGTTTAAGTGCCTTTAGCAAAATAAAACTGTACCAACAACATATTCATGTTGTGTGTGATGGGATCAAAATATGTATATTTCCAAGTGTATCAGTGTAGAATACATTTTTTTGCTCAAAATACCAACATCACAAATCTTTGTATAGAAGAATTTTATATTTTGAGTTTTGACTTAGAAGCTGAATATGCACAGTTCTGTCACCTTTAATACTAACTACCTTAAACTAGTACATGAACTGTATGTATAATTTCTGGGGTGCTTTTGGTCTACCTAGATGGGTTTTTTTTTACTTTCATCATTATTTTCTTCACCATTTTGCCATGAATGTAGCCATAAAAGTAACCTGACAAAGGAAAAATCCACCTGTCAAGACTGTTTTGTAGACACTTATAAAATTGCATGCAGCTGTTCTTTATAAACAAATTATTTTTTCTCTAAGTAGTATTTTTGTCATTTTTTTAAATAATGGATTGTTTATGATCTGAACATCATTTTGTTGTTTAGCCAATGGCTGTTTTACACAAGGATGTACTGTGTAATATTTTGTGTATGAATTATTTTGGTTTATGTGAAAGCTAGAGGATATTCATCCTGTGTGGCAATGTCTATTTGGTGGCAGTTTTTTTTTTGTTTTACTGTATTTGAAGCAGACTGAATATTATGACCCAGTGAAGAGTGTTAGCAGTGGTAACAATGTAAATATCATATATGGAATGTCTGCTTTGTGCAGTGTTGTTTTGAAGGATTTTAAAGCAAAGTTGTAACCATTTTGTGTCATCATGTGGAGTATAAAGGATCAAGCTTACGGACCTTGACACAAAAACCATGCTCAATACAAATGCTCCCATACGCACATGTGCCTAGGTCTACTTAATAAGTGGCAGGGCCAGTATAGCTGTTATAGAAGTGAAATGTAACATGAGCCACAATCAAAAATTCTACATATAGATTTGTATATGATGTGTTATAACAGATCAGGAAAAAAGGAAACATGGTAGTATTAGGTTTTCTTGTTGTGCAACATCTGCGAAACTGCCCAAGATGGGCACAAGAGTTCTATATACAGGTACATTCTGAATATGTTTCTGGTGAAAAAAAAAAGCCATAATTTTATCGTTTTTATCCCCTTTCAAAAAACATTACGAAATGGTGTCCCAAAACTATGGGACATTCATGTCATATACATGATGTAGCATATACTGCAGATATTTAACATCTATTTTTGAAAGTAAAATAACATGGTGTCAGAAAGATGTAACTTATTATGTGTAACTTGTGTATACATGGCATGACACGTATACGGTTTTATAGATCGTGAAGCCAGTGTCTTCACTGATGTATCTATGTTGCATGTGCTGCAAAAGTGTATGAGGGCTTTACGTGAAAATAAAGCTATATGGGGAACACTTTTGTGTCTTGTTTTGAATGTCTAAAATGGCAACATCGCACCAGAAAGGGTGAAGTATATACTGCATGATTAATGTATTGGTCAGGATTTGCATAGGGTATGTACAGTATGCATGGCCACATTTTGCCATTCAAGGCAGTTGTATACTTCCATATCACACACTAACACAGTATTAAGCTAGCACAGTGGCATTAGACCGGCCAGTGGTCGACAGTTTCAATACTATTTTGAAAGGTCAGCTGCATCACCTATCGGCAGTTTTGAAAAGTACAAGTCCACTAGAGAAGTAACATTTGCAAAGCAAATGCATAATGTTTACCTTTCGGACATGGTGTGCCCTGCTAATTTTTTACTCAAACACATTCACATAACGTTACATGTACATGTACTACGATTATATGGTGACAGGAGCAGAGCAGACCAACATTATGTAACCCAACACCAGTCACCATGGTGACAGACGTCAACAAATCATGTCATTGGCCAGGTCAAAGGTCAGTGTTTGGAACAGAAGAGGAAGAAGAAACTGAGTAAAAACTATGTTTTCCTTCGGTAAACATAAAGATTGAAGACGAGTAGATAGGACACTTGTAAAGAAATGAGAGTAAAATATTCGTAAATACACAAAGAGCGCCCTTACAACCGTTGGAAGCTAGGGAAAATCAGGCGGTAGCGGCTTGTGCTGTGTACCTGTCCTTGGTGCTGAAATCGTCATCACCACAACACTAACGAACAATGGTTACGCGCGGGGTAACACTTCAATAAAGCAGCACCACCTAACGATAGTTTTGAAAAGTACAAGTAGGTAATTAGTAGATGGAACACTTGGAAAGGAGTGCATTTGTAAATATAGATACATAAAGAGCGCCGTTGCTACCATTGGAAGCCATCCACATAGGTGGATATTGCGGTAGCAGCGATGCTGTGTATTTGTCCTTGGTGCTGAAATCATCATTACCACAACACTAGCGGATAGTGTTTACGTGTGGGCTAACACCACGCCCCTTTAGCTCACGGGTAAACATGTCTGTCCATATACGGTGCATGAACTTGAGCAGGGGAAGCATCAGGGAGTAGTGTGCAATGTGTTAAAATTCTACCTGCCAATTATATCAGCCTGAAGGCATTTCAGAACTAAAAGTGTCACAATATCGACGATTTCCCCGAGCCGTTTGAACCATTAACAGCGATGACAGTGACAACTCCTACCGGGAAACGTTACTATGGTATTAGAAATGGTTATGTTCCCGATTTTCCCTTCCTATTAAGAAGAAGTGCTCTTTTGTGCCCTCATACAGCATACCAAGAGAGCAACACACACACACACGATTCTGCTAGCAGAAACCGCAAACTAAAACCGGTGTAACCGCAGTAGATGATCGCTACTGCGCGTGTTTTGATAAAGGATGGTAAACACCACATCGAAATGTATTTACCGACAGGCTGCATTAGCCTACGTTAGCCAGCGCATTGATTGCACGGCGCGGTAAATCCATCAGCGCCAGCTATGATGGGCGTGCTTTTGAGCGCTCGTGTCGTCCGTCGTAAATCATGCCGAATTTCGGCGCCAGCCGTCTGCGTCCCTGAGCTGCCCTCTGTACCGCCCCGAGGCCGGAAGGCCCCGATAGTTAAACTGTTACGAGCCGGGGAGGCTGCCGCTACAACATCCGGGAGAGATAGCGGGAGAAATCATGAGTGGATCGCCGCCCAATCCAACTTTAGTCACGCCGCACTCCAACCGCAACGGAGGGGGATATCTTCTGCACGTTGCCAGACGATATTACGACAGAAATGCTACTTTACTTGGTATCACAGCTCAACATTCCACCCCATGTATGAATGCAATTAATTGTGGAACAATTGAACAAGTAACAATTTATGCCAAAAGCAACAATTGAACAGAGTACAATACACAATTTGTGAAAATGATTTGTTTTTTCAATGAAGGGGCAAAGTGTGTTATGCACTGCATTCAACAACCAGTGGACTTTGTAAGTGTATTGAAACTCCGTCAGTATAATATGACGTCAGATGGACGATAAACTCATGACACAGCGTGCATGTCAGAAAATTTGACAACAAAGGCACAAAAGTTTTCTCATTGTATCATCTCGCTGACCAAGCCGCTTCTCCTCTGAGTCCCATAGTCTCTGGACATAGCGACTCTCAGCGGGTACTGCAGCTGCAGGCGGTCGCCCACCTCTCTGATCTATCAGGACCTCCGTGGCGCCGCTTGTCTGATCCTCCGCCTGCCCTCCCGCTCTTTCTGCTCCACCCCGTGTGTCCCGGATGTGCACTTCACGTCGTCTGCAGGTAACCGGGACGACCAAATGTGAGCGAAGGATTACTCCTCACGGAAGAACTGACAAAGCTCACCTTGCCGACGCTTCGTTTCTTTGCACAAAGTGTCAGCGCTTCATAAGTTTTGCCTGTCGAGAAACTTGCACGCTTTCAGTACAGCGACAGTGATGTAAGCATCAGATCTCCGAACCATCTATGTGAAAATCTGTCACTTCAAATCACACAAAAGGCTTCCGTTCCACAAACTCTTTTTCTCCAAAACGACGAAAAACATGTTTAGAAAAAAAAATAAGTCACCTTACTCCTTTTCCCAACCAACATATTGACTTCTCTTCTCAAAAATTGATGACGAACGTGTTCTTTGTGTGTGTAAAGGCGATGACTCTCGACAAGACAAGACATGCACATCGCAACCTTAAACCCATGATGAAAGACCGTAGACATTACAACATCCTTCAAATGCTATCAGAGTGACCATTCCCCGCTTCTTTTCTTATTTCTGA
>NW_017803976.1:1277282-1303747 GCF_001625305.1 Branchiostoma belcheri
TTATTTCTGACCGTTTGTCCACTGGTTTGCTTAAGATTCTTTTTGTATCCCGTCTAGAGTGCATGTACTGTTGTGACGAGAAGTGTCCATGGCTGTCTGTGCGGGATAACGACTATGGAAAGTGGTTAGGACCGGTCTAATCCCCTAACCCCGCCCGCCTCTTATCCCCTGCTCCTTTCCTTATCGACCCATCAGGTGAGAGGAGGTATGATGGACGGCGGTGTCACTGTTTCCTGAACGCGCTGTGGCGACAGACCCGTTTGTGGAAAGAGTCTCAAGAGCATGACAGACGAAGTTAAGTGTTGTGTATATAAAGTGGTCTCTAGTTGGTCTGTGAAGAGCGTCAGATTTAGCAGCATTTTAATACTGTTACTAGAGTTCTTTGGTGGTAATAACAATGATGTACTCTGAATTACTGTCACCACAGTCCTATTTTTCTACAACACTGACGTCTTTAACGTTTCAGAGGTTTTCTAGAATACAAACTCCAAGGTGCCAGTATACTTGTCTCTGTCTTCAAATGATGCACTTTTTATTGAGCTAAGCATCTTCAGGAAGATTTAATCTAAAGGTTTCTCTCTACTTCGGTTACGAAAATACATTTTTCAAGTGTGGTCCAGGCAGAATAGTTTATTGCAGGTGTCCAAAAAGTGACAGACAGAATAGTCTGAAATGACAAAGAATGGGCATATATACTGAAGGCCAATTTGTAAATGTGTATAGATGGCCGAACTGTCCGGGTGCTTTCCACAAACCACCTCGAAGAGTTGTGAGATATCCCCTGCCGCTAGCATCGTCACCTGCGCCCGCCACTCCGGGGACCTTACGGGTCTACTGACAAATTTTACTCCACTATAACAGATGCATTGGGCTGGAAACATCCGGCCGTGCAGACACTGCCAAACGCTGATATATTTGGGGAGGGAGACTATTGCTTTGTTACGTCCTTACGCATGGGGTGCAGCTGAAGGCAACTCGTGTAGGGTTCGGGTCATATTCGTCGTACGATCGTCATGCGATCGTAAACTAAGAGCAATCGTGGGATAGTCGTGTATGTCTCGTACAAACGTTTGCTGCACGTCTTGTTGTGGACAAGGCTGTCTTTGCTCCTTGTCAACAGTTCGTTTTGTCACAGCTTGCTTGAAAATGATACGACAACAAAATCGTACGACGGCCTACAACAAACTTGTTAGCAAGGGACTGACTAAGAAAAGTCATTTCGGTGAGGAGGTTAGGATAAAAAATGAAACTGGTGGAAGATGAAAATGATTAAACCATCATCCTGGAAGAGAAAACATTGCGACAAGAATTAAAAGAGGAAGAAGAATGCGCAAACCTTTGATTAAAAGAGGTAAGCCTACCCCTCCACACGCCTAAATCCTACTATCCATCCTGGTTCTTGCCTAAATAAATCTACTCAGTAATGCGATCGCCATGCATGACAAATAAGACTCACTGCCCTCCCAATGCCTCATTTTTCACCCAAGGATTTTCTTCGATACACCAACACTCTTGTTCTGTTGTCTTTGAGAAAATACGACGCTGGTGTGTTACGCCGAAAGGCGGTTATACCGGCTATACAGATACAGATACAGGATGTCAATTTTCTTGAGGAGAAAATAGAGAGGCATCAAATTCGTGGTCGGTGAAAATGTCCGTTGGCATGTGAGGCTGAAACTGTCTTGCCAACTGTTGCAAAATTCTAGGACACGCGTTACTTCATGCGCGCTAGTCCGCACATGATATCGATCATTATTATCAAGATATAAAAGTAACTCGATTTAACGATCACCCATCTTGCTATATCTACTACTTGTCATATTTTTAGGTCTTACTCTCCACCGTGGCCATATATCAAAGATAAGGTTAGTAGTGCGTGATGCGCTAAGAGACAAGAATCTTTGAGACAGACATCAGTTCAAGTAATCGTGAACTTGAAGTACAAACTGACGACGGAGGCGGTTATCTTTCATGGTAAAGCTTCATTTGCTCACAAATGTTGCGTCTTTAGCTATAAGTTATATACTACTTGTGTACATGTGGGCAATCGCCATCTTGCACTGAGCGAAGTAGAGTGAGTGAGTGAAAGCGAAGCAGTCCTTTTTTGAACAATTTCACGGGGAAAATAGCCGTTTGTTTCGCTTGAAGCGAAAGGCAAGGGGGCGAGAACACATCTTGATTTGTTGAGTATAGAGTTTAACAAATCAAGGGACGAGACTTGCTAGCTAACACTAAATGTGCCTCCACTCGTGGATGCAAAAGTCTTGTAGATGTAGCCGTGTACAAACATTTGTGAACATGGCTATGGCAGGTCCTTATTAGCCCATCAGTCATATAAACCTGCTGTAGTCGCTACATTTGGACAGACTGTATATGTGTTCCAGTAGAATGACATTCTGCAAACCCATATAGAATCAAACCATGTCGCATTTTGAAACGTAATTCCTAAGGCCAAAATAGCCTAAAAAGGAACAGAACGGTAGATCTTCTAGTAGAAGGGATTATATCATACGCTACTCAGCCATGTAAAAGTGTACAATGCTGAAATATACCCCCGAAATGAACGTGTGATTTCCAGTAGTCGAGAGAAGAATGAAAAAATGAGACAAACTAAAAAAAAAATAATCGTGGTTTTCCTCAGATGAATATATAAGTGCACCTCTGGTGTTTCAAAGTTTGGTCGCCACCAATGATATATCAGCAGTAATGCACGGTCACGCTAAGTGTGGTAAAGACCACAGAAGAATGATAGATGGGAAGCTACTTTTGTTTCTGCCTTGTGGACCCGTGCCACGGTATCACATCGGAGCAGCATAGTTTTTAAATAGCTACCTAGAGCCGCTTAGTTCCCGTCCATAATTGCAGATATCCTTCAGGAGAAGAACTAAAGGATGTCCCTTTGAATAGCGGGATCGGCAGACATCTGGAGTGAGTGAGACTTGGCGTGTATGATGGATGGGTGTGGGCGGGCCGATCAGCTAGCGTGCGGCCTGGGTGGGTTTGATCGATGTTTGGCTCCCATCCATGGTCACCACCGCATCAGGCGATTATCGCTCATACAAGTATCGGGAGGAAGAGAGACATGGGCAGGCGCACACAGGGGAGATAGGAGAGGGCCTGCAAGCCCTTTTTCGTAAGGCGTAATCAGGCTGTTTTAAACTTCGTAATTCGTAGGCAGCCTCCGCAAAAATCAACGTAATTCGTAATTGGACATTAGCCGCAAATCGTAAAGTCGTAATCAGCTCTGAGACTTAACGTAATTCGTAATAGGCGGCGAAAATTTTGCGTAATTCGTAATCACTACCCCCCCTTGCAGGCCCTCATAGGAGGGGAGTTTCACTCTGAAGTACAACTTTCGCAGCTTTTTATGGCTTCACCACTATGTGGTGAAGTCATGTTGTTTTTCGTCATGTTTCTTCTCCTCCTCCTTCTCCTGCTATTTCTTTAACTTGATTCAACTCCTTCATTTTTGGGCCAAATAACATGAAATTTGGTATGAAGGTAGAGTAGCCAAATACCCCCAGGCTATGGGGGATTTTTGGTATGGGGAATGTGGTGAAGCCATGCTACGTTTGCTCCTGAGCAAATGTCGGCCTTTCTAGTTCAAACAGCGTTGGTCCAATCTCTTGGCAGTTTCCAACTTACCACATTTCATATTTTAACGCGAACGAAGACATATGCGCACTGCAAAGCCCCTAAATGCCGTCTTTTCTTTAGTCTCCAAGCACATGCATGGCCCACGAGTGTTCTGTACGTCTTCTTGTAGCATTCTCTACGTCGTTTGATAAGTACAGTAAGTAGAAGTGTAGAAGTTGTATATTCATGGCACTTAGGAATGCTAATTGTACTTCCGCACGCCTTTCTAGTAATGAGCGCTCTTATCTGTCTACCTTCCACCTTCAAGTTAGCTCTAATAAGACATAAACGAACATCGTATTACGTATTAGCACATTTTCATTTGTGCAATCGAAAGTAAAACGTGCAAATTCCATAGATATATTCCTAACGCGACTGCCATTGGCTTCTATTGTGTGATTTTTTTAAATAATACACCTGTCGTCCTTTGAAAGAAAATTCTTATAGTTAATTAGATAAACGCTCTTTGTTTATGAATACTACCCCCCACCCCTACCTTTCCTTCGTTTTTACATTGTTTATTTATTAGGGGGCAATTACAATGAGCACTAATGGATGGCATACCTGTAGCGTGAGATTACGATAAGCCAGGTCTCATCAATAAGGAGAAGAACAGAGGGAACCAGGCGGCGTGTCGGCGGAAGGTGTCGGTAGATATGGTGTCCTTCTCCCGCCTGGAGGCCAGCCTCGCCGCGGTCATCAGCCGGCTCAGACCGACGGCGCCGCTCACCAGGTGATACGTGGAATGCGGACAGGAGGATCTGGTTGGCTAATCTCTGTAGTCGCGTTGATACGTGTGTTACTAATGTTACCACCACGCGATAGATTAGGGGGATTGTGTGCGAATGGAAAGCAAAAGTTGGCACAGGAGAATGAAGGAACATGAAGGCACGACAAGGTTGACAGTATGAAGAAAAAAAAAGCGACGAGATGAAACATATATTGTATCTGTATCTGTATAGCCGGTATAACACGCCTTTCGGTGTAACACACCAGCTTCGCAGGCACGCGGCGCGGCGGCAGCTGGCTACATTACACCGATCGACTTACACCTAACCCTTGAACATCCAACTCTAGGCATTGTTTAAAAGCTATCTAATGACAATGCCCCTACTGTACTTGGTGACAGCGTTGTTTGCATGAAAAGCATGGCACAGGCGTTTAATCAAATTAAATTTCTTAACTTTTTCGGAAACAACAAACTGTCATCTTACCAATTCTTTCACTGCCTCTACGGCCTTCCTCAGGGTCGATATCCCACCTCTATCCGGTCACGTGACTCAATGGGTCAAAGGTGTCTGGAAGTCTATATCGCCCCCTTCCCGAATTAGTGTTGGTCTTCTTTACTTCTCTCAAGATCTAATCGAAGAAAGCTGATAAACAAAACAGAAAGTGCACAATTACATTACACAATTATTAAAGTCGTTAAGTCAAGTCTAGATTTTTCACATTCGGCATTTCGCATTCCATAACATTCAGCATATTCTTTACTTATTTATTTATTTATTTATTTCATCTCAAGACGGCTGGGTAGCCCCAATTCAGCTTGAATCAGCTGTTTTCCAAGGGGGCCCAGCAAAATTACACAGGACATAGTAACGTACAGTAAGACAACATACAGTAAAACATACTCAAAGTCCTAGCCGTTCAAGGTCAAAAGCACGAAAATCAAGGAATGGAGGTCAGAGGTCACTACTCTACTCTAATTGCTGATTATGAGGACAACATATGCATGTTTTCCGGTGGATAGTCATCTCACCAAATACTATTTTTCTACATCGGCGAGATTTTACGACATGGAGACAACGGAACTTCTAGACCCAAGTATGATTCAATACTGTGATGAAAAATATGACATGATATTTTTTATCATGCCGTGGAAAGACGCATATGTCTGTTTTGGGACAGGGGAGCAAGTTGATAATGAGTACGTCATCCTGAGTGTTGACTATCCCCCCATTAAGGCCACAGCATGTAATTTTTATGGATGACATCAGCGCGCGCATTAATTTTTGCCTGACTTTGGAAAATAAACAAGAACTTTTGTTGCCTTCTGACAGTGGTCAACATGCCGAAAATAGGCAAAGATGTCTGTTGTCATGCCGGAAGGTGGATGGCAGATATCTATGAAGAGAGGAGACAAGAAAAGGCTCTCATTAATGTTTTGATACAGTGATATGAGATGCTGGTTGTGTATATGTGATGTTCTTACTGAATCAAAACCATTTGAACAATGATTGAGTCAAAATTTTGAAATGTAGGAACCTTGTTTTTTTCGGCCCGTCTTGTTTTTTTTCGCCCACTCGCATTAAATTTGGAGTCTGCGGAGGATGTCATCCATAAAATTTACGTGCTGTGGCCTAATTAACTGTAGGAAGGACTGCTGCGGCTCCGCGTCACATAATTATTGAGTCGACTGATTTGGCGCGGCCTCCTGCGTCGCGGTCGCGTCAGCCGCAGACGACACATGTCGTGTCTTCGTCAGAAAAGACGGATGATGCTTTAATCAACAAATATTGAGTTGTGTTTCCGGGCAACGACTGCTTTACCTGTTAGACTTGCATTGAATCTTATGCTCAAATTAGGTACAATTTTTGGGACTCCACGATCCGAATGAATGTTATAAGACCATTGCAATTGAAACACTAAATAAACTAGACACGTAACATTTGCAAAGCAAATGAATGATGTTAACCTTCGCAAATGGTCTTCTCTGTTAATTCTTACTCAAAAACATTCATATTGTATGGTGACAGGAGTCTAAATCCCTCTTGCTATAAAATTGCAACATTAGTTACCATGGTGACTGACGTCTGGTTCAGGTCATTGACCTAAGAAGAGGAAGAAGGAGAAGAAGAGGAAGAAACTGAGCAAGGACAAAATGTTTTCCTTTGGTAAACATAATAAATTTCCGTATTGCGCACAGTCTTCACACTTTAATTTTTGATTTTTTTTACATTTTACAAAAGATATCGTCTTTTTCTGTTTTCCAAATCTACACATTTTTTTCCAATGTAATACATTATAGTTGCTAATGCAATTCAACCCCTACCGCATGCGCTCGAAATAGATGTTGTGAATCCAACTGTATCAACATACTGTATGAATGACATTGAAGTGCTGATAAGGCCATGTTGATTTGATTATATGGATGACATCCGCGCGCGCATCAATTTTCGGCCGTTTCCAAAAAAAAAAAGTTTTCAACCATACTGTAAATCGTACAAAACAGTTGCAAAATGAGCAAAAATATACCATAAGTTACAAAAAAAATTAACAAAAACTATACCAATGTCGTAGAATGCCAAAATCAAACGAAAAAAGACGAAATTGTAAAGAAATGAACTTGAAGACTAGATTATTCGCCAAACCATATTCTGTGCCACTTGCTCAACCTTATTGACCACGTAGATTTCATAATGAAAACAACTTTTTTTTTTGCAAAACTTTTTTTTTTATTCGCACGCGCGCATCAGTTTTGGGGCTCCCGGAGGATGTCATCCATATAATCAAATCAACATGGCCTAAACACATACAGTGTCCGTAGAGCTACTATTGTGACTTTGCAGGGTCAACGATTCTTATCCGGGGCATAAAAGGAAACATTTGCGAAACCCAATCATTGACCTACATATTTTTCGGGGATTTCCCACCCATTTCGGCAGAGTTGACGGATTTCAGTTTCCCTTTACCTATAGTAATAAACGGGCTGCACCGGTTGTGGATCAGACGGAATGAAAGAGAAGAATTGAAGAAATATTGTCACACTGCCGGGCATGAAGAGTCTATCCTTCATAAATTCTGTTAGTCGATCGTAAATCGTTGAATGCCCGCAGATACAAGTCGTTTTCTTTTGTATCAGAGGGTTTTTTCAGCGGTTTATTGCCGTAAT
Source organism: Branchiostoma belcheri (assembly GCF_001625305.1). Taxonomy (NCBI): domain Eukaryota; kingdom Metazoa; phylum Chordata; class Leptocardii; order Amphioxiformes; family Branchiostomatidae; genus Branchiostoma; species Branchiostoma belcheri. Next base: position 1,284,811 of record NW_017803976.1, read on the forward strand.
GTCCAACAGGCTTATTCCCCCGCCGACATAAATTCTTTTGTGGTCTACCAAAGCTTTCCTTGTGTCAACAAAGTTTCTGTTCCCTATACATTTGTATCTACTTCAATGGAAATATTAATAGTTGGTCACGAAAGTTTTTATGTTTCATCCACTTGAACTTTGAGGGTATCTTTTACCCCGTGAAGCGCATTGTTTAATAACATCTGCTGTATTTAAAACCTAAATCTAAAAGTTGTTTTAACAGTTTCTTTCTTTTTTTGCCATTGATCATTTTGATAACGACATATAACATATAGTTTTTTTTGGTCCCGTCTGAGAAAGGTGTGTCCTGTCCTTGGTGCTGAAAGTTTAGTAGTTGTTGTGCAGATGAGTGGGAGGCACGGGAGGCTTGTTCCCTGCGGCCACGGTGCCGTGCCAATGGCTTTGTTAAGTGTTTTTGCGGAAGCCGATGTGGGAACTGGTGGGTACGAGGTGTCGAAATTGGTTAGCGAGCGTTTCAGCCTCCCCTTAATCACGACATTTGATGAACAAATCAGGCCGCACATCCATCACAGCCTCTTACAAACGACAGCCCCTCTCATGCGTTTGTCGTGTGCCATAAATCAGTCTACTCCGGCGCCACAACTCATCTGTTCTCGGCTGCTCCCGCGGCCACGATCGATGCGGCGTCGCCAGCCAGGCGGGGAGCCAGCGCGCCTCCGTCCGAGAGGAAGGGCAGAGAGATACGGTCAGCCTGTCACTCGGCTTCTTCTCTACAAGTCTCATTTTTCTTTCTCAGTTTGCCGGGGCTGCTATCAGACCCAGCCATCAGCGGCTGCCAGTTGCGTCTCTGACATCTGTTGAATATTGGGAAGCCTCCTCGATCCACAGACGCCGGGATGGCGAGGGATGCGCGCCGGTTCCTTGAAGAATCCTTCCACCTGTCAGCACTGGTCTCCCCATGAAAAGCGTTCAGCTCGCGGGCGTCGAACTAATGAAGGCCATCAGATACAGACTGACAGCTGGCTCTTTTCGCGGTAAATCCTCGGGTCAAATGTGCCGATACTTCCGACGCCAGGATGGCGGGGAGGGCGAAGCCCTGCTCCGAAAAGAAGACTTCTGACATACGGCAAACCCTTAACCCTCCGTCTCAGACAAGCCTACTCGGAGAGAGGACGGCTTAATTGAAAGCTGTGTTACTTTTTCTCCACGCGCATACATCGTAATTCACTTCAGCACTGGCATCCATCAACGCACAGTCACAGCCAAAGTTGCGAAGAAAACTTTTGGCGAAGTGCGAAACACAAACGGATGTAGATGTGACGGCGACGTACAGGAGGGCCCTGTAATGACGTTAAAGCTGGCGGCTCACTATCTCTGATTATCTCCAACATAGATCATCGTTTGTGCTGTGACAGCTGACAGCTCGGCAGCTCCAGGACCGACACACCGACGCCACCCCTACGGGGAACTGAAGCCACGCTGCGTCTGCTGCACCGGGAAACAATATTACACGCCGGGACGTCAGCTTAATCACGTCCCTGAATGATGTCGCGAATTAGATGCTACATATTTCTCGCACGTTCTCTGCCGATGACAGCCGAGCCACACGTTTTAATACCACTGCGAGAGGAAAAAAAATATGCATGTACTTATTCAGTCTGCCTGCTTTTCACGGGATTCATCATTATATCTAAGTTGGTTAAATGAGATAAAGTGCAGCCGGTGTCTATGGGGAGCGAGGAAACATAAAGATAAAAGATGCAAAGACAAAAAACAGAAAAGCCGCAGCAATTGGGAAAATGAATACAAATGTCGAACTCTATGAGTTTATCTGATCGCTTCAGCTCACTACATGTACATCCGCTCGTGCGGAAAATTGCAGTGGCAGTAATAGCGCAGATAGTTATGGTGGTAACACTCACACGGATGTAGATACACGGAAAAGGTACATAACACAGCATGGTCGACACAGACTCACCGATAGCGCCATTGTGCTCCCACATACATACTAAAATAAACGATATGAGCACATTAAAAGCTGTAAAGGAAGCTAAAAGCTGTAATCTCAACAAACAGGGGTAGAATTATTAGCTATTTATCATGGTTAAATTACACTAAAAGGCTGTTTGGTTGTTGAGAATTTGAACAAAACAGCAAGTCCCTTGTTATGCGTTCCACCGGATTTATCAGAATATCTTCTTTTGAAACAGAAGACTGAACAGCCTGTGATAGTATTCAGCCAACGTAGTAAGCAATCAAACAAGAAAAGGTCTTCGAAAAGTTCAACACATAGTGATAAGGTGCAAGTTTTACAGTGTCAAGTTCAAAAAGCCCACACAAATAAAAAGACTTGTCGATGATGCAAAGCTTACACATACATGACAAGAACAAGTTCAAAAAGAACAAAAGCTTTTGAAAAAAGGACGTTAATGACTAATTTCATCCGGGACATTTGGTGACCCGGAAGCTTTTGTTTGGATATAGACGTCACTTCCGGCACTGATGACTAAGTCTTACATTCCCAATCTTACTAAGCTTATAAATGTTTCTAATTGAAGCCCATCGATGACTCAACAGTGACTCACGATTCTTGGGAAAACATTCTACAGTCATGTCAGAACTGACAGATGACTATGACTGACAACTACATGATAGCTTGTCATGATGTCATGACGCATTGCAATGGCACAAAACAACATTTCGTCACATATTTCCATGCATGATAGTGAACAGGCCAGACACACATTGAGTACTATGATCATGAACTGAGATATGTAACTAGATATGTAACGAATAAGTTTTTATCAAATGTAAATAATCTTTATCTAATAGCTAATCTATAAGCGCATTTTGTGATGTTTTTAAAGCCTTCCCCATTCAGCCAAATATGGCTGCTTACAGGCTTTTGTTTGTACTTTTTGTAAGGCACAAATAAACCAGTCTCTCTCTCTCTCTCTCTCTCTCTCTCTCTCTCTCTCTCTCTCTCTCTCTCATATACATTCGGACTTCTTAAGTTTTTTTCCGCCTTAGGCGTTTTTGCAACAATCCAAGAGTCGAAAGAGAAGGCAATACACTTAAAACGATTCCTTAACTGGCAAATAACCCTCCAAAGTCTTCTACTGAAGACAAAGTCACAAATACGACCCATTGCCAACACGTACTAAACGCTACCAAAATAGCCCTCTACCGTATATTGTTAACCTGTTAAACGATGGCATTTAGTTTAGATAATTGTGGCATTTAGATTATTAATTGGTATCTTTGATAATTAATTTGTATCTTTTAAATATGTAATTGTACCTTTTTATATATGCATTGCGTCTTTTAAATATGTATTCCAATTTTTAAATATGTATTGTCACTTGTTCGCAGTTTGTAAACTTTTAGAGCGATTGTTTATGTCAACCTGTGAAATTTGTATATGTACATGAACTCGCAATTCAGCTCATAAGCTGCGATGAGATTGTATTCGCACAATAAACCATTCTAAATTGATGTAGACGATGTTTGGGTGTGGCACAGTTTGAAATGTGTTGAACGTGACGCAGCACGACCAGTCCACGTTGACTTCCCATATTACCTGCACGTCTTTCAGTCCAGTTTACATGATACAGTCGTCCAGTTCATCGTCTCAGACAACAATCATACACATGAACACCTAACGTATCTCTAACGTTGCTATCAGCTTTAACAATCACTATAAACACTGATATCGAAGATCAACTCATCTGAAATGAATTATCAATATTCTTATCAATAATAGCAAAGGGTGTAGTTTTTCTTCACATACGAGTACTTCATTTGGTGTTGCTAAGGTTGTCTTTGTAGCAATTATATACGTCAGGCTTTAGAGATATAGTTGTATCTCTCAGTATGAATACTTCTGTTAGTAATTTATCCCATTAAATTCCCAAATTAAATTTGTACGTTACCATAACTTTATCTGGCCTTGGTATTTGATTTTAGATTGACTGTTTTGTCACACATGAAATACATACACACACACACAAAGAGAGGGAGAAAGAAAGAGACAGAAAAAGAAGAAAGGGAAAGAAAGAGCGGAACAGAGACTAGACGGAGAGATGCAAAGTTTCTTCAAGTAATCTCCAAACGAAAGAGTTGTGGCGGCCGCCGCTAAGGAAGAGTCCGCCCCAGCCTATCTCGATCTTCCCCGCTTATCAGATGGAATCTCCCGCGGAGAGCACCATTTCCTGTTCGCTCCAATCTTGGGAGGCCCTGACGAGATGCCGACGCCAGGATGTCGGCATCAGGACCGACTCAGCCTTCCTTCCAGCGATGAGAAATGCTCCCACTCGTCTCACCTAGCCTCTCTTTTGACGTCTTGAGGAATGACCCCCCATTCCTCCGTCTTCACACGCCCCTACTTCTTCAAGAGTGTTGCGGAGTTGTGATGGGGCGCACACCGTGATTAGTCACAACCAACTCCGCTCGGAAAAGTTTTTTGCAACTTTTTTTTTCTTGGACTGTCATGCGCGGAAGAATGGAGCGCCTTTCCATGAAGAACGACCCTGATGGTATCTGTTCGCAGTCAGCGTTTTGAGGGATGACGTCCTCGCGTCTGCTGTAATATCCTGTATCTCACTTAACGGCAAACTTGCTGAACTGAAATCAATTATCCTTCGCCTCAGCAAAAACTCATCTCCGATCTTTTCTTGGGCAGTTGATTCGGCGGGAATAAATCACGTGCAGGGGGCGCTCTAATCCGGGCGGACTAGTCGGGCTCACACCAGGACGGCTGATGAACACATGCGGTGAGAGGGACCTGTGAGACAGGGACTAGCTCACGACCAGACGACTCGTCTTTTAATACCGCTCTCCTAGCTGACATTCCCCATCAAGTAAGTGCCATTGTTACACAGGCTAACTAGCTTTGTATGGGCCTTGTATGCTAACTAGATTTCATATTTACCGAAGTTTTCTGCATTGGAAATTTTTTCAATTGTCTCCGTGTTCTACTAAGTATATATATAGGACGCGTATGCTAATTATTCAGTTGCTAGCTGGAATTAATAGAATGGAGTTAAGATAATGGTGAAAATGGATTCTACTCTCCGTGAAGACACGGAAAAAGGTAAGAAACATACAGACAATGTCTCTTTAACGTCGGAACGTTCTTCAGTGTAGCAGAATATATATAGGGTGTTAATATCTACTAGAATCGGTAACAGGAGTTGGACATCAATGATGTTCGGGAGAAAAATTGTTAGGTGAGATTTTCGCCGGTCTTGCTTTGCTTCGTGTTACGTCGTTTCGGTGTCATCTTTAAGATGTGATGTCCACTGTCAAGACGTTGTCCAGCAAGAAACAGCTTAACAAGCATCTGACGGCTTCTTAAGGGTTGTCGCTCTGGAAACTCTTGTCTTACGTTTGATAATCATCAGCAACGCATCTGGTCATGTGTCTCGTTTTTTCGCTTTTTAGAAAATGCTCGGACACCTCAGAAAAGACGTCGTTCACTTTTATATTATCGAGAATGCTCATTTTATTACATGACATATATATCTAACGCTCACGCTGTCTTTATGTAATGCATTCAGAACGGATTAATTTAGGCTACATGCGCATACCAACCTTCTTCATCAGTGTAAAGAAAAGTTCAAGGCGAATCTTTCTGTAAACTGCGGAATACATCATGTAGTCTAGTGTAATACAGAGTTATTGTCTCCGCACACCTCTATCTCGGCACGAGACCGGTTCAACTTATCCGGTAAGCTCCTTCCCGTAGCCCGAGGAAAGAAGTTATTTGGAAACGTTACTGAGACAGAAAAGACGGCGCCAGTCACAAATCGAACCGCCCCATGCCAAGTGGCGATAACGCTGCTCAAGTGAAGCTGTTGAAAGTAATGTGGCCGCTCTAACATCGTTTGTTGTTTATATCTCCGCATCGGCGGGAATGTAGTGTTTGCTTTTGACACCGTCTGTACGGGATCGCTTTGAAAACAACACCTCTGTTGTTAACATATTATCACCTCCTTCAAGTTTTTAACCCTTGCTCCATCCGCCGTTTGATGATGACTAATGTGCGCACTGTTTCTCCTTGACATGCGAGATGTCAGGACTGCATGAAACAGATTCTAACACAGTTATTGATATGAGAACCCTCTACCTCCGCGAACACAAATGAGAAGAAAAATATGCCATCTGCGGTAATCCACAACCTACAATTTGTACGTTTATCTTGACACATTCTTCCATTTATTGCTTCCGCGTCCCACCACGACATTTCCATTGGTTGAACCCAGGGTTAGTGGCTTTTCTGTGATCACAGACGGGCAGTAAAACAGTCAGACCTGCTACTTGTGAGAACGTATTCCCGTGTACGAGGTACTTCCAGTAATCAGTTCAGGAAGCAGGATATTTCTTTGTGTACATTGTTGTTTCTTTCCGAAGAGGTTGCTGTGTGTATGCACGCCGAGACAGGCACGCGTCAAAAATCGGTACTGAACATATTGTAGTTTGTTTCTTGGACTTGTAATATATCTGTATTCATTCATACTCATTTTTCTTTTACCCATTTTGTAATCATGTCATTTAGTATGTATTTTGTCATTGTGTTTTACTCTCGTTTTATGTTTTTGAGTAGAAGGCGTCATATAAGTAACTGTGCTTCTTGCCTAATACTCAATAAATATATGTGAATAAAACTTTACATCTATGCTAGTTGGTTCTTAAGTTTTGGAAGCTGTCGATGTGCATATCGTAGTACTAGTCCCGATGTTCAGTTTACAGAAATCCTTCACAACTGCAGCGCATAGTTCTGCATTACTGTGCTACTAATCTCCAAGCAGATCCCTCTCGGTGGCAATTGCAAAAAGACAGTATCAAATTGGCCAGGCAGTATCCATTAGCCAAAAAAGCTTCGCGGCCACCGACGGGGGTGGGGACAAAAAAAACCGGCCATATATAAAAATGTAACGATCATTCCCCCACAACCTCTGCTTGGAGAGTAATGTGCTACAACATTGAGCCATCAGAACATCAAGAGCGGAAAATAGAAAAGGAAAAAAAGTGCTATTTTTGAACACTCTGACCGCTAATAATGTGTAAAACGCGGCTCGAAGATCAGACCATGGATGACCTAGATGTGCCGAGAACCAGGGGTGCCAAAGAATTCATCAGAATTTTACGGAATTCATACAATCCTTATTAGGAAAATATGAAGTTGACGGAATACATACATTCGAAGTTTACGGAATACATACGATCTATCACTAGAAACATACGAATTTTACGGAATACATACGATCCATTACGCGGAATACATACGATCCTTACTAATTTGGTGACTTGCATCACACACAACTAATGACCCCAAATTGGTAAGGATCATATGTTTCCGCGTAATGGATTGTATGTATTCCGTAAAATTCGTATTTTCCTAGTAAGGATCGTATGAATTCTGTTAAATTCTGATGAATTCTTTGGCACTCCTGAGAACACACTTTTGTTGTGTGGCGGCGTACGGCGTGGGCACACTCGTCGTCTGATGTGGGCAGGCGATTTTGATGTGTTGAGATTTCCAAGCAGTTTATGACAGAACCAACCGCCAACAATGATCTTTTTTTTTTAATCTTTCTTTATTTGAGTTTTATAAATGAAACAAAAAAGCATGGCAATATATAACTGATACATGTCGTACCGCAAAACAAATAATAATAATCCTGGGAAACAGAAATATTAACAATGATCTTAGATATAACATTTTCGGTAACAGGACAGTTGAATTTTGTACCAAAAGTGCACGACTGTGCCAAGAATGCTCTCAGTTCTTCTTCTTAGTGGATTGGCGGTCAGCATCAACGTACTGATGGCTTTGCCGCACTTGGTTGGTTGGTTTGCGATAATGGTACGGCGATCGTACGACAAAATGTGACCAGGTCCTTGCATTAGTAGATGTGGATTTATACAGTTGTCTCTAAAGAATTAAATGAATGAATGAATCTTTATTACATATTAATATATTCCTGTCCAGATGGACTGAATGCACATGTGACCACGTGTGGTCTAGGGCATGTAAGACATGGAGTACAGACCACTAACAATACAACATTCTAATGCTTAATTAACACTAAAATTCTAAAATAATAAAAATGTATTAAGATAACACTGTGTTCATCTTCTAATAACCATTGTTTCTTCTCTCTTCTTGAAACACATAGAAACATACCTGCATACTTAATATATCTACTACATGTTTATTCTTGTGTGACATTTTCTTGCATTTTTTGTCTAATTGCAATGTCTTGCATGGCGATTGGCGTCCGTAGGGTACAATAGAGTAAGAAATGAATTAATTATTCGAAATTAAAAACAAATACTAGTAGTCCGGATCCATGACGACTTAAGTTTGATTCTAAAGATTAGCGTTTATAAGTCACATTGCGTATGAGGTTCAAGTTTAAACTTATGTGTGTTGAAATTCATTCTGAAACTTTTTTTAATTGCCCAGACCATCTATTGTGTTTTTGTTTTTTTTTTATTCCGAAACATGTAATCACAAGACGTGGTGACGACACACTCAATTTTTTTCAACTTATATTAATGCCGACACCAACACAGGGACAGTACAATACTCATTTACACCTGAGCGAAGTGAGGAAAGTCGTGTAAAGTGCCTTTCCCAAGGGCACAAGATCGGTGGCATGTCAGGACTCGAACCCGGGGCCTCTGGTTCTATTGTGTTTAGGGCCTCCAAGTTAGCCTCCACCAGGCCTTCCTACGGGGGTACGGATCTTAGAATTCGGGAAAAAAAGGGAAATAGTAGTTGGCCAGGAGAGTCAGTCCGCGAGTGGGTTAAATTTCCCTCTGTGCGGTCAAAAGAACTCTATGCTGGCTAAACTCCCCTAGTCAGTTATTCTCCCTATTTGCTAAACTTTACTTTGTTTGAACCCGCGTTGTTAATGTTAGTGAGGTGGAGACTACCTCCAAGTAGCGGCGGCCCAACATCCCCTGCCCCCACTTCTATCCGTGGCGTCCACCGGCGCACTTACAATGCCAGACAAAGAGTGATATAAACACGGACGTAACGTTATCATATCGACAAAGGCATAATGTTGAGAAATGGTATAGCGGCGAGGGACGCGCTAAACGCTCGTTTTGGCGGCTCCAAGTGTTCATAAACTAACCATTCATACATATCGCCGTAAATCCTGCGGAAAAATGAACAACGGGAAGCAAAAATGCGTTTGGTGAAAACTCAGGGAGGGCTCGAGTCAGCAAAGTTTGTTTCGTGTTTCGTGTTAGTGTAGAGCACAAAATTGAAACTCCAATTTGACAGTGGTATCAAAATTACCGGTTGCTCTGAGTTTGTTTGTTTGTTTGTTTGTTTGTTTGTTTTTATTAGATCTCCATTAGTGTTCAACTGAGCACTATTCTTCCTGGAGTCCACATAAAATTCAAAATTATAACAACAGAAATGTACAGAATTCAACTCAATATTAACTGAGTTGAAAAAGTAGCAGTGATTTTGGGATTTCCCCGCAGAAATCATGCTAATGATATGATATCCAGAAATTGAACATCTAAATGTTTTATACAGAAAAGTTTCTTTGCTATTATTGCGATAATTTTTTTCCATGGAATATTATTAGTTTGTTGGGAGAACATACCACTCCTTGGGTCTAGTTACAAAGAAACGGCCTGGCCGACCGCGCCGAAAAGCGAATTGGAAGCCGGGTTACGTTGATTCGGACGCATGACGTTAAAACGAATCGGAGTGGACGCGTTAGCCCACTGTTAGGCGCACGTAAAACTTTATGTCCCCGTGCATTTTTCTCCCCGTCGTCAATCTTGGTTTTTATGGCGACAGTTGGGTGGGCCAGGTCGAGAAATCCTCCGGGCAGTTCCCGCCAGCGAAAATTGTTTTCCGGGAATTTAGCGACAGGACGACAGTTTCATTGGTCATAAACAGAGGATCGGCGCGGATACCTCAATTCCTATACGTTGGCCTTTTTGCTCGTATATTTTACAAGCGATTTCAAATCACAAAGCTATCAATCAGCAGGTGAATCCGAGCGGAACTGATCTAGTGTAATTTGCGCTTCAGACATCAATTCACTGGAAATTTACATCAACTCTAGCGCCGGGTTAGAGGATCTCTCCTTTTTCGGACTCGTCCCACATTCACGTCTTTCGACGGTACCATCATTTATGATTTTTATACCGCATGATCACTTTAGTTAAAGTTGTTTCGAATTCTTACGTTTTATTTAGGCTGCACGATTTCCGCATGTATTTTGATGAGAAGTTAGTTATGATTGCCAGATGAACTATCAGAAGCATAATGGCACAAAACAGTTTCGGGATTTTAGAATCCTACTAAGGACTTTTTATCAGTATGGTTCAGTATTTGTCAAGAGCCTTACGCAAAAGATCAATCAGACGCCTATTGTTTTTTTTATTGAAGTACGAATTTCGGTATCTTCTGCAGAACCGTCCAGCCGAATGTCCGTCCGTCCGCCGGCTGCCGAAGTTTCCGGCCCCAATCTGTCATGGCGGAATTGCACGGTTTGCAAACCGTCGCCAGACGAATTGCTGCATGCATGGCAGATATTGTCGTTGACCTGGTCACGACTCTGGAGTGATTGTGGCGGGAATTACGTCTCTGATAGCCGACTAGTATCTGTAATTTGCGGCAGGGTCCATAGATCACAGGGCGGTGGGGGAGTCCACAAGGCCGCGGTGACCATGCTGTGCGAGGCGCCGCTTAGCTCACGTACAGAGACACTGGGACATCTCTGTACGACAGATACTCACAACTTTCTGGTTCATATTTTCAACTTTTAGTTCTCATTTCTTTTAATAACTATAAATCGACGGTGTTTTAAATTGAAATGCGTTTATCTTTATGTCAAGCAGTATTTCTGCTCTTTTGTGGTTTAATTGTTACCAAAAATCTCACTCTTTTACGAATCCAACCGGGACCAACATTTTTCATTATGCATATATCATTGCTGCAATATAACTAAAATGTTCTCTGCTGCTGAGTTCAGTTGAACTATATGGTTATTCTCCACGGTATGGATCTCTGAGTATGACCAACTTTTCACATAGCTGTAAAAATGTCCAAAGTTCCGTTCTTGGAGTACTAGCATATGTGACACAATTTCAAGTTGGCCATAAAAAAAGGGCAACCATGACTGGGTTCTCTTTGGTATGCAGATTTCTTCCCAAAGGTTGCGGTATCATTTCTGCTGGATAATTTATGAGCTCGCACCAGGAGTGTCCATTACGGTCCTGAGTGATCGACACGCATAAATTTTACGACTCTGCCACTTCCCTGTTTACTGCCTGATTTACTCCGAAATCCCGCCGTTTCGCGCCGCGCGTGCCCAGAAAAACTGAACGCTGCATTCAAAACACAGTAATTCCAACCTGTTCTTTCTGCTTTTCGTCATTATCAAACGCCACTATGTGTTAATTAATGAGATGGTGGGTCTTGCAAAAGGAGATATATTCACACTAGATATAACTTCTAGTTGTAGTACTGCGCACACCCCATCGGTAGTCCACGCGTTACCGTTAAGTGCCCATTCCGTTCTGAATTGTCCGCAGTTTTGGCGACTTCCGCGGCAGGATTGGCAAGTAGTAACGATTAAAAACCGCTCCATCGTGCAGGAGCCGTTCGACCGTGCTGCTGAAGAGCAACACTCCTGTCAGGAGATCTCCTGCTCTGCCCATCGCCCGTCAAACTAGCCATCCCGAGGACGATAGCGCATCCATCTTGTCGGGAACGCACGTCGCTGGCTATCACTGGCGCCATTAGGAGGAAATACAACACGACGGGCCCGCCACGCGCAAAGTACCCATTCATTTCACCGCGAAGCACACGTAAAGTTTTATTGTCACATCTGTTTTAACTGTCACATTAGCGAGTCCGGGCGGGGCGGATTGGCGGTCCCCGGGGACACTCACACACTCCGGGGGTAGTCTACATGTAACATCGGGGACCAACCGACATCAAACTAGGACGAAAACCACACTTTGAAGAGCAACCGATCCTTCAATGTTCACAACACAATACTCTTGGGCGAGGGGCTCCGAGGGAGAAAAGCAAGACTTTAAGACCGACTTTTGCAACAAATGTTGCGTTTTGAATGTTTTTTTTTCTAATACACTGTCCTTATTGGTTTTCGCAAGCGAATTCTCAGTCATGTCAACCCCCTCAACAGTGATTAATGACCCGTCCCCATCACCAGGCACGTGCAGGCTTTTACAGACCATTCAATTCCTCTCGGTAATTTATCCGCTATCTGCGAACAGCGCTGCCCTGGGAAATACCAGCTTGTGTAAATCCGCTTCACGCTTTCCACACCACAAGCACCACAAGAAACAGCCGCACCAGAACATGGTGCGTCCAGAAGGATTCCAAACAATTCCTGCAAATCTGTGACGTATTACGTAAATCAAGGTTGCTTTTAATAAAAGAAAAGCCTTTTCTCAGCGAAAATGACCATCTATCTTGCGTATTTCACGGACCGCACGTCTGATACGACGTCTACTGTATATTTGGCATGAGAAACGGACAGGACGTGTGGTTTATTACACCCTGTCATATAGAAACAAGCAGCTGAAGTCCCAGAAGACCTCCCCCTGTCGTTTCCCGCCTGAACTGCGCCCATAAACTGTCCATCAGTCACCTGTCGGCTGAGCGGCGCTCCGGTGGTGGCCTATTAGGGATCGCCCAGTCTCCCCGATAACTTCATAAAAAGTAATCTATTTGGTGCGTCTCGGGAAAGTTGGGGTCTATGATCTTAACCTATCAGCATATAGTAGGGATAAAAAAGTTTGACATTGACGTTTCTTTCTGTAAAATAAAAGCTGTGTCAAAGAAGTGTCAGGCAAAATGTCAAACCTTCTTTGGTGCCCTCCTTTCCGTTTAGACAGGTTCTGCTATCGCTACTTTTCCAAACACTTCGGTAGAGAGATGTTGTTTTTTCTGTGTATTGTATCAGACCTGGAGTATATTATGAAGCTATTATAAGTGTTTACGGGCCTGTCTCCCCGCAGACGGGAAGGCCCATCCCCGCGCGTCCCGAGCGCCGCGCCACTTCATCTTCAGCTCGTAAACCTGTAGTGCAGGCGCGCTTCCATCCGTCACGCCGGTGGGTTTCATACATCCTGGCGCCGGGGCGGGGCTTCAGCCGCCCTCCCTCCTGACGGATCAAGATATCACCGCTTCTCAGCCTCCTGTGCGGACTTCCTAGCGGCCAACATTTGTCTCGACGAACGCCGCTATTGTGGGATTTAATCTCCAAGCAGATCCCTTTCGGTGGCAAAGCAGTATCAAATTGGCCAGGCAGTATCCATTAGCCAGAGAAGGTCTCCGGCCACCGACGGGTCGGTGGGGGTAGCCACAAAAAACGGCCATACATAAAAAGCTAACGATCATTCCCCCACAACCTCTGCTTGGAGAGTATGTGGGAGTGGGGTGAGGCGAGTGTGGGAGAGAACTATGCCGGCTGCCGAGAAACAGCCCCCCCCCCCCGCTAGCGCGCTCCACCATCCCCCCATATACACCCCCCCCCCCGAAAAGAAATCGCTGCGCTCTAGCCGTAGAAACAAACGCAGCCCGCTAAAAGTCTAAGCGAAAGGCTAACTTCTTCTCAAGTCTCTTATCTGTAAAGAGCTACTTCACGTGGACGTTTTTCGGGAACGGGGTGTACGCCTTTCCCGTAAAGTTATTTCATTTCATACCTGGTATCTCATCTGATATGTTTGAACATGAATCCATACCCTCAGACATTGAGAAAAAGTTCATTCTTGAGATAGTAATAATAATAATTTCCAAATAATACATATGCTACCTCAAGCACGTTTTTTCTGGAAACATAGTGATTTTCACTGTAGTCGTACGAGGGACCCACTTTAAAAGATAGCTGGACTTAAAAGCATGTAGTACAAGCTTAATGCAAATGTAGATGTGTCAAATGTACTGCAAGTACAATTTTTTATCCCCTTTCTTATCACAGTTCGGCAACTTTTCTGTCGTTTCATACCAGACGGTCGTTTCAGCGCGTACGTGTGAAATTAATCACAACAAATCTTCCTTCGCGCATTGTATGTATTTAGGCCACACCGATTTAATTTTATGGATGACATCCGCGCGCGCATTGATTTTCGCCTGATCTCAAAAAAAAATCACGTCTTCCGAGGCTCTGGCCTGGCTTTAGGCCCGGGTAGTCCATGGTGGTAAGTGAGAGTAACAGAGTCGGTGGTAACTCTAGATCTGGAGGACGGCACCCAGGCTATACCGAAGCTCCACGACTCAAGAACTCAGTACATACGTACAGTGTTGATTCATAAATTCCGCAAAAAGCCAGCATGTGCCGGCCTGTCGTATACGTCGCTATGTAATGCGCCAAATTCACAATACCGGCTTTGTATTACTGTGGTTTAGTAGCATTTTTATTTTTGGCCGGATTTTCTTTTTTTTTTCGCCCGCGCGCACGAGTTTGGGGGTCTTCAGAGGATGTCATCCATAAAATTAAATCGGCGTGGCCTTAGGGAGCATAGTATATGCCGATAAAGAGCCACATTGGCAAATTATCTTATGCCCAAACCTAGTCTTTCAAACAATCTCCGCTCACGACGCCATTTGAAACTGAACAGAAAAATATATTATAGTAAAACGTTAAACTTTATTCCAACACACAATTTACAGAGATAAAATTTTCAGCGACCACTGTCGCCTTTAATTATCCTGATGAAGGCGACAGTGGTCGCTGAAAATGTAATGATCTCTGTAAATTGTGTGTTGGAATAAAGTTTAACGTTTTACTATGATTACTGCCAACACAGATGAACTTTCATGATAATCAGAAAATATATTGTTATCTAGTGTAATCTCCAAGCAGATCGTTTGGTTACAAGACAGTATCAAATAGGCAGAGCACATGCCAGTATCGCATACTGGAAAGGAAAGGAAAGAAAAGATATCGGTAGAAAAAGAAGAAGGCCAGGAAGCATAAAAAGACGTCAAAAATAGGCCGAAGCCTAAACCTATACTCGGAGAGTAAGGCCACAACAGGTAAATTTTATGGATGACATCCTTCACAGACTCCATATATAATGCGAGCGGGCGAAAAAAAAACAAGACGGGCCGAAAAAAACAATGTTCCTACATTTTAAGATTTTGACTCAATCATGGTACAAATGGTTTTGATTCAGTGGGAACATCACATATACACAGCCAACATCACATATCACTGCTTCAAAGTAAGAAACAAAACATTAAATCAGAGCCTTTTCTTGTCTCCTCTCTTCATGGTTATCTGCCACCCACCTTCCGGCATGGCAACAGACATCTTTGCCCATTTTATTGGTGTTGACCACTGTCAGAAGGCAACAAAATTTCTTGTTTTTTTCCCCCACAAATCAGCCGAAAATCAATGCGCGCGTTGATGTCATCCATAAAAATTACTTGCTGTGGCCTAATCTAGTGTAGGTGGCCGCGATTTTAGACAGAGTACGACATGATACCGGCGGCACCACCCCTCTCCACGTGCCAGGCTGGCATGATGGATCTGCCCACGGCTCCATCTGTCAGAGTTTAAAAGGCTCGCATACATTTCCTGAGCGCCGGCGGGACAGCGCGTCAGCTCCGCCGCGCGCTACCGGATACGCTACACGGTCCTGTTGGCGGGGCATGTCTGTAGCCTCCACCAGGCCTTCCTACGGGGGTACGGATTCGGTAATTCGGTAAAAAATGGGAAATAGTTGGCCAGGAGAGTCAGTCCGTGAGAGGGTTAATTCTCAAATGAACTCTATGCTGGATAAACTCACCTAGGCCTAGTCAGTTATTCTCCCTATTGGCTAAATTTTACTTTTTGTGAACCCGCCTTGTTAGTCTGATGGAGACTAGCATCTTTGCTTCTGGATAGTGATTTTTTTGCCTTTTGACGTTTCCTGATGTTTCCATTCTTTCTTCTTCTCCTTCTTTCAGATGAAAAGTTGTAATTGATAGAGTATGCTATATAGAATAATACAGCGTTTTTCTCTTTGTTTAAATTCTTGTTGTTATTGCATCATTGCTTCGTATCTGCTTTATACTCTTAGTATCTGTATCTGTCTTCTAGTCTTCTTTCTTTCATTTCTCAATTCCTCAACGCAAAAATAGAAGAGATGGATGCTTTTTAATTACCCGATGCCACACACCGTTAGCCTACTAGCCACCCGCACACCCCGCCCTGTGAGAAACGGACGGTCCCGGCTCACGTGCGCTGCCGGCCCTGTTTACCCATCAAGTGCCCATCAACACATCTGTCAGGCCCGCGGCCCATAAATCGGGAGCGTCGGCGCTCGCACACGCCACTTCCGCCTTCGGACTCACCACACAAACATCGCACGGCACGAGACTGCTCCAGCCCGCCGTCTTCACGCCAGGCTCGCGCTCCCCGCGTGGCCGCACGAGTCGTACGCCAGGATTTCCCTCACGAATCACCGGTTCTACCGATAGACACTGTCCGTCCTCGGTGCTGAAATCCTGGTTGGTGTAATTTGTCTTTATACTTTCCTATTTGGGCGTCATTTTTCACGACGTCCTTTGCGATCTGACGTTACAGTAATTGTTGTCGCAGCGCAGAATCAAAATCTGTCGGTGTGTTCTTGCCATAAAATGTTTGAGTGGGTAGATTTGTTTCATTGTTGTATTTTGGCGTTACATTCTACGCCGTAAAAGAGACAAGTATTCGTAGTATTGAGGCACAGATAACAAAACTGCTATAGACGACAGATATCCACGATTTTCATAGCCAGGAAAATGCATTCTGTTTTTATAGAAATGCTGCAATAGTGTTACTTGACAAGCTAAAATTCAATTTTCCATCCTTTGCCAGATAATTCTACTGCTACGATTACAAATAATATTCCCTGCTTTAAAAAACGCAAAATTAAACGAACCAAATAGTTCCACACCTATAAGCGTTGCTATCCTAAATATCTAAAGAAAACGTAATCTGAAATAATTTACATCATTCAAGTATGATTTCTACGATTGATCGTGGCTGTATCTTCTACATGAGAACACAAGCGTCACCGGGTGAGGCAGATAGTGGCAGCAGTAGAGATACGGCGATCGCCATGGTCCATTTAGAGACGGGGACAGGACGAAAATGGCCATTGAGAGCCGTCATTACGGATTAATGTCCCGGCCCCAGGAGGCCAACCATGGTACCGCCGCGTGCCACCCTGTCATTAGTCTACCCCAATCCTGTTTACACGCGTTAGGCCAAATCAAGTTAATGCAAAATATAAAAAAAGGTAGTCATTTCAACGTTTTAAACCTAAAAGTGTGACCAATTCATCCTTACAGTAAGGCTAACACCGAAAGAAACCTAATGCCGCGCCGCAATGCGTCTATTTTGAGTCGACATAGCCTGATCAAGTTCTACTCGAGACGTAAATATGATTGGATATTTTATCTAATTGCTTTAATTCAGTTCCCTAGTACATGTCGTTATCGTTTGTACCGATGGCGACATTTCGTGCGGAGTCTGACCGTTGAATGACCCCCCGGAAGTCGTGCCAAATGTGAACTTGTCTCCCGGGACTTCGCCGCTCGTTAAAGTAGAATCCTCCTGGAGGAGGGAGGCACCTTCCCCTCGCGTTAGTTTTCTATGGCGTGAGTAGCGTGCGTAGTCCAGTGGTTAGCGATACTGCCTCTGGACTAAGAGGTTGGGAGTTCGAATCCCGGCTGATGTCGCTCACCCGACATGCACGCTACTGTTTAGGGTCGCAGTCCTTCTGATGACGGGACGTTAACCGTGGTCCACTGTTCATTGTGCTTGTCGAAAAGAGCTAGGGGAATTTCCCCGGTACAATGAACCTGTAAATACTGTACATAGCGTCTGTCTTCTCTGTCATGACCAGTGGAAGATTAGCTCTTCAATGAGCTAAACTGGATCGAGATCACTTTCTTTCTTTATCACTTTCTTTATGACGCGGTTAGTACCTGCCGTGTTGTCTCGATACTAGTATTGTAAACAGGGGTTTGCAACATCAATGCATTTTGTTGTTCGCATGGTCATTAGGACTCTTGCATCTTAGCGCGAAAATGATAGAGTGTCCGGTTTGGAACAGACTCAGTTTTCTGAAGAAAGAATATCCCCCTCTAAAAAAAGCTTTTAGATTTAGAAAAAAGGCGTCTCATCATGGGTTGATCTGTTGAAAGCCTCGATGAGACTGAGAGCGCCGTTTGTGTCGCCTATACTGTATACGGTTGACCATAAAGTATGTAGACAAGGACGGGTACCCTTCCAGATAAAACCCCATCCCCGAGGATTCTGTCTCTTTGTTTTGCTGCAGAGCGGGGACGTGTGTACGCTGGCCAAGCCAATTTTAGAACTCAAGCGTGTGGTATATCCTTCTGGAAACAGTGGAAAAAGTTTAATTTTCAATTAGACGTCACTCATGAGTCCATCATCATTTTTGAAGTGCATTCAATATGCTTTTTGTGAGATGTGTTTTTAGTGTAACCGCAAAGATGTGCTTTAGCATTCGCTTTCAATGTGTCACCCAATCTTATATCAAAGTCACTTCAACTTAAAGCTTTAAGCGGGACATTACCGTATAGTATCTATATGGGAGGACAGAACATGGTATCTTGTGACAAGAAAATCGATTGACGAAGCCTAAATGATATCGTCTTTATCTGTTTCAGATAGGACACTTCCCACCTCTCCGATTGACACATCAGGAAGCGTCAGTTGTCGATATCTGGGTCGCTCAGCAGGAGTAGAACCAGACCAGGACTCTCATTAGGTCCCCGTGACGTCAGCACGCGGCGTGCGGCGCTGTCTTCACCGTCCGTCCCGAGCCGTGACTCCGCCGGTCCAGGTCAGCACACTGTCGTCCGCCGACCTCGTGGCCTCGGCGCCGGGCAGCGGTGAGGGGAGGGGAGCAGGGCCGACATGGCACCCGCTAAACGGGACCAGAA
>NW_017803976.1:1303767-1306342 GCF_001625305.1 Branchiostoma belcheri
GCTAAACGGGACCAGAAGGTAGGAAACACTCTCGTGGCATGGTGTGAAGCTGCAATAAGGAAACTCGTTATACCTCTTTTTAGATATTTCTCCATTTTCCCGGATTCATGAGTTAGGCCATGTTGATTTGATTATATGGATGACATCCGCGCGCGCATGAATTTTCGGCCGTTTCTAAAAAAAAAAGTTTTCAACCATACTGTAAATTGTACAGACACAGTTGCAAAATGAGCAAATATATATACCGTAAGTTGGAAAAAAATATTTGAAAACGATACCAATGTGGTAGAATGCCAAAATCAAACGAAAAAGACGAAAATGTAAAGAAATGAATTTGAAGAGTAGATTATTCGCCATACCATACTCTGTGTCATTTGTTTAACCTTCATGACCACGTAGATTTCATAATGAACGCAACTTTTTTTTTGCAAAACTTTTTTTTTATTCGCACGCGCGCATCAGTTTTGGGGTTCCAAGAGGATGTCATCCATATAATCAAATCAACATGGCCTTATGTGGATGACGGTATCAGCATACAGTATTGAACCTTGGCCTCTGGTATCGGGTCAGTCAACCTAGTACCTAACGACCATTACTACAAACTTTTACTCAAATGATTTGTGCCCGCAAAATAGCACATGAAACACTGATCGCATCTGGTCGATTAACCGAGAAAAGAAAAAGTTTCCGACAGATGTGTATCAATCAAAACAGTCAAGTTTACCAAGTTTATTAACAAGACGTTAAAAGACGTTAACAAGACGTTTCATCCATGAAAACTTTACTTGTACAATGATAAGAACTGAATTCTGTTGATCACGATTGTTTCGTATTTTTGTCAACTTGGTTTTCATAGAAATATGTTATGTTTTTACCGTATTGTCAATGAATGAATGAATGAATGAAAGACCTTTATTGTACACACATACCCACTGGGTTAAGTACAGGTCACAGTAATATACATCTTCAAGTAACTACAATTAAGTAAAGTATGTAAATTCGGTTTCTTCTCGTTTCGTAGCAATGGTAAAAAGGTAAGAACATGTTTCAATATAGAAGGTTTGTCTAAGCTCATTAGAAATATAAATTTATCTGTACAGCTTAGATGTATATCGAGAGCTCTTGGTTCTTTTTTATTATGTTTGTACGTAACTTTGAACAAATTTTATTTTGCAATTTCTGTGTACATGCTAATGATCTGAATTAAAGTGAAACTGAAACTGGATAATGCTAAAACGTTATTTTGAGGAGATAAGAGTATCGATAATTATGATTCCTAACAATAGATATGTGACAAGACTTTTAATAATTTCTATTTGGGACTGTGATAGCTCAGTATTGTCAGTTAACAAATTTTAAATTATATATAGAAACACTTAAATTTGGAACCGCATATTTCCCTATGATGTAACAATGCCTAGTATGTATGTCACAATTACACTTCGTTCCGGAATGTATTGTAAATAGTAAAACTAGCTTAGTGCACTGTGAACTATGTAACACCTTTAGTGCACTAAACACCAAGTAACATCTAGCGTCAGTGCACAGTAAACCAGTCAGAATTGCCCTGATGAAGATGGCAGACGGTCATCGAAACGTCGGCTCGTGAAAAATAAATGGCTGTGATCAAAGAACTTTTCTATTCATTCGTTTACCAACCTGAAGAAATTATTTACGGAAGAGTATCGATAGTTTGAAACAGACCCCTAGATTGGCGTGCGGCCATTCGGGTCGTCCGTCTGATTGATGCCGGGCGACTGATTCCTGTCTCCGGGACGGATGAGCCATTTGATCCAATTTATTCGCGTCGGGCAGAAATTAACCAAATAACCATACATTACACGTTGACGGACCATCAGCCTGATTCGGCGACGTTATAAAAGTTACGTCATCGTCATCAGTTGTGAGGTAATCACTCTAAGAATGTTAGACAGAACAAATCTTACGTTTGTGTTAAATATAATGAACGCAATGTCTCCAACAACATGGCATTCTCAACAACGCTTAAAGCTTTTTCACCTCAAATCCTCCACAGTGTATTAGCACAGTCTTTTGTGTCATATGAACGCAATGTCTCCAACAACATGACATTCTCAACAACGCTTAAAGCTTTTTCACCCCAAATCCTCCACAGTGTATTAGACTAGCAGTCTTTTAGAATATTGGACGTTAATTTCTGTATGGCATGATCTCTGAAAGAAAGATAATCAACTGAAAGATTGTATACAACTGAAGAACAGACACCCCTTGTTTTTCTTTTTAAAATATTGGCCATTGCTTGTATCTATACATACGTAGACAAAACATCTGGCGTATTATTTATCGTCATTTAGAAGATCACCAAAAAAACTGCATTTCTACTAAGATCACAAAACCCACTAATTATGCAGAATGTGGGACTTTTCATTATCCACTGCCTTCAGAAGAAGTCGAACCCCATTATAGCTAGCGTAGTAGTAGAAGTAGAAGTTTTTTTCCAGACAGTTGTTACCTGTCTCCTGTTACTGTATTGCAATGAGTATTATACTTGATTGTAAAAGCAATTAGCCTTCGGGCATGATTTTGCGATAAAGCG
>NW_017803976.1:1306504-1342602 GCF_001625305.1 Branchiostoma belcheri
TTCGGCCGTTTCCAAAAAAAAAAGAAGTTTTCAACCATACTGTAAATCGTACAAAACAGTTGCAAAATGAGCAAAAATATACCATAAGTTACAAAAAAAATTAATAAAAACTATACCAATGTCGTAGAATGCCAAAATCAAACGAAAAAAGACGAAATTGTAAAGAAATTAACTTGAAGACTAGATTATTCGCCAAACCATATTCTGTGCCATTTGCTCAAACCTCATGACCACGTAGATTTCACAACGAAAAGAACTTTTTTTTTGCAAAACTTTTTTTTTATTCGCACGCGCGCATCAGTTTTGGGGCTCCCGGAGGATGTCATCCATATAATCAAACCAGCATGGCCTAACTACCGAAGAGTGGAACTCGCTGCCACCAAGTAGAGTAGAAGCATATCGTCACTAGAGAACTTTAAACAACGCTTGCAGTTAGATGTGCAAATAAGGTTACGTGTACGAGTAACAAGGCGTTTCGCGTGTATTAGAAGCATGCAGCTGTGTGGCACTGCGTGCCTTTGAAGCTGATGTGTTAAGCGAAAGGGCAGTCATACCGGCTATGCAGATACAGAACAGAGAGGAGACAACTATAGCCTTGCCGGGATACAGGCTTCTGCGTGGTTTGGGCTGTGGCTGAAGACGGCTGTCTCCAGGCTAACTGGTCACTTGTAGCTCTTGATGTTGACACTAACTAACGCATGTTACTTGCCTGTTCGAAACAAAAATTACTATCGGTCAGATTTCCCAAACGGTGACGAAGAATGTACTATATGTCAGGATCTCTATTGTTGGTGGTTGTTTAGCTGTAGTTTTATAGTGTTAAGTTAAAAAAAGTTAAAGTCCTTCCCGCACCAGGTGGTGCATAGGGTGGCACCCATCTCCGGTTTAGTAACCCTTGGGCCACACAATTGTGCAATCGCTAGAGCAGGGAGCTAGTCCACTGGTATTGGTGTGTGTTCAACTCCCATACTCTTCCCCAAATGCTGAGTGCTAAGCAGAGAAAGCAGTATGTACCAATTTTAAAGTCTTTGGTATGACTCGGTCGGGGATTGAACTCACGACCTACCGAATGCAAGGCGAGCACTCTACCCACTTGGCCATTGCATCGGTTTTTTATATATTGTCAACGTGGTACTATTCATTAGCCACCGCTTCCAAAAAGAAGTCAGTAATGTATGTATTAACGCCAGATATATCACGTCAGAGCTAAAGATACCACAGTAAGGAGTAGTGTGCCGAACAGACATCACGGTACAACATATCTCCGAACCATTCCAATGCAGCAATGGGGCGAATAACTTCGTTCATAAACACTTAGAGATCATTCGCCTAGCTAAAACAATCGCCCCGATAAAGATGATACACTACAGTGTACACGGTTAAAAATGATGATGCACTACATGTTTTAACTGTTAAAATCAGAAAACAGAAGGTGTCATTCATTAGAAGAGCAGATACCTATAAGGTTTGTAGTACGTTCTAATCCTGATATTCTTTCCAACTGGATTCTTCCGACAGAGCATAGCTTGCGGACAAAACATGTAAGACATACATGGTCCAAACCCATTCTTTTATCTGTATCCTTTTCTGAAAATGTTCTAAATTTAGCTTGCTGGCCTTCGCCTAATACGAGATGAAATTAGGCAAATTGTCGATCAATCTACATTGTATGACTATTGAACTTTTCTCTGGAAAAAAAATGCCCAGAGTTGTCTATGAACAATGAACTTCTGATTTATTCTCAGTCACATTTATCGTACAATCTATGTACGATCACAAACGGAGAGCGTTCTTGTGGTAGTCGTGCGTGTGTCCTGTAAAAATTAAGCCATTCTAAAAAGCTGCCTAAGACCCTTACCAGAGTTTGGTTTCGTCACAGCTAGCTTGAAAATTCCACGGCATCAAAATCTTACGACGACTCACGTCGAATACTAGTATGACCGCGCCGTTGCCCGGTCTTTCTGCGCGGCCGGAGTTGTGACACCTCGCGGGCGGGTTGTGATGTTGTACGGCGAGGAAACTTGCCGTAAATCTCCCATATTGAAGCCGGTACGTGCGGCAAGCAGTCTGCTGACAGATGGGCGATCTAAGTGGAGATGGCAGGGCGAACGCTGCCTTTACCGCGGATCTGATTAAGCGATAGAAGGCGACGACGCCTGACTGAACTCCGACCTCTCTGGGGACGCGGAGGGTCAGGGGGAAAGGGGGTGGGGGGGAGGAGGCGACGGGGTACAACTCAAATCGATCAAGATCGATATCAATTCGACTGAAGGGTGAGAGGTAGTCCTACCTCGCCTTTCCGGGGTTAGAGATGCACCCATCTGGGATGTGCCACACGTTTCCCTCGTCCCACCTCCTCTGGAATACTTAAAGACATATTTGCACCAGAATAAGCGAGCTTTACAAGCCTAATACCCGCCTTAACAAACTCACTTCGCAAAGTTTAACTTCAAAAACAGCATCTCCTAGCTTCCAGTCGTAACGTAACCATTGCCGCGAATGGTTACAATGCTTTTGGTGTGTTCTCTGTTTTGAATATTGAAGTAGCTTCCCTTCAAGCAGTCTTGAAAAAAAATACCATTTGACCTGATACAGTACGCTGTAGAGAGCACAGCCTATCGCCAATACCAGGCGCAGAGAAAACAATCAATTATGAAACGTAAAAACAGTGACTTGTCAACAGCAGAATTCTTTTCCATGTATATGTTATGAATGTTAATGTCTTGTCTCTGACGATGATGCACTTTCATGAACTTTTATTATGAAATTTTCAGAAATTCGAGAAGCAAGTTTTCCCCCCCAAAAGTCGTCAAATCTATCTGATTAATGTACAACGACATGAACAGTTTTACTGGCGATTATTCTATGGGGCTGTGATGTGGTTTAATCGTGCCTCTGGGTTGTTATATATCTCCCAACTGCACGATCAAGAGACGAGTAAATCTGGATGAATGTGTTCACTGATAGAAAGACTCACAGTCCTCGTTTTTCATGATCCACGTAAACTTGGAAGTTGTGAAAACTGGGCCCGGGCGGATCTCGGTACTCGACGTTACGCGGAAATATGTGGTGATACAAAACGACTATTTAATCATCTCTTACGTCGACGTATTACTCTAAACCGAAAAAGGAAAACAAAGTTAACAAGCATTTAACATTTCTACGCACAGTACATGCCAGGTATTAGTCAAAAATAAACTAAGCAAACGGTTCCGTTTTTGCCTAATTTAGAGTAATCTCATGAGAAGTTGGTCTAACTACAATACATCTCAGCTGTGTTGGTGTGTATAACTGATGGCTCGGGTTTTTCTGCAGGAGATTTCGTCTCACAAGATAGTCGAGCGGCGAAGGCGGCACCGCATCAACACGTGTATCGCCCAGCTGAGCCAGGCTATCCCGGCGGCCTTCTCCAAGTCGGTCAACAGGGTATGTGTGAGTATTGTGATGCGTTCATTACGTTATAGTAGGATGTTTTGTAAAATGTATATTGTACTGATGTAATGAAGCTTTCGACGTGCATTTCTACCGTGAGACTCGGTTTAAAGGACAGGTAGTTAAGCCGGAATACGTCCCGATTTCTACCCACACAGATAGAAGCCTGTCCTTGGTGCTGAACTAACGGCTGCTTCTAATACTTCCTGTCGTGCCTAAAATGTAGTCATTACGGGACGACAGAGAATTTCTGGTACATAGTTTGACTTTCAGGCGCTTCCCATAGTTTGATTGAATTATCTATGAACCAATCATCTGTACGGATGACTTTAAAGTGCAGCAATTGCTTGGCGACAGCAACCCTACACAAGTCACTCATCCGGAACAAACTGAGCAAACTTTCCTTCCGCACAGTTAACATTGATTTGCGCTGACAAGAAAAGCTACTTGAGCCTCCTCAGGCATGTGTGCCGCACATTAAGGGACAAGAAGTGTCAAGACAAAGAAAATCTGACCGGACAGTTTCGCGCTAGCTGTGTTTTGCTTAAATCTAGCAGATATCATAGGCTTAGGACCAGTCATTCAACATCTAATAACTGAAACACTGAAGGGAGTTGTGAGAAAACAGAGGCGACAGGTTTGGCAGAACATTACCGCCCAAATCACAGCGTGCCTAATCAGGACGCTCTTCCGGCAGAAATCTGTGTCATTAGACGGAAATCAACATTTCTGCCTAATCCGCGGGATTTGGGCGTTGTCACGTACGGCGTCGCCGCGGAGAAATCGGGAGGGACGGGCGGGGATAGGCGCCGAGCGGGGACGGCTTACACACATGGCTTGTGGCGGGAAGTGACCCGGACGGACGAGTCGGTAATTACGGGGATTCAGCCGTCGGAAATCGGCCAGTTTTGCCGCGGTGAATGAGCGGCCGGATCGATGTGGTGGCGGGGATGGCGGGGCCGTGATGAGTGGGGACAGGACAGGTGACATGTTCGCTCCGCGTCAAGCGGGACCCGGGACGGAGGCGGCTCCGTCACCGGGAAACTCTCACCGGGGGTTTGAAAAGAAAAATAAAACGACATGGGATCTTGTAGAATTGGAGGGCGTCGATGTGTTTGCAACGTCTTACAAATTGAATGAACTACAAGTGTTTACGGCGTTGTAAAATATAGATGTATTTGACGCGAATTAGACATATGTTAGTATGTCTCAATATGGGAAAGTACGAAGATCTATTGCAACATTGGTACCATGGTGTGTGGTGTTTCTTGAGAAAAAGCTGTCACTGTACTATAACTATCATGTCTGCTTTAGAAACAACACATCAACAGGGTGTTGACCAAGCTGCCTTCACATGTAAATCTATAAAAAAAACATTGTATTCAATCTAAAATCCTTTCGTTATCTTTAGTACTTACACTAAAATGTATTACAGTCTTTATTTACGTCTATCCCTTCCTAGGAACCATTATTAAGGTTCTTTCCTGCTGCTTTACAAGTTCTAACTGAATCTAGAAAGATGAAGAGTGATTGTTCAAGGCCACTGCTGTACGTGTAGTTATATTACGACCTCACCATGTGATGAAACGAATCCGTCTCATGTTAATTGTCTTCACAGGATGTATACGATGTAAGTTCGTGTAACGTCAAAGAAAGTTTATATGAAGGAAAAGTTTCTTTCTCAAGGTTACACTAATAAAAAAAACGTAGTTGGACTCTTTTTATGACAAACGTAACCCTTCCTACAGACACTTGTTTCATGGGTTTACGAGAAAACAACATTAAAATCACATAAAAGCAAACAAGGTAGAGCCTTTAATTTTAAGTTAGCGCCTATGACATCAATAACTTTTATCTATTTTGAATTAAGGAAGCAGTTGATCAAAATGAGAATGAAACTTTTTTTGTAAAAAGTAATGGGCATATCAAAGCCTTCATTTGCCCTGTAAAACGCATTTTTGAGAATATGTGAATTAGAAAGATCGCAATTTAAAAAAAAATGAATGAGTTCCGTTCTGTTTATGAAATGGCATAAAGACCAGCCTTGAGTTTTATTTAAGACAAAATACCCACAAAAACAATATTACCTTCAATAGGTTGATTAGATAGAAAACATGCGAAATTAGAAATAACTTTTCATGGTCAAGGTCGAGGCAATTAAGCGGGCTGGTCACACTGTGCTGGGCGGTGATAGGTGCGGGAGTTCCCGGGGCTTGTCTCCCTCTCCCAGCGCTAATCTGCCGTGTCTGGACAGGAGCACGCCTCGCACGCAGACCTTAATGGGTTCCAAAGACGGAGTGTCTTGGGGGGAAAAGGAACGTGACAACCGGCACAATTGGATCATTAATAAGACCTGGAGGAGCGGGCAGTCTGTCAGGAGGGTCAGAGCGAGGAAAACTCGGGGAAATTTTAGGACTAGACGAGGGCAGACGTAAGAGTAGCCTTGGACAATTCCACTGGCCCGGTATAGGGGTGTTTTACCGGTCGCCAGTCCCGCTAAGTATTGAGTAGAGTAGAGTAGAGTAGAGTAGAGTAGAGTAGATGTCTACGGCCAGGTAGGAGCTTCAGTTCCAGTTTAGGCCGCTCATCCCTTTTACTACCTTTTATCTCAGGTTTCTGGGGGTTGTCTAGAGCCCTGTGGTCAAACATAAGCTTCTTCTGTTCCATGTGTTTGTCAGACTTTCCTTGAACAAATTTACACTGGGTGATGTAACTACAGACTCTGGGAGGTTGTTCCACCAGGCTACCACTCTGTTGTCGTTGACGAAGAAGTATAAGCTTAAGCCCCCCTGTTGCCCATTTATGGCTTCCTCACTATTGCCTACTTCTTCTGATAGTCCAATTTTCTGACAGCCTATTTTTCTGACTAACAGTGTCCCTTTAGCAAGGTAACCGAATCCAGCCTCGTAAAAATTCCCCGGAATGCCCTGATAGACCTTGGCGGGGGAATAACACTTCCAGTACCGATGGGATCCGAGGAAGTTCACGGTCGACTGACACCAGGCTAGCGAAAAAGTTGCACGTTGATTTTACTGATGAGGAAACGCTCGTATAAGGTTTTCCTGGAAAGAATAAGGAAAATCAGACTGTCTGATGAGGCAAGCATTTGGAACACCACGTCTGGCATTTAAAAGTAGATTGCTGAAACCGCGCCAAGGATTTGTCTCCTGACGGTAAATTGTACCGTCTGATGGTCTCAGCTTAAGGAAAAACATTAGGCTTGTCTCCTCTTTTGGAACATTGGAAACGAAGTGGGACAAACAGGACGAAATACAACTACGTGGCCCATCCAAGCAGAATATGGATCTTGTGTGACCCACAAAAATGGTCGTGAATACATTCGTAAGATTTGACCGCATGCAGTGTGGGACGATTGTTTTAAGTTGAAATAGATAAAGAATGGCATGAAGGACTTTATAAACAACACGAAAATTCACGTCGACAGCTACTACAGATAGGGACAGAGTTAATCTTGCTTCAAACACAAGGAAATTCCAACCGAACTGTTTTCAGAATAACCGACCCATTTCTCTAGACACGTGGCAATTTGGAGCAACAGTTGTCAGTTATCCTGACGAAGGCCAAATGTCTGGAAGAAAACGCGTGGAGTCTGAATAACGTACTGCTGAAAGAATATATAACTCTGTCACGGTGTTATTTGTAACAACACAGATGAGTTTTCATGCTTAGCTAGTACAACAGATATCCCAGGCTACACAACTTGCCACGCATGGCGGATATCACGGCTCAACTGTATGCACGCCAACGACTCCATCTGTCAGCATGCCACCCTCGCCTGTCTCCCCAACAGGGAAGGGGAGGGCGGGCAGCACGCAACGCTCCACTTGTCAGAAATGATATCGCGAGATCGATATAAGACTGTTCTTTGGGCAGCTGTTCCTTGAGGTCGCACTGGCGGTGGTGATTGGATCAAAATTGAAGGAGGGTGGTGATGATCATGGCGGATCTTGCTGAATGGTCCTTATGAATATGTCATTCAATCCCCGTGTGCTGATGCCAGGGTTGACAAGTGAGAGGCTGAATGTCTTGGTTATCCTGGGACTGTCGGCTCGTGGGTCGACTTTGATTGCAGTTGGATCTAAAGTGGATATCATACTACGCTATGGATTTTCTCTTCAATCAGAGGCTGAGAAAAGGCGGGATTATTTCTGAGAATAAAAAAAAAAGTTAGATAGCAACCGTGAGAGTTTTTTTAACTGTCATCTCATAATCCTTTTTTTATTCCAGAGACGAGGTCTTTCCGGTAAGCTGGAGAAGGCGGAGGTTCTTGAGATGGCCGTGTCGTACGTGAAACACATCCAGTCCAACATGAAGGGCCAGGAGAACAGGGACAGCAACACCGGAGACCCAGGTTAGGGCAGTCACGTAGTAATCACATGGTACTCACGTGGCTATCACGTGGTATCTTGATATCTTAAGCGTGATCATGTCGTGATATGCTTTTGATCCTTTTTATCTAAATGGTCCTAAAAGTAACTTTTCCGTCCTTGTGAGCTAAAAGTGCGACAGCGTTCATGGTTGGTTCAAATCTTAACTATATCTACTTAAACGTTTGTTCAGGTGACCCAAAGCGAGATGAAGTTGACATGCGTCACTTTGAAGAAGGGTACCGGGAGTGTGTGAAGGAGGTGGCACGGTACCTGGCGGAGGTGGAGGGGATGAATCCGCAGGTGGGAACAGCGACCTGTTTGTTTGTTTGTTTGTTTGTTTGTTTGTTTGTTTTTGAGTATGATCCTATTTCTGTAACCAGGATATCGAAAGAATTTTTTTATTGTTTTTCAAGTCTGAAATCTTAACAAGGATTGTGTTGTTGTACTAGGATGTGCGCTTTCTCCGGCTGCTGTGCCACCTGCAGACGCGAGGTCCTGCCGCCAGGGGGCTCTCCAACGGAAAGTTCGGCTCAGTCATCAACTTTGGCATCAGGGAACCTGGTGTGAGAGACAACCACCTGAACCAAGGGGCGAACACCAGCGCACAGAGCGTGCCGCTCCCGTCTAACGTCACGGTCACGTCTAGATTTAACCGTGCTCTGCTCACCAACGGCACGAGGAAGTGTTCCAGCCCTGTCAAGGTTGGTCCAGAGGAGGAGAAGATGGAGGAAAAATCATCAGACGATGCCGAAAACGCAGACCGCAGAAGCGCCAGTAGTGAGATAGACGTCGTGAACGGCGAGGCGGCCGCACCGGTCTTATCCCCGACCACCTCTGTCGCAACGTCGTCCTGCCCATCTGACGTCACGCAAACGTCACCACCCACTCTGTCCGTCGCCGTGGCGGCGTCTGCCGGAGACAGTTCTCCATCGTCCGAAGTGATGTCATCACCGTCCCCGACGCCACCGAGCTCGTCGCCGCCCATATCCGTGGAGGCGTCGGTCACCTCAAGTGCGACGGTCACGTCACAACCGACTGCGACCAAGTCCAGACTAGTCACCATGCTGTCGAGTCCCTGTGTCTCCACCGCTGCCACAGGACCGGTGCTGATGCCCAACCCCTTATCAAGCCTGGCGAACATGCACACGTCACTGGTATCCGGCAACACCAGCGGGTTCAGATCCACGACTCCGAGCACGACGCTTGCGTGCCCTGGGCCACCGGCCGGACCATTGGTGACATTCCTGCCTCAGCTGCCCGTTCCAGGGATGCAAGGCAAGCTGCTTCCCGCGGCACCTAGGTTGGTAGTAGACCCGATGACGGGCCAACAGTTCTTCGTACCGCAGTACATTCAAGTTCCCACGCACGTTCAGGTCAATCCAACGGCAGCCAATCATGTCATCGTTAACCCTACCCACGTGGCTTCTTCGTCCAATCAAAACCCTTTGAGTCAGGTGATTCCATCAGCCAATCACGGGCCGCTGAGTCACATGATTTCCACGTCCAATCAGACGGGGATGAACACGATGATGCAGTGCCCTGCGCTGGTGACCCTTGCCCCTCACAGCGGTCTCCTCAGCACCAGTGTGATGGCGGACACGGCGGATGCCATGAAACACCTCCCGGGGCAGTACCTGCACGGCATACCGGTCGCGAACTTTGACATCCCGCTGGCGACACACGCGCAGACACCGCCAGCGCCTATCAATCCCATCAGAGCGCTTGAGAACATCGCTCGGAAACATCCCAGATGACAGAGACCTTATTTCCATCCCATCACCTATGGATAATCCGCAAGCGGAACTTGTAAAAGGCAGACTTATTTAAATGTAAGTTTTCCCCAATACTATCAATATCATACCTTTAGCACTAAATTACTAAATAAAAAGAGCAGCGGCGTTTGAATTCACTTATTAGATTAGAATTGTAAATAACTACAGTTCACCTGATATTCAGGGAATCATCAGAATTTTCTTGCAAGCGGACGCCATTTTGTTTTTTGATAAAAATTCACAGATCATTATCCCGGATGTAAATCGACTTGCCCGGATGTGGCCCTTCTGCCAATGGGGCGTTATACTCAAGTGTAGTATATTGGAAATAATATGTACTTACGTATACATACTGATTAAATCCCGTAACCGTATGGTGTGTATGTGTACGCTTTGACAAAAGATGATGGTATGTTGTGAAGAGTTGTATATCCTATCAAAGTTCTTAAATGTATTTGCATGCCCCCTGCTTGACATCGTAATAGTCTCTCGTGACTGTACAAAGATGGCTCAAGATGTATAGAAAAAAATCAGCCAATTATATACATTTATCTGTATACATATAACGTTACATAGACAGATGACAAAATACTTTTCCTGTTGTCAAGTTAAGTAGTTGAAAAGTATATTCTACACCTCGAACACTTCATTTTGTAAGATTTGTGGCATACATTCCTAGCGGGTGGATTCACTCAATAAAAATACATTATTCTCTCTCTTTGCTGAGGCTTCTTTTGATGGCAAAATGTAGACACTGATAAGTGGATGTACCCAACCCATGTTTCAGCACCAAGGACAGTGATGCTCATGCCTTTATCCAAAACACGTTTTATCAGTGAACCGTCGATCTCTACG
Organism: Branchiostoma belcheri; assembly: GCF_001625305.1. Taxonomy (NCBI): domain Eukaryota; kingdom Metazoa; phylum Chordata; class Leptocardii; order Amphioxiformes; family Branchiostomatidae; genus Branchiostoma; species Branchiostoma belcheri. The sequence goes on from NW_017803976.1 coordinate 1,316,955, forward strand.
CACTTTAGTCTTTTAGCTTGCTTAGATTTCTCTTTGGAACTATACGCACGGTCAGTGGGAATCAAAGTATGAATTGGTGCCCTGCTACCATGATCAAATACTAGTATACGCCAAAGTTATATACGAAATCGGGCTATTTTGGCCTGTTTTCATAGTTTTTTCTGCAACACGCACAAGAGATAGACTAACCAGAAGAGAGCATATGGAATAGATAGCTACAGCATTTCATGTGTGTGGAAGTTTTGCCTTGGTCCCTTTAAAGTTCATACGTTTCAATCATACCTTTCGTCTGCACTCTGTTGAATTTTTCTGTCCGTTAGCCAAGGAGAAAGGGCAGTTCTGTGCTAGGATATCCTTTCAAAAGTCGTTAGGTTAGATTACAGGAAATTCGCAGCAATTTCAGATCAATCGGACAAAAAAAGGAGATCGTTTTGAACAATAAACTCATGCTGACTACAAGAGATGCGATGCGTTCTTATACGTATTTCACCCATAATGTAAGGGTCAGCGGGATAACCAGGTATGTTTGCCGGCGTACCGGTGCGGTTGGTTGGACAAGCATCACGACAGAGCCGCGGCGACTCTTCCTATTCAGGTGATGCCGTCCTCCGAAATGAGCTGTCAGACGTGCGTATCTTCAAGCGGCCCCACCTCGCTGATCGGTCTCTCCAGCCTGGCTGATTCTGACAGATTAATTTTCAGCCAGGCCCGGAAGGGCGCCCGGGGAGTGATCGAATTCATCTTTGAACTGACAGTGTCGCATCCGGCCTGAACTCTCCCTTTGTGCGCTCATCGCTCGCTTGAAGATGTAAATTCTCACGACAGCCCTTCCCAAAAGGATTAAGTCTCACCAAGGGCCTAGGGGGGAGACAACGACGGGTTGATTTGGTCCGACAAAGCGATGAAAAGGGATCTCGGTTCAGGTGGTGCGTAGGGACAAATTCTGCCGGATGCCGGTCCCACCCACAACGTTATCTCTTAAGACTGCCCCACTTAAAACTATCATGAAGGGGAGCAAACCCCACTCCCAGTTTGTAGCTATAGTAATACTACATGGTCACTCACTAGGTGGCAAATGAACGTTACCGTCGTAGATTTACCGTCACCTGCCAAGCGCTGAGATGAAGCAGCTTCTCCACTGTTTGAAGCGAAAATTCTGCATTTCGTAAGTCTGTCAGTTGATGATTGGCATCTCTTCAAAAGGCGACCGTTACAAAGCAGGGTTTAGACGGTCATCAGACATGACACTGACTGAATCTAGCCCGTCAGGTCCAGGGGTGGAATCTTCTCTTCTTTATTAGAACTGAGCCGTTAAATCCCGACGGCACATCACCGCCCAACATAAACTAAACGTCCTGACAAGTGGACTCCGCGGCACTAAGGATTCTCTTCTTCGCAAGCTCATATAAGGCAGCAGGTGAATCTGGCAACTGGCAAGGCAAGTTCAGTAAGCTGAATCAGATAAACTAAGGGATCTACATACTAAATAAAAACTAGCTAAGCAGCTGGTGTTAATACGGGTGGGTTGGGAGGGAATGCAGCCCGCACACAGACTGACGGGACTACGAATGGCGGGCTGCGGGGAGAGAGGGAAGAACGAGAGGGGAGAAGGGATGGAAGTAATTAAGAGAGGGGTAGGGGGTAATCGTGTACTCCGACAGGAAGTGGAATTTGCCGGCCCTGGACGTCATCCAAGGGGCTAAAGTTTGAAATAACTAGAATCGGTGTTTGTGTCGCGCTGAGGGCCTAGACACATTCGTCGCACGATCTTCTTACGACCACAAACCAAGGGCATTCTTGGGATAGTCGTGTATAGTCGTAGGCATCCTTCTATATGCATATGCATATGTCGTGCATATGTCGTACATAAGTCGTGCGTATGTCGTACACAAGTCGTGCGTATGTCGTACAAAACCCACCTGTGTTGTCATGAAAAAGCCTGTCTAAGATCCTTGTTGGCATTTAGTTCTGTCACAGCTTGAAAATTCAACAACATCAAAATTGTACGACAGTCTACGGCAAATGTGACCTCGCCATAGTGAGTGAGTTTTTTTTATTACCGTGAGTTTTTTATCACCTATTTGTCCCCACATATTAAACATGTAGTTTCCTTCTAGTTTTGAGATAATACATTGTTTACCTGTTTCGTAGAGTTGCAAATTCGTTTGGTCAAATCAAGATGACTTGATATACGACCAGAAGCAAACAATACGCACGATAATAAGCAAACAAAATAAAAATACATCTTACAAACGATTACATCTGAAAGTCTTTTGTCTCATGAGTACTTAGGCTCCTGCTACGGTTAAAAGTTAAATAGAAATAAACAGAACAATTCTTTAAGTTGCAAGCGAATGAACAAGTTCACTACTATCAGTTATATCTCCAATTTATATCAATTAACATTAGTGGAAACTTATCAACTCCTTATGTTTCTCGCCTGTCGAATCATGCCTTATTACGTGAGGTTTTGATGAATAATAACTCAAGACGGTGCGTTTGGGTCCAATTATATGCATCCCATTTTCTAGTACAGGGATAACAATGTCATTAATGAATCCAGTACAGGTTGATGTCACTGACAAAGAGTCTCTCCAAATTAGAGAGTTAAAAAATGTGTGAGTATCACGGGTTGCTTTTACCCCGATACCGTCGCGTTCTCTCCCTCCCACGGTACGATAAATGGCTGAGGAATGGCCCGTCAGTACCCGGTGCCTCCCCAGCCGAGCTCCACAGACGCCATGATAGATCAGAACCAACGATAAGTGATGAGGCCGGGGAGCCAGCGTACATCCACAGACAAACTTTTCAAGGTTAACCAACTACAAAGCAAGCTGAATTGGAGAGAGTAACTACATTATACGCGGCGGAATATATGAATAAGTTTAGATTGCGGAACTTGGAGGAATCATCCACCGTGAGTGCAATGCCCCGCGACTGGAGGCACTCAAGTCGTCTGGTGCGGAGCTTTTTCCACAATACGGTGGATTTTCAGGATTATGAGTAGCCGTTCGCTTGTCTTAATTCATCGCCTGTATATCGGAACTGCTATAGAATTCGCCGTGGCGAAATCCTGGAATTAGGACAGTGACATATTAAGGGCACGTTGGCGACAAAGGGTTTTCAAGAAATTGCGAAGCGATTTTATCCCAAAAGCACTGTCTGACCCAAAGTTATGGATATCCCTCTTGGGAAATTATGTTTCTGTTAAAACATTCTGTTTTTATCGTAGCCTATGTAACACGAGTAAAAATAGATTATCATCAGAGAACTACATATCTCAAAACAAAATATACACAGTGACCGGCTGCTAGGGAAAAGATTACATCTTTGTGAAAATAGCTTGTTTCATTTACCAGGTGTGGAGTTATGCGAAAATCTCTCTGATCTTTGGTCAAGGTCGCAAAACGCTTCCCTAGCTATAACCCACCGATGTAAACATAGCACAACATTCGGTCTATAATGCCCGTATATCACAAACGTTGTGTGCACGTAAACAAACCTCCGCTGCGTCCGATTGGGAAACCTTGTCCCAAATGTATCAAGGGCAACAAGCCTTGTTCAAAATCAATAGTTTATCGTCCTGATTTATTCACAGGACCACGGGAAAGATATATCTTTGTCCATCACACTTTTCCATGAACAGTTTTGATTGTTAAACCTTTTGGTAGGGTTAGGACGTCTTGCGATCGTAAACTGAGGGAATTCTTGTTATAGATATGCATATGTGCTAGTACAGAATTCAGCTGTGTTTGATCTTGTCGGTGGTTGGTTCTGTCACAGTCTGCTTGAAAATTTTTCGGCATAGAAATCGTACAACAGACTACGGCAAATGTGACACGTCGTTATGGGACATATCCCACCCAAACCAGCTTTAAGTACGACCTAGTATAACGCAGCTGCATGTGTATATTATACAGGTGTGAATGTCTTCATCATAACCACAGTATTTTTTGACCCTATGTAATTAAGACGTTTTTAAGAATTTATGTCACTTGTATGTATTGAACCACACTATTCCCCCAGGGCAAGCCCTTAATAATAGCTTCATCAAGCTAGTTGGGCTGCCCTGGCTGTGTTGTACCAGCCGAACCAATAAATAACAACAAATAAACCACAGTACCATAACACACGTACCTTCTTGCAAAGTACCCTAGCACTCTATCAGTCTAAACGTTGCGGATATGTGATGTGTTTCTCATCATTCTGTGGCACACACCTCTCTACCAGGTCAACCCAATGTCTGTGACCTCACATGTGCATTTTGTCCATGGCACATCTCCCAGACTGCTCTACCATTCGTATTACATACATGAACTTTGTTTATGGTGTCATATAAGCCCGTGTGCATTCTTATTGTAGCGTGTAACAGCCTTGGCATACTATCATGCTATCAGTCTAAACGTGACTAATACGGGATGTATTCAGCATTAGTGTGCGGCGTACCTTCTTTCTGCAGGGTGAATCAGATGTCTGTGACCAGTGACCGCACGCCTTACACTACTCCATCACAGCTGCACCAATCAACAAATCAGATACAGGCATGATCTCCGCGCCCATGTGAAACGGTGTGGCGGAACAGTGTTCGTGACACGTATCTGTACATGTGGGTGGTTCTGCCGGATACGTTTTAGCAAGGAGGGGATGGAAAACGTTTATAAAGGTCAAAATTGGTACGGCGTCGGAGGAAAGATCTTTACAAGTTTTTAATCAAACCATGTAGCAAAACGTATCGTCTGAATAACAGTTATAAACGAAGGGGAAAACAACTCATTCCTTTAAATTAATTATGTAGAATATCATATTTCATCAAACTACGTGTATCTACCATCTATTTTCTGTAACCAGGACTAGCTCAGTCTGACCGAGACGTATTTCTGTTCTGCTATACTAAAATTCTAAGCCGAGGATACAAACCAAATTTAACACCTTACTGCTTCCATTCAGAAGTTGTATCAAATTCACACAGTTTTAGAATGCATGTAAACACCTTCAACATCTAAATAAAATCAATATCATTATGAAGTCGCAAGCTTGTATTTTTTTTTTTGATCAGCAACATTTCCCTTCCCCGACCGCTTCCCTGACAGGTTACCATGGAAATGAGTGATGGCTGTGATCAAACCCTCGTCCCCCGCCAATATTTCCCGCGCTATTTGCGCCTGACAGGTTGACGGACAGAGACAAACGACGGTGCTTTATCGGCCGCCATGTTGTCGCGAGCTCCGAGCTACGCTTTGCACGACCGTCTGACGAAAATTCATCCCGACCTGAAATGAAAGGAGAGAGAAAAAAAAAGGAAAAAGAATGAAGGTCGTATCTTCTAAGGAAGATTTTACATGCACGATACCACCGTTTCAATCTCTCCGTGATACATGTACACCTGTTGCGTCGTTAATTGTGGGGAGCGGGAAAGAATCATATCCATCATATCCACAGACGTATGCACCGTTCCAGACAGTGCCATAACCGGTCCAGACGAGGTAAACTTTCCCCGTAACCTCCATACCTCACCCCCGGCGGTAACGGGACCGTTCGCCCTCAGAAGGGTGACCTGCGCCGGCCACTTGGTCAAGTTATTAAGTACTTGTCTGACTGTACGTGGGTGATGTCAGGCCTTTTAGTGTTCTCTTCTCTACCACGTCTAACGCTCCAGGGTAGGTTATGATCTCACCTAGACCTGACAATTCACATGTATGTTATTTTAGACCGTGACCTTCATTTGGTTTACTGTAATGTGTGACGGAATGCCGCGGAGAGAACATTTTGTGCCTGTCCTGTTTCCTATCTGCGTAATTTTAAGCATATTGATTGCTATTAAAAGTTAAACGAACATTGTGTATTGTGTTGAGTTTCACGCATATGTCCGAGGGATTTCTAGTACACCCCCTCCCCCTCTACACAACCAAACTCCAACTTGTCCTGCACAGAACAGAAACAACTCCGGATCTCTGCCGAACAGTGCAGCCATAAGAAGCACCGCCGAGTAGATCTGACCTGGATACAGCCAAGACAAATACGCTGTGTCGAGTTTGTCGCCAAGCTGCCGCCAAGATACGGTCTTCTCTCTTGTCTGTGCGGAGGGATATGTGGGCGATAATTTTTCAAGCCAGCTCCCGTTGTTCAACAGGTCGTGGATCAGAGAAGCTGGCGATCCATTCGTCAGAGCGGTGACGTGGTAACCAGGGTTACTGATTTGGAGAAAGGTGAGAATGGATAGAACGATGTTAATCTTCCGTTATGTGTTATAGACTGCAGTTCACTGATGCAACCTGATTGTTAAGAGTTTTGGCGCCAACTTTCAGTGAGCACATCTACTGTGCGCTAATTTGCATATTCGGGACATCTTACGTGAAATAACCAATATGAGCTAGACACACAGCCAATCATAGCACCATTTATTGAGTCCGAAAAAATGCGCGGTGACCATGTCTGTTTTTTTAACAAATTTGAATAGCCAACATACAATATACAATATATACATGATATTGGAAAGCATTATGTTTATGAATAATTTTCCTGCAAATTAATTATCTTAGTACGTTTGCTGTGCACGGTAGCACTAACAAGTCTTGACTGATACTTCTAAGCCATCGCTGGGTCTAGAGGTGTGTTTCTTTTGGTACATTTGGGTCGAACTTTCTACATGAAGTTTGCCAAAACGCTTTCAGGACAGTTCCAGCTTCTATGTCAGCGAAAATAATAACGTTAACACATACGGGGTGAATTTTCTTATCAGTAGAAAAGATAGATTTTACACTGGTTTTGTTCGAGTCCATCCTCTTCAGGCATACGCGCGGTATCCATGTCCTCGAAAGGGCAGATATGTCTGGATAGAAACACTGCCATCTAGCGGACTCGGGTTAGACTTGCAGACCAACTCTGTCAGTTCTCGGAACGACTCAGGGGCGACCGAAATACTATATAGCGTTCGTTTCTTAATTCTGTAAGAAAATTAACATGTCACAATCTTCGCATCCTAGTCTAGTTTGTGATTTAACTTTAAAATGCTATTAGAAAGTCATATTTAGTATAACAATATCCAACATAGTGAAACTATAAATGTTTTTTTTCATGGTGAGTAGCAATTTTTGAATCTGTGACAGTTATTTGAAGTAGAAGTTGCACTTCGGTGGGCTAACTAACTACCTCTCCTTGTGTGGTCCGTGCTTGTGGAAAAAAACTGTTGTTGGTTTTGAACATTTACACCTTTCCCCTGTAGCTGTGGAGCGAGCTTATGCATATCGCTGTGATTGTAGCCGTGGATTGAAAGGTGCTAAGAGGCTAGCCTCGATCACCAGACTCATTGAGTCGCTGGAAAAATAGTAAAATTGCCCAAAGAAACTGAATAATTTACCAGTGACATTGACAATGTGTAGCTCTCATATCCGGCCTTGTCTGGCAAATTATCATTATTCAGATATTGTTGGTCAGTTTGTACTATTTTTCAACAAAAGCATTAGAAATGCTACTTTTATAACATATTTGACAAGACAGGACGGTACGCTATGGGAAAGGGAAAACAAACAATTAATAATAACTCAGAAAAATAAAACTATCAATGTGGAATCGTTACCCAGGCAAGTTGTTTGAAGCCATATCTTCAGTACATGTTATGGCTTTTACGTTCATACAAAGTGCGCGTTGAACCGTTTTACGAGTTGTTTACTTTAGCCTAATCGACGATCAGTATATGTTTTATCTATGACATGCTAAGCTGATAGTCCCGCTGTTATAGGGAATTAAAGGACACTATACAGCAGAAGCAAAACCCACACGTTTGTCTATACAGTAGTATGTAGTATAAACTAAGTTCCTCGGGTTCAGCTTTCACAATCAACGTGAAGCCATAACAACTGAACAAATACAAATTGCAACGGACGATATCTCTGGCACTAGTTTTGCTAACGTGGTAACTATGGTACTATAGATCTGGGCACAAGTTTGTTGTCCACTTTTCTTTTTTGACTGATGTTAACGTTGCCTTTTAATTCAGTTTCCAACACTACCTTTAAGGGTTGTTCACAGGTTCAAAGATGACATTACAGGACAATTTCTTTTGTGTTTTGCGTATCCCTTGGGTCATAGATAAATGAACATACTTTTGGCGTAGCTTTTTCGTCCTGCAGAATAGCTGCCGAAATACCTAGAACACAAGACCTATACAATCTCCTAGCAGATTTTAGCTCCGACTTGTTTTGCGCGTGCTTTTGCATCGTTGTCGTCCGTTTGGTGGTAGTATACTGGCGTGAGCCTGCCATAGTTCTGGCGTAAGATAGACTTGGAGGGAGGTACAAGGAAGGAGCTAACATCTGCTTGGAGATTAAACCTATGGACTGAACCTGATTTTCTCAGTATCATGTGTGGTCCTGGCCCGATCACTTTCACACGTCCTCCTGCCATGTTACAACAACTTCCCATTTGCACAATAGAGGGGCTCCTCACTTTGACTTTGTCACCATCCCACGTGTCCCTCTCCGGACCACCAGCACAACGTACCGTCAGACAAATCCCATCAACTAATACAACAAAAATTCAGCATAACTATAGCGTTAGATAAAACATCTCATGGATGAACCAGACAAGATGTGTATTGGCGCCGGTTTCCCTTCAAACAATAGGAAAACCTGTACGCAGAAGACAAAAGACTCAATAGCATTGAGATTGAGATTTAAAACAAAGATCATTACCTCGTACAATAGCTGTTCAATGGTCCGGAAAACAGCTTATGAAGCAAGAAAAGCCAACTGGATGTGTATTGGTCTTCATGTAAAATTCAGGAGGATCGGAAGAAAAAAAATATCGCTGAACTTCCCTTGCATTGGAGAGCGAGAGTTTTAGAAATATAGTGGAAGTTCAAAGTTTTTATTCCTTTCTTTCCAGCGCTACTTGCTAGAATATGAGTTTACTTTTTCTCTTCCTTCCACCTCGGGATTTATGCCAACATGTGAGCTGTACGCTGTTCTATATTGAATGCAGAAATAAAAAGATGGTGGTAAATATGTCTAGTGATACATAGGTATAGAGTAGACATAGAAGACTCGCTAGCTAAATAAGGTCTGGATATCTGGCTAGCGGACAAGAACGTTATATGTATAACCACTTTGCTGTGGATAATCTTTGGTTGGAAATACTACTGTAACAGTAAACGAAGATTTCAAACGCGCTGCGAGTATTTTTAACCGCCCGGTTGTGCCATCTATTTCTGTAGCAACCTTGAGGAGAAAAATGCGTCGGGGTAGCTGGCGTCAGGTAGAGTTAGAGGTAAAAGGGCTGGTAAGAAAGGCGCTGTTGTTCCGAGGTCCGAAAACATTCCCGGCTCCCCATTCAAGCCGTCCCTTGTAGTTCATCATGTTTGTCAGCGGCACAAAAAGCAGTTTTCTGTGGCGGAGCTAGTGTGGCGCCAGCGGCCGACCGGGGCTCAATAGCACGACAAGCTCGCGGGTTGACTCACCAAAGCAATGGTAAATCGGTGGAAAATCCCCCGTTAAGCCACCATTCATCCCCGGCGAGGCCAGCCGAGGCACCGACCGTGCGTCTCTGATTCATTTTGTAACAAACTATGTGCTACAGTCTGTCATGGCGGGAAGTTGGCCAACTTGGACAAACGGGAGGGCCGGGAGAGGGCAGCGGCGCAGTCAAAGTCACACCGAAGGCATGACAACAGCTCTAAATAACCGTCACCTTCAAAAGCCTACTTGACAGAGCAGTTCAGGCTCAAGAAAAGTCATTCCACAAAAAAAGATTCTTTGAACGTGGCGAGATATCTTGAGAGAACCTTCAGAAACGTGGTCAGACAGTACACATCATTTAAAACGCTGTGTCGTGGCGTCGCTCTAACGCCGAACTGTCCATGCTAGGATAACTACCATTGTAAGGCCTAGAGTTCGTCCTTTACAATATTGTCGTGACTAAAAATCGCCAAAGCCTTCCAGTCGTCTGCGGTAAACGTCACCGGAAACGGTTTGAAAGAAACGTTTTTTTTTGCAGCGGGGTGTTTGAAGCATTGTACGTGTGTGAGGCACACGAGCGAGTCCGTCATTCTGATGAGAAATCCTGTAATGTAAGGAGCGTTGATTACAGAGAACACGGTGCAGGAGCGGCGAACATTTGTCATTCCGTGCCGGGACGGGTTGTCGGACGCCGCGCCTGGCCGCGGTCACTTCTCATTAACCTGATGGCCGGACAGAAACACTTTCCAATTCTGCTGCAGTCTGGCCTGCAGTCTGGCTGCAATGTGTCATTGACGGCAGTGTCCTCACGACAAAGTGTCCACACAAACAATCCCAAACACGCTTCTAAAACTGACAAGATATTATAGATTTACAACGTGCACGGTGTTCTTTCCGGTATATTCTTATCTCGTTTTACAAAATGATTACAACCACAAAGAATCGATGTCTTTTTTTGATCCCTATCTGCGGTGCTTATCTACCGTTCCTTGTAATGGGGCTTAATGGCTGTACTCCACAGACACGGGGGGATTCCTACTGTTGTTCTAACGCCTTTCATCGGAATTTTTTGGATCCTTTCTACATCTTTTGAAGAATCGTGCGGTGAATGCTCTTGCTTGCGATCGGCACTCGTGGAATGATGGTTATACTGTTAGACGCGGTCTGTGGTTTTAAGAGCCGAGTAATCGCTGCGAAGTCGCCCGTGCGATGCCGAACTTTTTTTTCTCTCCCGGCGCCAGGAGGCCTTGGTTTGTTTACTGGAGTCAAAGCATCAAAGCTGGATAGACTTCTTTACAATTATATCTTTACTCATCCCTTTTACCTTTCTTTGTAACTGTTTTCTTTTTCCACCGACAAAACCTTTGCCCTGCTGACATCCACGCCCTCACAGTACGTACCCTTTTCAGAGATAAATACACAGTCAGAACGGTTTTCTTTTGTTCTATTGATATAATAGCACTGTATTTGTTTAACAAGAGGAAGCTGCGAAAGGAAAGAGGGAAATGCATGTGAAGGGTTTTTTTGTGGTCAAATACACATCCTGTCCGTGTAGCAATGGTCATCGGCCGAACCTCGTACCGGCGTACTTAGCAATAATTGGTCGGGGGATTATCTGGTTTGTTGGTGCTGAAATAGGATTATGCCTTGCCCTATCGACCGGTGAGAGGATGGCATGAGGTCCAGACCACCCAAATGGAATGTGGACTCATCGCTATAAAAGGGGTGGCACACGAAATTGAGTCGTCAGTGTGACAGACCGCGACAGCACACCGCAAGTCAGATCCGCGCGAACACCGGCTAATAGCCCAGCTTACGTCCCGAACGCCCCAGGTAAGGGCATTTTCATTACTTGTTCTTTTCTTGGAGTGTCAAAACAACAAGAAGCACGTAAAATAGCTATTTTGACATAGAAATTCTCATAGAAAAGCAACGTTATTGTCGTTTTGACTCAAGAAGGAACTAAATACAAACAATGTACTACTGGACTACAAGTTCCGCGTGAGCCGTTTGACTTAGTTGCGTCTTTTGAAAAGGGCCTGGCAGCGTGTATTCAAGTCGTGTTGTGTGTGTGTATTGGGCAAACTGGGGGCACACATTCGTGCTGCTTAAATGGCACCGCCAGCTTTTTCTTCGAGTTGAGTTTGTGTTCATTGTAGAGGAAAAGTTTGTGTTTCCGTCCGCCGAGTGATTCTCGTGGGAAAATGACATTGGTTGACCCATTGTTTTGGTCGCTGCTTTTTGTACGCGGCTGTCTATGGGGAGCGATGATGAACTGGCCTTCATTATTTGACAAACGACTGATGTTGGGTTGTATTGTTCCGACAGGGGACGGTACGCGAAGCCAGGGCCTGATCACTGTTTCCGCCCGGCTCTACACTACACAACAACGAGCTCGTCCTCCGACTGCAACGGAAAGTTTCTTCGACGACGGGCGGCGAGAGTTGGACTTTACGACCGCCGTGGTCTTGAGAAACGTGCGGTGAAGCATGAAGACGGTCGTGAGGAGCCTGGCGTGTCTGGTGACCGTGACGTTGGTGTTGTTGCTGCGGGCTGCCGCCGCCTCCACCCTGCCCAGTCCCACCCGCCACCCGGAGTACAGGTCAGTGCTAGACAGACTCAGGTACACCATCTCCTCGTCTCTCGGCGACACGGACTCGTCCTTCGGCGCCGAGGAACTGCTCCATCGGTTCCAGACTCTCGGGTTGATTCGGCCGCCGGTCGGGAGGGGTCGGGACGGAGACGGGGCGTCAGACGACACCGTGGTTGAGGAAAAAATCGTCGTGCGGGCCTCTGCTATACACAGGATTACAGACGAGGAAGAACAAGCTCTTGCTGACGAGGCAGGGACACAGACAGAGGAGACAACGCGCATGCCTAATGATGAGTCAGATAACCGTCTTCCAGGTGATGATGACGTCATAAAAACGGCTCTGGGTCTCTTCTCTGAGGCGGAGCTGCCACAAGAAGTCGAGGGCTCCGCGCATGCGTCGAGCGAACATGAGCAAGTAAGTCCCGTGGATGACCGCTACGAGAGAAAGCGATTCAGAGGGAGAAAGTCACGCCGAAACCGGCGTCGGAAGAAACATAACAAGAGAGACAAGGGGCAGAGAAGATCGGAGAAGAAGTCTATTAAAGTAAGAATCGGACAGAGCGCCCTGTACGCTGTAGGCAGCGTCGTTCGACTGCCGCTCAGGAAGAGGGACTTACGCAAAGACTGGTGCAAGGCAGTGGCCTTCGACCAGGAGGTCTCGGCCCCAGGGTGCGAAACCAAACTGGTGAGAAATAAGTTCTGTTACGGACAGTGCAGCTCCTTCCACATCCCTCGCCAACATCCGGGGCCTTTCGACTCCTGCGCCTCCTGCACGCCAACGCGCACGCGCAGCGAAAAAGTCGTCCTGAACTGCCAAGGGAACGAGACTAGGGTTCGAAAAGTGTCCATAGTGGAGGAATGCGCCTGTCGACCGTGTGGTGACAAATACTTCTGATTTACACGGAATGACACAGTTTGACTATCCTTGACTTTTTTTTGAAAAATTACCTTTAAAAATCCTGCCTATCGACGTGAAGTACTATTTCTGTATTACAAGTACTTTCTATTGTTTGTTTGTATGTGTCCAAAATACGTTTACGTTATGGTTGTATATATTTACACAATTGAATGAAGCTACTGTGAATTCGAATGGAAACAATATGTACAGAATATGATGTATCACCAGAACGCTTGTTTATATTAAACGCGACTCATGTGGAAATATACTTAATGCACATGCATCTATACATTGTAATAAGGTTATAATAAGAATGTAAGTTTTACGTTGAATGAATTATGACTTCGTACTATATAAAATGGCGACGGAGGTATGGATGCATCATGGGAAGAAAATGTAAATAAGCACAATGACGTCAGAATGAACAAAATCGTATATGTAAATTCTGTAGAAATATTGACACTGATATTTGATATGTCAAAGCTAATAATGTCTAACAAAATATATCGAGGTTTATCAATTTATTGATCTTTTGTCAAATGACAGAATATTGTTCGCCAAGAAGATATAACAACTACAATTTATCAAACTATTTATTCAAATAAACTTGATTTTAAAGTATTATAACATTGTCGTTATTGTTTTCTCTATATATACTCGTACTTTCAAGGTGATATCCTATAGAACCGATACCCTTTCCTAGTCTCCACTAGGATACCAACGCGGGTTTTAAAAAAAAGAATAAAATTTAGCCAATGGGGAGAATAGTTGACTAGGGGAGTTTGGCCACCGTAGAGTTTTTTTGCCCGCGCAGTTGGGGGAAATTAACCCTCTCGCAGACTGACTCTCCTTGCCAACTATTTCCCTTTTTTTTACCGAATTCTAGGATCCGGAACCCCGTAGGAAGGCCTGGTGGAGGCCAACCCTTTCCCCTCTGGTTTCACATTGGCAAGTGCATATCCTTATGATTCAACAAAAGGCAACCAAGTTCAAGGACAAGTTTAGTAGCATCTCTATTTTGTAGTCCGGCAACTCCCCCCCCCCACACACACACACATTTCAAGTTAAAATGTTCTGTTACCATCATATTTATCATTATTGCACGAAGTTCGTGTTGGGCAGTAGCCTCTACCATGCGTCGGGAGGCGGCTGGAAAGAGTAGAAATTGTCCAAATAGAGAGATAACATGCCAGGGGAGTTGGTCCGCTAGAGAGTACATATAGTACTACCCTATCTGGCCGGCTAACTCCCTTGGTATACTATTCCCTTTATTTTGGCCAATTTTTGCAATTATTTCAGCGATCTGTGTTGTCTGGTAGAGGCTAGTTTGGCAGCCCTCCAGAGTTTAAAAAAAAAGGTAGCTTCCCGGGTGGGACTCATGAATATTCATGAGTTTCTATGAGGGATACGGTGACTTACCCGCGGGAGTGGCCCGGAGAAGCCAACTTCAGGTTGATGGATGATGGCGGCCCTGCCGACGTCGTCTGCGTTTCTACCTGCCGCACAGGTGAGCGGATTCCATCTGGAGCAGCCACAGGTGCCAGAAGGCACGCCAGGAACTCAAGAGACCTTATATATCTCAATATCGTTCCAATTTGATTCTAGTCAGTGGCTGTACGTTGAAAGCCTTTCCTTCTATACAGTTTTTATACAATAGATAGCTTTAAACAAAGTCTAGAGCTAGAAGTTCAAGGGTTAGGTGTAAAAAGTCGATCGGTGTAATATAGCCAGCTGCCGCCGCGCCGCGTACCTGCGAAGCTGGTGTGTTACGCCGAAAGGCGGTTATACCGGCTATACAGATACAGATACAGAACGTATCTACAGTATTTTTTTTAAAACTCATCGGTATGTATAATCTGTAAACTGTATAATTGTATAATACGTGGAGAGAAATATACAGAGCTTCTATATATATGTACGAGCATATATATAATATAATATAATATATACACATACTAACACCATTGGACTCGCCCTACTCCGTGGAGTGGCTGTCAACACGAGCCTTGAAGATATCGAAATGCTTCGATGAAGGTTAGACATCCATGTAATACATTACATACATCTACAAAAGAAATCTTTGGAGGCTCATTCGTAATAAGTGATGAAAGACAATGGATGCTGTCTGAAACGTCTAAATTTAACCTTATACCGTTTTTCAAGGAGGTTTAAAATCAGATTTAAACCTCCTTGGGTTGATTCATTTTGCATAATTATCAAAATGCTGTCTGACGTTCGTTCTAATTACCTCCATGAAAAATGGAGGTATTGTTTTTGGCGTGTCTGTCTGTATGTATGTATGTATGTGTGTCTGTCTGTCTGTCTGTGTTTCCGCAACTTTGTGGTCAGCATAACTTCAGAACGCCTTTATGGATTATGATGATATTTGGTATGTTGGTAAGTCTTAGGAAGACAAACGTCAAGGTCAAATATGGGCCTCCTGGTGGATGACCTTGGTACTGCAGCAGAACTTCCGGTTTTTGTATCTTTTGTCCTGAACATGCTATGGTCTTGATGTTTTGGTGACAGATAGCTTTTCCTGTCAGGAATAAGTGGTGTGAGTTTGGTCCCCCTAGCAGCTTGTTTTGGAACTGCAGGGCACTTTCTTGCGAAATGTTTAAAAGCCAATAAGTCCAGATAGGAACAACATATTTTCATCATTTTTGGTGTGTAGGTATGACATCTCGGAATTCTTGTTTGAAGAGAATCTTTCTTTGTTTTCTAAGACCTTAAGTCAAGCAGAAGTAGCTAAATCGCTATTAATCTGTGTTAGGCCACACCAAGTAAATTTTATGGATGACGTCCGCGCGCGCATTGATTTTCGCCTGTTCCTAGAAAAAAAACCCAAGAAATTCCGCTTCCTGTAACTATGACCAGAGTCATGACAGTGACGCAAATCGTCAGATTGACGTGAAACCCGTAACGCGAAAACAGGACAGGACGACAACTGTTATTCCACCTGATTTATTGCTGTTTTGATGATGAATAAAAGACTTCTTGCTTGTTAATCTGTGTGACATCATTCAATTTGTGTCCTAACATTTGTCGTCTCTTAGTATATTTCTAATCTAGGCGTCTTGTTTTTTTAGGGCCCTTCTTGTTTTTTTTCGCCCTCTCGCATTAGATTTATGGTCTCCAAAGGACGTCATCCATAAAATTTACTTGGTGTGCCCTTACACTATCAATCTGGGTTGTAAGGACCACCTTTTTGATGGTAGCATTTTGGTTTTCACTATTTTATCAATGTTATCTGGGTAAAACTCAAAATTATAAGTCGAGCAACACTTTAGTGGGGCTGACAGGTCAATGTGCTTAACGCCTATAAACATTTATTTCAGTTGAATGTCTTTATTTGTTCTCCTTTTTTCGCATGACTTCACTGCTTCATCGGTATCCATGGAGGAAAGGTTGAAATTTGGAAATTAGCATCGTGAACGACTAACGATCAATCAAACAGGAGCCAGGCTGTCGCACGGGCGCCTGGGTACGGGATCATGCTCCTGCACGGTCGCCTGGGTCCGAGATCACGGTCAATCTTGGCGGTAATCACTCACTTCGTCACTGTCACAACCAGACCCGCGGGACGACTGCGCAGTACGGCGTCAACTCCAACTTTAGAAGGGATTGGGAGGGAAGGCATGTGTTTTTTTTTATCCAACATAATATTACAAGACATGGCGACGGCACTCTCAAGTTTTGCCAACTTATTTTCATGCCGTCACCAACGCAGACAAACGCATGAACGGACAACATACATACCCATTTTCACATGAGCTATGTGTAAAGTGCCTTTACGTGGGGTCGTGTGGCGTAGCGGCAGAGTGCGCGACTCGGAACTGAGAGTCCCGGGTTCGAGTCCTGACATGCCACCGATCTTGTGCCATTGGGAAAGGCACTTAACACGACTTTCCTCACTTAGCTCAGGTGTAAATGAGTATTGTCCTGTCTTGTATTTGTCCCCTGTGTTGGTGGCGGCATTAATATAAGTTGAAAAAACTTGAGTGTGTCGTCACCACGTCCGGTGATTACATGTTGGAATAAAAAAAAGTGCCTTTCCCAAGAGCACAAGATCGGCGGCATGGCATGGATTCGAACTCGGGACCTTCCGAGTCGAATGCTCTGTCGTTCCACCACACGACCCCACTTGTATGAAAGCACGGTTTGTGTATGAAAGGTTTCACACACTTCGAGTGTCAACTTTTGTTTAAACCTCGTTTATTTTCAACCGTGGAAAATTGATGTCTACGCCACGTTTCCGATATAGAAGACTCACTATAAAACCTGTTGACATCATTCAGTGGCGCTATTCAACCTCTGTCAGTGACGGAGTGAGTTTTGCCTGTTGTCAGTTCAACACAAACGATTGTTGTTTTGATTTAATACCGTTTTACATACTCTTGTATCTAAATAAATCAGAGTAGAAGAACACGTAAGGACACATCACTGTTCAGTGAAGAAATGGCTCACTGTTGTCAGGGTTAACCGGCGAGCGAACAGAAAAAAGGATACTAGTACCTATGAAAATTCCACAAATTGAGCCCTTGCAATCCTCTGTGTTTAAAGGAACACTCAGAAGACTTAGCCTCCTTCGCAGTCTTGTTGGGTGTCGGCGCGAATCCTTCTCTCCGCGGCAAAAACTCCCTCGGCAGCAAATCGTCCCTCGCGGCATATACTCGCGTCGCTCACAGAAAAAAATACTAGTAACCACGACGCCCAACAAGACTGCGAAGGAGGCTACAGAAGACTTTGGATACACAAAACCTGAGTCCACATTTTGTTTACTTCATTGTTAATTCGATTTTCAAAGTGTTTGGATGCATGTTATGTTTTCCAATCACTTTCAGTTATATCATTTTCTATTATTTTGACCTCTGACCTCCCATTCAGTTCATTTTAAGTTCTATATGCTGAGTTTGGTTAATTATCCTTTGTTATCTCAGGATAAATCTTTGTTATGAATTTATTATTATTATTATTCCGTTATTTATTGTTTATCTTAATTTATGTTTGATTGATTTATTATTGTTTTTACTATTTTTGTTAGTTGCCCCAGGAAGAGTAGTGTAAACTTTATGTATTACACTAAATGGAGATCGAAATAAAACAAACAAACAAACAAACAAACAAAACCTGCAATGTGACCCGAAAGGTCTGTTTCTCCACACAATGATAGACATTATAGACGTGGTCAGTTATACTTTATTGCACTGTGGATGAACCGGGCCATGTCTAACTTTGGTACCTAAACACAAACTATAGATGGTGATGTGTGTCGGCCATATCCCAACCTATGGCGACAATGGCCAAATGACCGTTCACGTACAAGTCGCTCTGATTTCAATTTTGAAGTCAACTTTGTGGCTTATGATGAGTTTTTCTTGGATACGAAGAAATCCTAATTGATGACCTGAGTACTCGACGACGGCTGAGGCAAAATCATCCGCTTGGCGTCGTTCAAAACATTCGCTCGTCGCTGTTCTCAGAATGAAGTACCTTTTAGTAAAAATCAGGTAAATCTCAGAAAAATCTTCAAGGAGATTCTGTTGGCAAGGGGAGTCCATATTGGCCCACGTGCATGGGGCAGCCAGCGGTTACCGGGAGGCCAATGGATACAGGCGGCCAATATATTAGAATCCCCTTGCCCCACAGTCTCTGCTTGGAGATTAGTTCAGAAACCCCGCAAATAATTTCATGAGGTTGGAAAGGTTAGGGTATACGTATAGAGTGATGAACCGGGACGAGGGGGGATACAAGCTCAGCCACGTTTGGGATTGCATTCTCGCCGCAAAAGCGCCACCTACTTTGGCGTTAGGCGAGTTGCAGAACTCCAGTCAGATGCTCTGAGGAAGGTGTCTGATAGACATCGAAACGTGTGAACCTCTCTGGTTGTGTATGAAGAAAACTCTATACCCCTAGTTCAGAAACCGTTGTTCTCTGGTAGCGTTCCCCCCTCCGCTTTCCGGCTGAACGCAGCACTGATTATAAAGCAGAGTCAGGAGAGCGGGCATTAATTACACTTTGCAGACGACACAACGCCTGGATCCGCAGCCTCATCCATCACCATGGCGACAGGGATGACGCGTGGTGGGTTCAAGGTCCGCCCAAAATAAATTAGTTGATTCATCAACGTCACAGACTTGCCCAAATCCGCGGGAAACACACGATTCGGAGACTCATTTCAGGAGCTTGACGGAATACCGTACAAGGTGACCGGGTTTCAAGGACCTAGACATTCAAGTAAGCGTTCTCGGTGACATATGGTGTCGGTATCGTTGGTTCGTCTGTTTGTTTCTTTCTTTGTTTGTTTGTTTTTGATATGATAGGTTTTGTTCTATTGAAGAAATATAACTTTTTTGGTCCTTTCGTGGATTCCCCAAACTGCAATCAAAGGCACATCACATCTTACATGTCGGAGTTCTCACATATTACATAGATTTCTGTGACGAAAATGAAAAAAAAAGTATATCAAACACATTAAAAGTTCTACAGGTAGAAATAAGTTAATTTTCTGAACGAAAATAGCAAAAAGCCGCGACAACAGCTAGATGAGGGGTGGGAAAAAGACTGTTCGCTTTAAATTTCTGTTCACTCCTTAAATGGAAATGACACAGAGTACACAGTACGTTTGCCCCTTTCTGTGCCCGGATGGTACAGACTGGGGAGGGGGCAAGATCACCCTCCGCTACCAAGTGACAGATCCACTCTGTGCCTGGAGGTCGTGCTCGTTACTTACACGTGTGTCAGCAGCTATTACTGGTCACATATCCTCTTACCGGACTTGTCAGTGACGAATCGCTTAATTTCTTAGTGGCAGGCAAGTCGCACGCTCCGAATCGATCTCCTCTCGTCCCTGTGATTCCTACACATGTACGGATTCATTCGCGATGCCGGAGATGTGTCGGTGGTGTCACGGTCCGACGGTCAGCGCGCCAATGTGGGACCTCTCAACTGAACCAGACAACGCGATAAATCAGAAGCTACATCAGTGTTCTAATGTTCCGTAGCTAGAGCTGTTCTCTCTGAAAATGTGTGTGTGTGTGTGTGTGTGTGTGTGCGTGCTCTCGATGTTTTTTTTGCGCGCGCGTGTGTGTGTGTGTGTGTGTGTGTGTGTGTGTGTGTGTGTGTGTGTGTGTGTGTGTGTGTGTTTCACGGTGTTTCTGAAATTCGGGAAGGTGACGGTTTAGACTAGGTTGCCATGCAGCCGGGAAACATAAAATCGAGTATGCTGTCGCCATGTACAGTTCTTTCTTTTGCAGATTTCCTTTGCCTCAAATTGTAGACGGATTCATAGAACGAGAAGTGAGTTTGAAATAAAAGAAGGAACTTCATGGACCAGGTTCAATATGAATGAGTTTAACCTCGAATACAAAACTTTCCTGGGACAGAGAGTTGTCTGTCGTAGAGCATTATGGGAGGGAAGGTGGAGAAGAAGAAGAACAAACGCAGGAGAGTCGACTCGCCCGACGCTGCTGCACGCCCCGTCAGCGCCGACAAGCCGCGATGATGGATTCGTGAGCGCGCCCAAACCCACTTTTGTGCGAAGACGAATTTTGTCGGCCGTTCCACCTTATCCATCACTCGTCCCCAGGGCGGTGTGGTCCGCGCGCCCATACATTAGCCTGATTAACTTATCGACACCCCAGCAACACCTTCATTTTCCAGTCCGTTGAGCCACATTTATCTTGTAGCGTCCCGGGGAGATATGACAGCCGGGAGGGACGGTCGTCTCGGCCCGACTACAATCCGCATGTCCCCGATGACGATCTGCCACGGCTCGAGAAACGTCGGGTAATATGGTGAAATGCTCGAAGTGACGAGCAAGGTCAACGTAACAACACACTTGTACATATCAAGTGATTGGTAACACTAACAGTGCAACACGTTTTCTATCACTATCCTTAGACGTGTGCTGCTGTTATTAGGTCAAGTACGCTTTTTTGTCTCACTCAACTTGTATAAGTGCATGATTTGGTCGTTGTGTTTCCTTTTAGATAACTGGTATATAGTGGTAATGTAACATCTGGTAAGCGATTATCTACACGAACAGCACAGATCTTGTTTACATCTACTCGTATCTAACTTTACATTTCTGTGGCTTCCATGTCTTGATTACTGGCACCCCAATAAAACAGAATTACAGTGAAGACAAGAATGTACGACGATTTTTATTTTTGTTTGATTTGTTTCTTTGTATCCGTTCTAGCATTATCGTTAATACTACATCACGATCTTCATTGATGAATAACTGTGTTTTGCATCATGCTAGAACGGATACAGAGAAACAAATCAAACAGACATGAACATCGCCATAGATTCTTGTCTCCACTGTTATTTTGTGTGATTCTTCCGTCACAGAATATGTACGCGATCTTAGAAGAACGATGCTGTTTAGACCCATTTCACTATTGTATATTTTTGCAGTAAGTGTTACCGGTACAGAGAGAGACAATCCTTTTACAGCGTAAGTTTTTTTAGCCTGGGTACCATCCGGATTTTCGCTACGCAACGCTCGAAAAAATCATTCGCGAAAATCCGGACGGTACCCAGGCTATAAGTTTTTGAGATGCTGTTAAGATCGGTCTGTGTCTAAAGTCAGTGGGATATAGGTGCTGAAAACATGCAGGCCAGTCTTTTCAAATCTGTTGAGCATTGATAGGAAAAGGCCGTATGGACCGGCTTCGTAACGTAGAGGGCCGGGTGGTTCTGTGAAAGCCGGAAACAAATGTATCATCCGGGTGATAAAAGGTGATGGTCTGTGAATCAGCTGAAGGCCTACGGCGTTTTGAAGCAAAAGCGCAACCCAGCGGATTTAGTTGTAAATGCAGTCAAGAAATGATTCATTTCCATATGCATCATATGCATATGCATATACCATATACGGGTACCTGGATGTCAATATTCTCCTTCATCAAAGTGAAAATATGCAGTTTCTATCCGGGTCAGTAGAGGGTGCTGCTTCAAGGTGGAAGGTATCGAGGTAAAAGTAAAGATCAACAGTTTGTTGGAGTGGCCAAAATGACAAACGCCGGTAAACTGGCAACGATTTTACTAACTGACATGACAGTGTTTTTTTGTGTAACATTCACTCTTAGACTAATGGAATAAATAACCACGAATGATCCCCGTATTATTATAGAGGGCAAATAAAAGAACATAGAAACTCCAGTTCTTGCTTGACTACTTCAGAGGAAGGGTGAATATTGTCCTCGCTCCAATGGGCGCTGGTCATTTCCCAGGCGTCCAGAAAAACGACTTTCATCCCTGCGAATATTTCCCTCATCATCAGGTCCAACTTGTGAAGTAGCCAGTTGCCTCCGATCAGCTCGTTGCCGGTGCGCGTGTTTGCAGACTTGATGACGACAATAGTATCGGGACTCCTGTGAAGCAACCGTTCTAAAGCAGCCCGGATCGCCGCCAGTCTTTCTCTGTAGACATCCACGGGGTACGACGTGAAGTGCGCACAGACAGAAATACCGACCACGTCGTTTGGCCCTCCCCGGATCTCGTCGATGGCGTTTGCGACGTACTTTAGGTGAGCCGTCGCCGTCCAGGCAGACCGAAGGGGCGGCCCGTGGATTCGGAACTTCACCGTGATGTTGTTTTCTGAATCATGGGCAAGCAGCGGACCAGTGTTGTGAATAGCACCTACAATAGGTACCTCAACCATGTCCAAGATCTTCACGAGTTCTTCGTACCATTGCCGTATGGTAGAGTCGCCGAAGAAGTGCAGGGTTTTGTCCGTGAGACATTGTTCCCACTCTGATCTGGTGATGAAATGTCTGTTTTCACAAACTAGCGACTCCCAGACGCCATGGTGGTAGAACCCGGAGACAGGCGGGTTGGGATGTCCCGGCATGCAGTGGGCACGGTTGGCCAGTGGATCCACACCTAAGAGTATTCAATAATCTTTTATTACAGAAATATCATGAAAGTTCATTTGTGTTGGTAGTAATCATAGTAAAACATTGAACTTTACAGGGCGATCAAATTTTCGACGACCACTGTCACCTTCATCAGGATAATTAATGACCAATCACTTCACAACGTGATCTCGCGAGAGTTACGGTTTACAAAAAGTCTCGTGTGAATAAGGTCACGTGTTTGTAAACCGTAACTCTCGCGAGATCACGTTGTGAAGTGATTGGTCATTAATTATCCTTGTGAAGTGATTGGTCATTAATTATCCTGATGAAGGTGACAGTGGTCGTCGAAAATTTGATCGCTCTGTAGCCCTTGTGTTGGGATAAAGTTCAATGTTTTACTATAATCTTTTATTACATTTTAAAGATCTTCTAAAATTCCTAAATTATTTTGGAGCACGCAAAACGTTGATATCATGATGAGGGAATGACGCTATCTAACATAGAGAAATGGAAAATCAAACCAGGAACACATGCTTCTTTTTCATATGCTGAAAACGAGATACATTTTTACTTGATTGTACATTGCTATTCGAAACTTAAGCTTTACAATTAGACAAGATATGCAAGAAAAGGTCAAAGCAGGACACTCTCAAATACTTGATGCCATGCAAGACGTGTAGTGGACAGAATATGTAATTATGTTTCCGGGTGTTTCAAAAAGAGAGAAGAAATTGCGATTAACAGTAGATGATATTAAGTAGTATTTAGTATTGTTGTAATATATGTAGACTTTTAGCACTATTCAATACTCCATGTTTTATACCCTGTAAACCACAGTTGGTCACATGTGCATTTAGCCCTTGTGGGCAAGAACATGCAATAAACATTCATTCAT
This sequence comes from Branchiostoma belcheri, assembly GCF_001625305.1. Taxonomy (NCBI): domain Eukaryota; kingdom Metazoa; phylum Chordata; class Leptocardii; order Amphioxiformes; family Branchiostomatidae; genus Branchiostoma; species Branchiostoma belcheri. The sequence continues at coordinate 1,340,656 of NW_017803976.1, forward strand.
TCCTTCATTCATTCAATCTTTCATGCCCTACCTTCCATGACACAGACTTTGGCTGGGGATCCAGAGAGAGGGATTTTGGCTGCGTTTGCTTCGCCGTAGAATAATGCCCTGTGGTTAAAGAAGTGATTAAAAAACAGGCATTATTTTATTGTAAACCTTAGGCGCTTTTCACTCTTACGAGGTTATATCAATGATAGTGTTCTCAGAAATACTGCTGTTGTGCAATTCGTGATAGATAACTTCTGCCTGATGTATGATTAGTTTGCAAACAAAACAAAAACATCCGAAAATAGTTTCATCGGGTAGGATACAGGAGATATCTTTTACACAACCAAATTTTCTCACAGTACTAGTCGGTACAAGTATTAAAGCGCAAATCTACGCCGACTGAACACGCACCATAATTCAACTTTTACAGTCTCAAAACTGACGTATTCCTCTAACATTTACCACAGATCCCATCTCGATGCCATGCACAGAACAATCTCTGCACCTTTCTCTAGTATTGTGCAGCACTACTTTGGGGTTGTGTTCTCGCCGCAAAAGCGCCACCTACATCGGCTACATATAGCGGCGAGAAGCAGAACTCCAGTCAGAAGCTCTGAGGAAGGTGTCTGATAGACGCCGAAACGTCAGCACTGTAGTGTAGGTGAGAAAATTTGGTTGTGTAAAAGAAAACTCCTGTACCCAAAACAAAAACAGTACAGGCAACCTCAGCTTTCCTACTATTTCTACAAGTATGTTTGTGTTTGCTACACGTACTTCCTGAAACGTTGTTCTTCCCCTTTCTCCAACATGTCTCCCGTTGCCTTGTACATGTGGATGCCGTGAAACCCCCTGTCCTCGTCACAGGAAAATATCTCCGCCTTCTCACAGAACCACCGCGCGCCGGCGTGCGGGTCGGAGTAGTTACACACGCCGCTTTCTGCGCGCAACACTCCGGGATCCACGTTACACAGCACGTGGACGGGTTCTTCACCATCGGTCATGTATCGTCTGCGGAACATAATCTTGTCCGCGGGAAAATCAAGAACGGTTCTTTCTATGATATCTACAGTTTGTCTGGAACTGATTAGTTGGATGTTGATTCTGACATCCCCTGACCACAGGAGTCTGAACAATACAGTATACGTGCCGTTTTCGTGGTCTTTAATGTCGCCAAAAGCGCTCGAACTTGAAGTTGATGTATAGATGGAGGCCCGTAAGAAGTCCCCGACGTTTGCGATCATATTTTGTGGATCTCGAGCCGAGATTTTTACTCGTAATTCGTCCCCAACTCGGAATGTCGATGTCGGTGATGTCACACAAAATCTCAGTTGGTTAGCGTAGATGTACTCGATGTTCCAAAAGCTTTCCTGTGCATGAGGTGACGGCAAAACAGATAGTATAATAAAGTGTTTATTTGAAATAATGGGGAACAAAAAACTACTGTCTGGTAAATACTTCTGCTATACTTGCTATTATGAGGTTTGACGTCTTGTTTGAAGGCAGTGGATAATGAATAGTCCCACATTCTGCATAATGAGTGGGTTTTGTGATTTTGGTAGGAACACTGTCTTTTGGCGATCTTCTAGATGATGAAAGGATGGAGAACTTGTAGTAACTGTTTAAAGTAACCTGTTTCTGTAGGTGTCATGGAGAGGACATTGGCTAAAAAAATGTATGTCACTTTCCAATGCATTCATTCTCCAACAAACTTACCAGAAAATAGTACAGCCCCACGTTGCCGAAAACAAGAATACCGACCAGGACACGGATACAGTAGCGACGGATGTTGCCTCTTTGTGGTTCAGCCATGACCCTATAAAAGTCAAAGAAAGAGAGGTAAACTAAGTCTAAACTCCATCCTTTCCTAACCTAGGACAAGGCTTACCGACATAAAAGAGTGTCTATACATGGATTTATGTACTTTCTGGACCCTAACTTGTATCCTAACTCTCTCTCTCT
>NW_017803976.1:1343188-1383972 GCF_001625305.1 Branchiostoma belcheri
TTGCACAGAGCATTTCTTGCTGATTGGCTGTTGGGATTTAACTTGATTAACACCTGCACAGAGCATTTCCATACTGACAGTATGTCTTTATTCAAGTGTTTTGGTAGGTATTTCAAGCTTTTCTGCTCCAGCATTGGAATGCGGGGCATGGACGTTTTTTTTTTTATTTTGAAAATCAACAGTTTGCATTATGCAATTAAAAATCCTAACCAATAAAGTAGGGAATAGCTATCCAACTGTTGTTTTAGTTGTATTTTACTTCATATTATAGTTATATCAATGTAAATCATTGTTTTCCCTTGTGTTTCTCATTCTTTCCCTGCCATGTGGTAAAATGTGGTGAACCCATCGCTGTATTTGCTCCAAAGCAAATATTGGCCTTTCTAGTTTTATAGTATACATTACGTTTTATACGTTTTTTGGCATTTCAAGAAAGTTATGATACGCTCGGATATGGCACAGACCAGTCAGCGATAGATCGATCTATAGATTGATTGAAAAGAGTACATTGTCATTGATATAAAGTAGAATCTAATGCTACCCTAAGAGCCGTCGCGAGGCAACAGAGGCATGTACCAACACCCCTAGACCAATAAACACGGGAACAATATGCCTGGAAAAAAAGGGTGTTAGAGATTATTTACATACTTAACTTACCTAGCAACGCTCACTGGCTCGTGCATTGGAAGTGCCACTTCAATTTTGACTTCTTCTGTTGTAACAATTTGTCTGTTTCTGTTTTGCCATATCTTTTTAATATTTATTGTTTTTATATGGGCCTTTAGAATTCGAGTTTCGTTGACTGTTTGCTCCTATAATATGTATAGAATGTATATGTTGAACTACTATGTATTGATATTTAGACCAAATGGCCTGGAAGTTCGTTTGGACCGGATTCGGATGACCCAGTGTAAACAGGCGTTTAATTGCAATTTTGGCATACGCCACTATGAAATGAATAACTGTGTGAAGTCGTCATTTTTTACCGCAATTTTCAATCCCAACAATTCGTGAATAAAATGTTCCACGAGTTCGTGCTTCATGGATCATGTAACGTTAACTTCAGTTTGGTACACTGGCAAACAAAACGCTTGTTGCAAAACATGTATATATGTTACATGTTGATAGTTTGGCGTCAAAAAAATATTTGCGTAGGACAAAAATGTCCTTCAGGCAAAGGCAATGGACGTTTACACACCATATAGAACAAAACTGGTGATTGGTTGATGCTGCTTGACAGGAATCAAGAATCAAGAAAGTGCCCCCCTCCCCCCGTTAACCCACCTAAAGAGTCGGGTACATGTAATTCTCGCAAAGATAATGAGCGAATGTTGATAAGTACAATTTTGACGTACGGATTTCCTGCAGAAGGCTAGTTCTGTACCAAGTATACCTTACCAACAGTTTTTTTTTCTGCCTACATTTTTCCGCCATACAAGTTCTACGAGTACACTCTACGTTTACTTCTAATTCAGTTTAACAAATGTAAATCTGAAATGCATCGTGAGCAGGGCAGTCTCCTTCGGACGGGACCTCGTGTCCAGAGTCAGTTTGGAGTTGTAACCACCTCATATTTGTCTGTCGGGAGTACTTTATTGGAAAGAGGGCTATCTTTTAATTCAAGGAAAAGTCCTGCCGGCCAAATATAGTGATGGGACGCGATCACGTACAACACCTGTGTCTCGTTTGAACAGGTTGTTCTCTGACTTGTCTAAAGCGACGAATAGTCTCGCGGCGTGGAAGTAAAAAATTCTTGAACCATGATCATAGTAAAAATCCAACAATATCACGCAATTAGATTACCAAAGGATTGATCAGTGACGCTCTGGACTTTACTTTAGTGCCCATGTGTGGCTTTGTAATGTGTTTGTTTGTGTGTCTGTATACGTATTGTAATGTTAATGTTGTATTTGTACTTACTACACATTTGTAAAAGTCAGTGTTATTCAGCTTGTTTGTGCACTAGCTGCAAGGCTGATTTTTATGAATAAAACTTAAAAACTTGACTAGATTGCCAAAGGATTGATCAGTTCCCATACCTGATTATTTCCGCAAAATTTGCTCCTCGCTGGAAACAAAAAAACGTGTAGCCTTCCTTTCCAAGCCGAACGTAGTCACACTGGAAATGTCCAACAAAGTCAGGTGTAGAGTATAGTTAGACACCAGTCTTCTGTAGAGTTGTCGACGTCCTAAAGAGTAAAAAAAAAGATCCGAATATAGAAAAAAGAAGCGTCCACAATTCAGTCTGACCAATGTCCACAGTACGTGACTACTAGTAATACATGCGCATGGGTTTCTGGGAACGACGTTACTGTTAGCAACCTTCCTCGTAGCTGCTGTCTGACGTCAGAACAAAGGTTATAACCGGTATAAAACTTCTGCAAACGTAGCCTCCTTCGCAGTCTTGTTGGGCGTCGGCGTTGCCACGGAGAGAAGGTTTCGCGCAAAAACTCCCTCGGCAGCAAATCGTCCCTCGCGGCCGCATATTACTCGCGTCGCTCAGAGAAAAAATAACGCCGACGCCCAACAAGACTGCGAAGGAGGCTACTGCAAACGTACGTTGCTTGGTTTACTTGTTTGTCCGGCATGGCAAGTGTCTCACGGTTAAGTCCACAGTCCGTGCCTATTTAACGATTAATACATGGATCATGTTGGGAATCGAATTTTGCCACTAGCAACCCTCCTCCTCGTCGCTGACTGACAAACATAATGGCCAGCCTTACAAAGTTCTACAAACTTTTGTAAATTATTACAAGCGTGACTCGCGTGTTTGTCCATCTGCCGCTCTGGGCTTGAAGGTTGTGAGTTCGAATCCTGGCTTTATGTCACACCCTCGCTCCTAGAAATACAGTGGTCTTTGTACTCAAGTAGAACAGAGAGAGTCACCGGCGACTGACCGAACTTTGCTGAACGGCGAAATCTTGCTCCCTGTGAACGGGTGCTAACCAAGTCTCTACCAGACTAACTACGCTGGCTATATATAGGAGAATATTTGCCAGGGGAGTTTGGCCGCCTTGGGGTTTGACTGGCCGCGCCGGAGGGAAAGAAACAACCTTGGCTCCCCTGGCCAATTTTACTCTCCTTTTTGCCAAATTCTACGATCTGTATTCCCGTAGAAAGGCCTGGAGGAGGCTAGGTGCTCACCTACCTTACACTGGCATCGTGTAGACGTCATTTCATGTATGGCACTTGTAATATTTTTCTTGAGGCTCCATTTTAGACACGGAGGAACTTGGTTACGATGGGTGAGTGAAATTCACCGTGTCGGGTCAGACGCCGGTGTGGTCTGGTGTCTCCATTGTTTTCTAACCTTTATGCGGTGTCAGTATCATACAGTACATAATAGAAATGACATACAAGACTGTGCCTATAGGAAACTGACACGGGTTTGTAAGGGAACTCTTTGGAAAAGGATACTGATGTATCATCTTCAGTAATGGAGAATTTTGACCCAATTTTTACCCCGGGAAAAAAATCGGCCAGCGAGTGTAAGGAGCCTGTAGCAAATCGCATGGGACCCAGGCTAAATTTTTTAGCCAGTTCACACTAGTTTGGCGTACGACAGCAGTCCTACGACTGTTTCTTTTTACACACATCTAAGAGAATAGTCATATGACACCCGTTGCGCCACACATAATCCTCTCAGTTTATAGCATAAGGCCACACCGGCTTAATTTTATGGATGACATCCGCGCGCGCATTGATTTTCGCCTGTCCTAAAAAAATAAGATCACGTCCTCCGAGTTTCTGGCCTGGCTCTAGGCCTGGGTAGTCCATGCTAGTTAGTGAGAATAGGGAGCCGCGGTAACTCTGGAGGACGGCAACCAAGCTTCCGAAGCTCCACCACTGAAGATCTCAGTACATACAAACAGTGTCAATTCATAAACTCTGCAAAAAGCCAGCATGTGCCGGCTTGCCGTATACGTCGCTATGTACTGTCGCAAATATACAATACATGTACCAGCTTTGTTTCCTGTGGTTTAGTATCATTTTTAATTTTGGTCGGAATTTTTTCATTCGCCCGCGCGCACTAGTTTGGGGGTCTTCAGAGGATGTCATCCATAAAATTGTGTGTGGTGTGGCCTAAGGGCCTAGAAGTGCGGCCAGTCTGACCGAATAAAGGACAGAAAGCTTACCTATTTGGATAGTTTGAGCTTACTGAGTCATCGGACTATTTGTTTTGTACAATATACCGTTAGGCGTTTGTACATTGGCCGCTGCAATTCTAGTAGGGCGCTTCGTTTAGCTTTAAGCTGAGGTCACATTTCCCAACCACGGCCCGGCCGGGCAGTCTCATGGAACGAAAAGTATGATACAAAAGACAACAAAGCACTAACAAGTTTTTAAAAATTCATAATGGGAACTATTTGCGTATATTATTGATATAAATTGATGATTTTTCGTTAATCAAAACAGCCCGGCCGGGCCCCGGTTTGGATGTGACCTCAGCATTACTGTCTTCGACATGCCCGTATACAGTACTAGAAGGCAGTATAAAAGTAACGTAGAAGATTTGCTAGAGTACTAGTTGGTACGGCTAAATATGCGCACAGCCCCAGGTTCCCAGGTCCTGAAAATGGAAGGCGACAGCTGGCCATCGAAGCAGTTAACGTCGCCAAACCATTGCACCTTATTTGTGGAGGGAAATTCCGATTTTATTTTTAGCATCTCCGGGCAAAGAGAGAGACTGAGCTGTACTCTCTGTGGATATTAACTGTGCAGATATAACGTGCTGCTAAGGTAAGAATAATTTGAAACATAGAAACATCATCTTTAGTTTTACACCTATTTGACTTTTATGTGTGCATGTGTAATTTGTGGTGGTAATATGAGAAGTGAGAGAGGAAGTTTGTGCAGCCTGAAAACATGGGTTTGTGGGAGGGGGGCTGCCCGTCAGTGACACCCGAGTGGTTATGATGTAGGGACGGTAAAATTTTATGTATAACGGATGTGTGTTTGTTAGCATTGCAACTGAAAACGAAACCTGCATTCTTATTGTATAGATTAGAGGCTATTGTTGTATTGTTCCATGTCGTACAGGCCGACGTGCCTTAGCTTCGGCGTCAAATACTAGTATGTGAATGAGTACTAGCAGTACATTTATATCATGCACTTTTTGGCTGCTACGCTGGATTATAATTTTTTCTCACATGGATACCTGTGTTGCGCTATTAGCGACCTCTTTGCTATTTCTGTTCTTTCACTCAAGTTTCAACTTTATTTATTTTACCAGGGAATACCTCAGATCTATTGATCTGCTTTTCAGACGGTATTCCTGGAAAAAACGTACATTCATAAAAATTACAAATCAAACACAAAAATATACAAATTAAAAATGTTACAAACTACAAACATATATCACTTTCTACGTACTCAATATGATACCCACAATGATCGTTCATCTTTACATGTGATATGTGTGGCATCGTAGGCCAGAGGTCATCTCCAAGGACAAGATGGCGGACAGAAAGCGTCTGTACAAGGTGCCCAAGGAGACGTACACGTTCTGCGGGAACCAGGTGGAAATCTGGGAGGAGCTGGCGAATTGTGGAGAAGGTGCAACCGTCTGGGAGTCGGTGAGAAGTTCATCATGCTCTTCATCTTTTGAATCACTTACGTATATGTATATACTGCACCTGCTAGCCGCTAATTGTTTTCTCTACTATATGTAGTAGTAGTAGATTGGTTTATTATTGTTGCTTCACAACAAACATTTACAGTCTCGCAGTGTAAGTAGTAACTCGCACTGAATTGAACTGGTAAACATTAATATAACAGGTAGTGACATAATAACATATTTAAAATACAGGTAGAGATATCACGATTAAAATCACTCGTTACATATAGTCGTGCCAATTATTCATATAAAAGTTATGACATATCATATTTAAAATAGAGGTGGAAATATCACATATTAAAATCACTATATTACAAATAGTAGCAGCACAAGGATCTATAAACTAAATCAAAGTCAGGTAACAATTATGAGACTAGTAGTTAATCAAGCGCGTCATATATGGGACAGCACTGTTTCTATATCTCTCCGTTCCGAAGTACAGCGCTGGAGTTCTAAATTATTAGAAAATCGAGTTTGACGGCTAGTGATAGTCTGTCTGTGAGGTGGCAAAAGGTGGCGGTAGTGACCAGATGTTAGCAACTACTATAAACAACTTCAGATCCTATAGTATCAACTGACATGCAGTGTGCTTCAATTGTAGGGTCAAACATGTAGGTTCAATGGTCCAATAGAGAAAGTGACATGAACCAAGAATAAATATTTTACATTTTGGCATGGAAAACTTTCATCATTATCTGCTGTGTGTCCGCGGTAGAGATTCAGGCTGTGGCTCTTTTTAACGGCCAAATCAAGTCTTACGAAACGACAACATCGATCTGCCTTGCAACGTTAAATTTTGCATTGCCCATGACGTGTCAGTCATCTGCGCTATGCCAGGTATGTCGGTCAAGGGCTTAATGCAGTTCTTTCTAATCTCGCTAAGTGGCGTTTGTAAGTAGGCCAAGATCTGACGCGCACGCTAACACATGCTTGTCTCTGCAGGGTGAGACTATGAGCAGGTATCTTGAGCAGTCCGGGCTGGACCTGGAAGATAAGGAGGTTTTAGAACTGGGCTCTGGAACGGGACTGGTCAGCATCGTGGCAAGCTTAATGGGTAAGCAATTTTCATAATCTTTGCTTTGTTTTAGTTAGGTTCAGCCAATGGCTACGCCAGAAAACAGACACAATTTTAGCCGGCACATTTTACAACATCAGATAGATCTCACTATAAAAAGTTTTCTTTTAATACCTGGCGAACACCTACGTAATGTAATTGCATGCAGCATTCCGTGATGCAATTTTCTCAATTAACAAAGATTTGTCACAATTATTCACCCGTTTCCAGGCGCCAAAGTCACGGCGACAGACCTCGGGGAGGTGCTGTGCTGCACCAAGGGTAACATCCCGAGGAACACGGAGGACAGGGTCAAGCACCGCCCGGTCATCCGCAGACTGGAGTGGGGCAGCGACGACCTGGACGGCTTCATCCCGCAGTACGACTACGTGCTGGGGGCGGACATCGTCTACATCAAGCGCACGTTTCCCGAACTCATGCGCACCATCATGCACGTCTGCGGCCCGCAAACCACCCTAATACTCGCCAACAAGTTCAGGTGGTACACCGACGGAGAGTTCTACGAGAACGTCCTCAGCAAAAAGTTTGACGTGGAAGAAATTCTCTACGACGAGGAAAACAAAGTGAAGGTTTTTCGCTGTAAAAAGAAAACCGAGGAAGTGTAGCAAAGTTTGTGGATTTTACAACTAGATACTTTTCCGGAAACCATGATCCAGTTTTAGAACCGTCATTTGGTCTCGATCTGTACTGCCTACGGGAGAGAACTACGATTAAGGAAGAAAATGCAAATTTGTGTTTTATTCATTTATTTATTATCATAATTTACGATATAGTGATCATCATCACTATTGCACATTTCAGTATCTGGAACATCTTCTTTAATAGCGTCTATCTGTATGATATATTGTTGCACACTTCGAGTTTCCCTCCATATTTACTATATTTATTGATCTTTTAATCTTGGGACCAAACAAGGATAGTGTTTCGATAAGGAAAATTGACCTTATCCGAAAAAAATTTGTAAGTTATATATAAAACCCCAGAATGTAAAACTAATATAGGAGAAAGACTAGTGAACGAAAAATATATTACAAGCTCTTCTGCTTATTGATCATCGATCAAATAGATTAGTTTTGCTCCCTACCAATCATGGCACTGTACTTAAGGTTACGCCAGCGTTTTCAAGATACTGTACATTATACCGACGGTCTTTGGGCTGTTGCATTTTCAAGTCACACAAAGATATTTGTGCTGTAGTAGGCATTGCTGATCGCGTCTCTTATAAAGAATTACATTTGTAATTAAACAAGAATTGTTACACTGCTTCACTGGGTCAGTCTATTGAGGAAGACCAGAGTGACTGGTCGAAAGCTCTAGGTGAGAGAATTTTTTGTGTTGGACCAAAAGTTTTAACTTTAAACATGTAACTACCAACACAGATGAACTTTCATGATAGTATGTTGACGGACTTCAATAAAAACTGTCGAATCTATGATTCTGTAGTGGATTCACAACTGTTCATAGTTTGCTAAATCCTGAAGGGGCTTGCACTATAAACGACTGAACAGCGCTAGCTGTGTGGTTGTTGGAGATTATGCATGTTAGCATGTTCTGGTGCAGAAGAAGACAAGAACGACAGAGGGCGTTGTTAGGGCATGGCAGACGACGTGACCAGGCCTGGACGTGACGGAAATATGCGGGTTCAAAATTCCCGCGCCTGACCTTTGTACCCCTTGGATACGTACCACTATTGAGCGGGTTGAAGGTAAGTCATTATTAATGCATTGTCTACATCATTTGGCACTTTTTATGAATAAAATATCAAATCATTCATAACTATTTGAGTTGTATATTTCAATTATCTTTTATCAATATAAGGTTAACCATAAATGTGTAACGTTATTTTTTGTTATCCCTATTTAAAAGTCAAACATTCCAAGATGGCGGAACTGGAGGAAATTTTTCTGTGTTCTTGAGAAACCATCTCGTTTTTCGATGTGTAGCCACAAATTTCAAGTGTTAATTTGGATGACATCGTGTTTTTCTACTGACTAAAGATACATTGTTCCACATGACCGTTCATACATGTTACCATGTGAGATAACGAAGGTGCAAACTGTAAGTAAACGTCAGCAAGTTCGTGGGGAGGGGGGCATAAAAATATGTTTCGGGAAATTTGTCATTTCTTTTGTATATAAAAAGTTGCCCCCTTGCGCTATTTCCTTGTACGGACGATAATTTCACCCTGTTATTTCTGCCTGGGAAACATTAAAATCTCCCAGAACCATTGTTACAGTTGATTCTATTTGCTCTACCGACAGTTTTAAGTGTTTTCTGAGCTTCTGGACCAATCAAACGCCATGTCTTACAAGACAGAGAAAGAAGCCTTTGTCAGTAATCTGAACGGCACGACGGTGACAGAAATCGCGCTCATCAACGCCTCCGCCCCGCTGGCCGTGCTGCTGAGAGCCGTGGTCGTACCCTGGCTGTTCGGGCAAGTCTACTTCAAGTTTAACATTGGGTAAGAATATGTAGAGGTTGTCATCCTTGCTGGGCTAGCTAGTACTGGAGCTGTGTTACCGGTACTGTTTAAAATAATGTTGGTAATACAGGATGTCACAAGTCATTATCATTTTGTTCCATCCTTGTTACTGTAAGGCCACACCAATTTAATTTGTTGCTTCTCGGATCGCCGAAAAAAAACAACCCTGCAAAATGCTCAATGAAAGACATATTTTGACCCCAATGGTTGAAGAAAGTCCTTTTCTTCCTAGTTCTTAAGGTTTTTCAATGTAGCAATGCAATTGTTTCATTAAAAGTTTAAAATCTATTGTTTTAATTATAAACCAGCCTGGTATGTTAACTTCATGCTCATATTGTAACATTTCCGACTATCATGGGGTGCCTTGGCCTGTTTTTTTTTTCACCCTGTCACTTTATATTTTTTGGAAAAAATCTGAGAAACAACAAATTAAATTGGTGTGGCCTAAGGGGTGGTTATATTTTTTGTGGTTTTCGCAGTGATCACCACTCCACCACAAATTCATGACACAGAGAATATATTCTCCCTTAGTTGTATGTATTGTACAAGAGAATTTTTTCAATCACAAATTTGAAACACCACAAAACCCCTAGGCCTTCTTTCCATCCTTCTGCAAAATGAAACAACCGTGAACATAAATGAATTGCAGAACTAAGTTAATAAACAAATACTAGGATGGTACATAATATTAATAAGTAAACATATAGAATAGGTTCTATCTTGATGATTCACTCTTTCCAATGTTATTTTTTTCAAGCTTGCATTGTGATTCCTGCTTATGCTAAAGCCTTTTCCCATATTTTGTCCTTCTCTTGTACTTCACATGTTTTTGTTTTTACTCAGGTTTAGATTTCTGGTGGACTTCTGCCTACTGGTCCTTCCCACCATGCTTTGTGTCACCATCCTGGCAGACCATACCATCGGGCTACTCTCAGGGGGTGTCAGCATGGTTCTCAGCTTACTTGTCTTCAACGACAGACACAGCAAGCCTTCAAAACCCCCTCAAAAAACCCAGAGTGTATCCCTCCAGACAATTTTTGAGAGAAAACTGTCAGAAAAGGTGCCCTTTGTTACAAACTACAGGGCCTTTGCAAATATTGCCACGGCGGTTTGTATTTTGGCGGTAGATTTCCACATTTTCCCCAGGAGATTTGCGAAGGCGGAACTATACGGTACAGGGCTGATGGACGCTGGCGTCGGCTCGTTTGTTGTATCCAACGCCATCGTCTCTCCCGAGGCCAGAGGGAAATACAGAGCAGCAAGGTATGATGGTTCTTTATTTATGTTTACCGAAGGAAAACATACTGTTTTTACTCAATTTCCTCTTCTTCTTCTCCAAACACTAACCTCTGACCTTGCCAATGACATGATTTGTTGACGTCTGTCACCGTGGTGACTGGTGTTGGGTTACATAATGTTGCAATTTCATGGTCTGCTCTGCTCCTGTCACCATATACTAGTAGTACATGTATGTGAATGTGTTTGAGTAAAAATTAACAGGGCAGACCATGTCCGAAGGTAAACATTATGCATTTGCTTTGCAAATGTTACTTCTCTAGTTATTTATTTATTTCATCTTATAAACACCTGGGTAGCCTTTACAACAGTAAAATTGTTGATTTCCAAAAGGGCCCAGGAACACATAAACAATATAAGATGATATTTCTTATGATATTTTATGAACTGTACCAGAAGTAAATGATGTAGATTTATGGAATTTCATCTAGAAAAGTATAGTCAAACCTGCCCAAGCGGCCACCTCTTCAAGCCAGTACAGTCACCTGGCCATAACAACCACCTTTTCGTAGGCACAAGCATTTAGTGACCTACAAAAAGCAGTGCCACCTGTCCAAGAAGACCATTTAACATCGTTCCCTTCGGTGGTCTTCATGGGCAGGTTTGACTGTAGTTGAAATCTTGCATATAGATGTTTGTACATATGTGTATGCTTATTCGTATGTAGATAGGTTGCATGTATAATACGCATACCTCCTAACATACATTTTTACGTTGGAAGATATACATATTCTTACAAACTACTATTACATGTGTATACAACCATTTGGTCAGCTAGCGTTTGGGATATCTATATACATGTATACCAGGGTTTTTCAGCATAATAATAACTGTTTTATGTGAAATTTTCTAGGAGTCTCTCGGGAAAGCTATCCAACATTGCCCAGTCCGTCAAGTCTACGGCCCCCCTGTGGATGATTGGTTTGTCCCGTATGGTGGCGGTGAAAGCGTTGGAGTACCAGGAACATGTGACGGAGTACGGCGTACACTGGAACTTCTTCTTCACTCTAGCGGTGGTCAGGGTAAGACTACAGTATGACCCTCCAGTCAAGAAAGGCTTTCAACATTTCACACACACACCAAGATTTGAATTCAATGTTCATTGCTCTGCTTACCTCTTAAAGAGCCTAGTACATGTTCAAGACTTCTTTCTTAATTCTTTATTCTGTTGGTCAATATTGTAACAAATATATCCTGTAGGTGTGGTGAATTGCCATACCTAATATCCTTATGTCTATGTTTCTATCATTATATATCCTCTACAGCAAAGGATCTGCCAATTTTGTAATCTAGATTATATTGAAGATGAATGCCATTTTGTAGTTGACTGCACATTATATAGAAATGAGAGGGATTCCCTCTATACTTATGTAATAGATAAGTTCCCAAGCTTTAGACATTTAGATAGAATAGAAAAATTTGAATTCCTCATGAAACTTGACAAACCATGTATCATTAGCTCCATATGTTCGTACATCTTTAACTGCGTCAAGAAGCTAGAAGAAGCTGAACCTGTAAATAGTAGATCGCATTAGTTTATATATTATATAAGTGTCATTACTGTTTTCTTTTCCCTGTCTACCCATGACCTGTACTTAGCTCGTTAGAGCACAAGCGTACAATAAAGGTCTTTCATTCATTATTTTGACCTGTGCATGTACAATAGATTGACATTGTTTTTTTTTCCGCCAGGTTCTGTCAACAGCAGTGCTCCAGTTTGCCGGGACTGGCATGAGTGGCCTTCTGTCATTGGTCCTTGCAGTGCAGTACCAGTTTGCCCTGTCCAATCAGGGCTTGCAAGACTTCGTCCTGCACGGTTCTGATGGTAGGGACTCACGTAGGGGTTTCCTGGATGCCAACAGGGAAGGGATCTGCTCCTGCTGGGGGTTTCTGGCAGTCTACTTTGCAGGAGTGGAGCTGGGGAGGTTCATCTTTAAGAAAAGGTCAGGACCTTAAAGATTAGGGTCATGAGTGAGGTGAAGAAGCTGTGCCTTTAAAATGGTTAGTTGTGAGATGTACCTGTAATACATGAGATATACCTATAATACATGAGATATACCTGTAATACATGAGATATACCTATAATACATGAGATATACCTGTAATACATGAGATATACCTATAATACATGAGATATACCTGTAATACATGAGATATACCTATAATACATGAGATATACCTGTAATACATGAGATATACCTATAATATATGAGATATACCTGTAATACATGAGATATACCTGTAATACATAAGACATACCTGTAATACATGGGATATACCTGTAGTACATGAGATATACCTGTAATACATGAGATATACCTGTGAACACATTGACAGAATGTACTGCACCTGTGCAAAACCCATAATGTATTGTGCATAGCACTTTGGCAGAATGTCTCACTTAAGGGCATATTCACATATTTAAGGATGACATCCCATCTATAGTTCTCAAATGTGTCGGAAAAGTTATTTTCTGCTATGAGCAAAATTTTGATGCAACATTGACCAATGAAACCTGAAATATCTAGGTTTCATGCAGCCACAGTATGTCCTCTGACATGCTAACACAACATGCCTTTCATCAGGACTTGTTTGCCATGGAAATATGTACATTAGGCCACAGCAAGTAATTTTTATGGATGACATCAGCGCACGCATTAATTTTCGCCTGATTTTGGAAAAAAAACAAGAAATTTTGTTGCCTTCTGACAGTGGACACCATGCCGAAAATGTGCAAAGATGCATATGTCTGTTGACAAGCCAGAAGGTGTATGGCAGATAACTATAAAGAGAGGAGACAAGAAAAGGCTCTGATTTAATGTTTTGTTTCTTACTTTGATGCAGTGATATGTGATGTTGGCTGTGTATATGTGATGTTCCCAATGAATCAAAACCATTTATACAATGATTGAGTCAAAATTTTAAAATGTAGTAACCTTGTTTTTTTCGGCCCACCTTGTTTTTTTTCGCCCACTCGCATTAGATTTGGAATCTGTGGAGGATGTCATCTATAAAATTTACTTGCTGTGGCCTTACTGGTAGTCTAGATTTACCCCGGTGACCTAAAATTCTAAAGTCTTTCCAACAGGTCCACAGTGCAGCAGTGGCTGGTAGCCTGTGGTCAGCTGCTGGTGACCTGTGGTGTGTTCTGGGTCCTGCTGGTCCTGTGTGTGGAGCATGTGGAGCCTGTGTCCAGACGCACAGCTAACCTCCCCTACCAACTCTGGATGGTACGTTCCAACCATCAAATGGTATACCTGGCAATAGTGCTGTGTACCTAAACCCATAGCCTGACTAATCGCGCTCCTGGCGGCCGGCCACCCCGAAGTTGCCTCCCCCCTTGGGGTGGGGGTCATTAACCTCCGTCCGAGAGCTTGTGTAACACAGGCTACCTAAACCCACATTTAATTTGGTTCAGGTTAGAGGTTTAGGTTACAAGTCCGGACCTAAACCCATGGCATATGCAAAATTGCATGTTGGCAACCTTGCAATGTTGTTTGGGCAAAACTTTGGCCACATAACATGGAGGCTGATTTTTGACGATGCCCGATGGCAATGTTTTCTTCATTTTGCAGCAAAGATTTTGCAATCATCATATCCAGTTGCTTGAGTAACTGCTTTTTGGCGTAAGGTTTAAGGTAGTTTGGAAAAAAAGGGGTATGTGAAATGTTGTTTTTTTTCTTGGTAATAAGTCCAGACTTGGTTCTTGACTTTTAGTTTTTTTTGGACTTGAACCTAAGTCCGGATCCAAGTCCAGTGAACCGGTACATAGCACTACCTGGCAACCATCCATCTCCAGCTTGTGTCTGCTTCCCAACCATAGTAAAGCTGTTTAGGCAAAGAAGTATTTATTGGAAAGTGCACACAAGATGGTACAGATGCAATTACCAGAATAATCAAGAAAAATCACTAGTGAAGAGCATGCCCGTAGCGAGGATTTTGAATGGGGGGGTTCTTCCCACTGCTTGAGGGACCAGCGAGTGCCGAAGGCGCGAGGTTCCTAGGGGGGTCCGAGGGCATGCTCCCCGGGGAAATTCTGACAAATGAACCTTCTGAAATGGAATTACCTGCGTTTCTTTAGAGGATTTCAAGAAAAAATCAGAGATAATTTTTTTCAATAACAAAGTGAGCAGTTCTACGATTCCAGCCTCGCTGGTGACACGAATCAGTCCATCTTTTTAAAGAAAAATCTTGGACCTTTAGATAAAAAGTGGACCAAAAAGTGGACCTTTGAGCCTTGTGGGGGGGTTCGTCAACACAATGAAGGAAAGAAAAGGATTAATATTCTAACATTACATTACATTCAACATGAAGAAAGTTTTGAACTTTTAAGTTCAGAACTTTCTTCATGTTGAATGTAATGCAATACCTCTATGGTTTAAAAACCATAAAGGTATACTGCAGAGTCTTAGTCTTCTCTATGGTTGTTATCTTTTTCACACTGTGGAGTTTTAAACTGATGTTTGATTTGTTTTGTATTAGATGGTTTACAACATCCAGATCATTGGCAGTATGCTATTGGTCGATCTGGTGGTTGTCATAGCAGCAGAGCTGAGACTGTTGAAGAGAGACTACAGCCCGAGGATTTGGGCTCTAGAAAACACCACAGGTAGGTGTGCAGTAATCGGTACCATACATTCTTGTACTGAGCCATGACTAGAAATGAAATGTTGCATCTTGAATCTTAAATGTGATATCTGAAGAAAGCTTTAACAAGAAATAAAGATTTCATAGCTCTGTAAAATATTTAGAATTTTTGTTTGTTCTTGTTTTATTCAACTTTTCTGTTTACATCTATGCATTTTCCCACTGGCAACCCCCATCTGCCCACCCATATGCTGTCTCTTAAGTGTACAAACATACATACAATGTACATACATACACACACACGCGCGCGCGCGCACACATGTGCACACACATGAACACACGCGCACACACACATGCATACACACAAACGCACACACACACACACACATGCATACAAATGTACACACACGCGCACACACACACACAGACACACACACACGTGTATACACACACACACAAACACACACAAAACAATACTTCTGTAGAGGCAAATATCATGAAGGTTTGCGATATCCCTCCTCCTCAGATGACAGTGAGGATGCTGCCCCCACTGAACAGCAGCTGCCTGATTGGTGCCTGCTGTCAGCTGTAAACAGGAACCAGCTGTTCTTCTTCCTGCTGGCCAACCTGCTGACCGGAGCTGTGAACCTGTGCGTGGACACCCTGCGTACTGACCACTTCCTGTCCTTCTGTATCGTGTTCGCTTACATGTTACAGCTTTGTAACATAGTAGTTGTGCTTCACGCTAGAAACATCTCGCTAAAGTTCTGGTGATTCTTGTACAAAACATATACTGAGGTGCGAGTTTAGTTTGTTGTTTGCTGTTATATTTACTTTTATATGAATGCACATTCCAGTTTATGGTGAGTTTGTTATTGGAGAACTTCTTATAGCAAGGTAAGTGTAACCTTCATAATTTTGTATAGTATTGAGCTTCAATGTACAAATGTAGCTGGTCCAAATGTGTGGCACACCTCAGTTCTGATTTGTTAGTGTTAGAAATACCCATCTGCAGTCTTCACTTTGCAGGAACATTTTCAATATTGCAGAAGAAAAATTAAGCAAAATAAATACAATTTTGCAGACTGAAAAAATCAGGCTTGTGGGGTCTTTTCAGATAGAGGGTGTTCTAGCTATGTCATTGCTAAGGGGGTATGGATTCAGGATCGGTCTATTGTTTAACACCTTTTGTGTTTACTTCTGACTTTATTATGTCTAGTAATTTTGCATGTATTTTCAAATTGCATGTAAAATGTTTGCCAACATACAATTTTGTATATTTCATGGCTTTAGGCCCACAGCAAGTACAATGTATTTCAAAATTGCAGAACAAAATTTTGACATCCTGCAATTTTGTAGTACTCTGAAAAAAGTATTAATTTCTACCACTGTTTGTTGTTCAGGGATGTCATTACCACAATATGGTTTGTGACTGTTGGATATCACAGCCCTTGTTATTCTCTGTTCCTCTGGAAATACAGATCAGCAAGGCAGCAATGTGTTTGCAAGGACACAGCTTGTACAGTTTTTCCAATGATGTTTGTTAATGATGTATGTTTTTTTTTCAAACTAATTGGCTCCAGAGACACATGGCATATATGTGAGCGGGAACAGTTGTTGTTTAGAACCCCGAGTTATTTGGATGCTGCTTAGTAGAGAGACTGACTACAGGACTGACAGGACAGACATGGCCGGCTAATTAACCTAAATTAAAGACATGCATCATCATCACTTCCAAATCTTATTTTATTCACATGGATTTATGAGCATTAGATAGCAAGCACAAATGTGCTTATAAAATCTCCTGCTTAAGAACATGAAACATACAAAATACAGGTTAAAATAACTATATACAAATGTGTAATGAACATGAAATGAAAGTGGCTGGTGCATGCACCAATAAACATGAAATGAATGCCGTTGAGTAACTGCTTTTTGGCAAATGCCGTTAATATGATAAATTAAATCTTCCAGACTGAGAGATGAAATTGTAGACAGTATCGAAAATACAGCAATACTTGTAGTAGAGTATGGGAGGGACCCAGACCCTGGGGGAAGACCCCCCAAGACCAGATACAAGTCTTCCTAAGGGAAGCGGAGACCATGGCCCTTGATAGAACTGTCAGGAGGACACATACGAGGGGGAGCAAGGGGCCAGTACCTGGCCTGATCTGATGAGCACGTAGGCAGGGAGGAAGGGGCTACCGGTAATTGTAAGGAGTCAAGTGCATAATGTGGTGTCATTTGAATTGAGTGGGTCAAAGGGGAATATGTTTTCAAGGGGTTAACAGGATATGGATATTAACAACATTTTAGTCCTTTCCTTACTGTAAAGTTTGCAGTGCAACAAATAGTGTTCTGATGTGTCATTTGAATGCCCACATTTGCACTCTGGGCTAGCAAGGAGGTATTTAACCTCCTTGGGGCTAGTGATGCTGGAACAGTTTGTAGTTCAGCTGGCTGAAGTTGAGTCTGAGCCTGGTTAGATGTACATGTATTGCATGGTGTCCGTGGCCGTATGAGTAGTGGGGGTCTCTAGGCATGCTATCAAAGCAAGACTCTAGTTCATTTTTAATGTATGGATGGAGAAAGATAATTTGGCAGTCTGTGGTAATTGGTTCCAAGAGAGAATGGCAGAAGGCAAGAAGGATCTTTTGTATTTTTCAGTTTTGATGGCAAAATGGAGATAACTCAAGTTCGCATGTAGGCCATAAGGGGTGGAGTCACGGATGAGTGGGGGAACCAAATCTTGTAGATATTTGGAAGCTACTGTAAGTTTGTGCTTTTCACATCTTAGCAAGTGTTTCCCAACCTAACCAGAAAACATTGGCGTACTCATTTAAAGGACGTATCATGGTTTTGTACAAATATTTTTAAACTTCTAAATATTCAGACAGAATTGCCCACTTTCCTACAAACCACTAGAGAGTCCAAACTTAGACCACTTTATCTATACCCCAACAACTACTGTATACACCATACAAAAATCCAGACAATTGCTCTTCTAGAACTTGAACTGCTGGCAAGCAAACCCACAAGCACAAAAGTTCCTACATCACTGCAGTGATGTAGGAACCCATCACAAAGCCCAGTTTTGCACTTGAACTTGGTCTCCCCAACGGTCCAAACCATGCCTTCAAGCCAGTTATGCCACCAAATTCACAGTCTCCCACACTAAAGCAAACTGATTTTATACCTTTCAGATGAAGGCAATAAAAACATCTGATCTACGAGATAAAAGATAGATGTTGTATTATCGGAGAGGAAGTCGATTTGGGGTACTCTATCAAAATGAATAATGAACTATGAGAGGAAAGCCAAACTAGCGTGACACTAGCTGTTTACTACTTGGCCTTTATGAGTAATGCAGACTGCCAGTTGTCTGAACTTCACCTTTATCAACTCTGTCTCCACCCTCAACCTCTCCCACTGTTGTTCCTCCCTCTGTGCACCCTCCCCACCTGATTCCACAGACTCGCTCATATCAGCCTGGCTGCCATCATACAGGAGGTCATCAGAAAACAATCTGTAAGCCTTGCCCTTCATGGATCTGATAAAATCTCTGACCCCTTCAGCACTGAACCTGTTATCGTACAGTCTGACTTCCTCCACATTTCTACTAACCTTCAGCCTTGCAGCTATGGTGGGGAGGGACTTGTCACTGATGGAATTGTGATACATATCTACATGTGTCAGGAAGGGAAGGTTGATAAAGGCTTTCATTAGCTCTCCAACATCGGACAATTTGTTATAACTAAGGTCCACCATCTTCAGGTTCTGACATGAAGCAAGACCTTGAGCAAGACCAGACACTGCCTCATCACTTATGGCATTTTGACTGAGATCTATCTCCTCTAACATATGAAAGTGTTGAAACATCTGAGTTGAGACACTTATTATGTTGTCCAATGACCAGCCCTTTAGTTTCAGCTTCTTTAGTAGATGTTGCACCCCATACAGCTGGTTGATGTGTATAGCCTCCTCCTCCCCCTGACAGCTGACACAAAGTGCTAACTCCTGCAGGTTGGGCAGCTGAGAGAGGAACTGGAGTAGAAGGGGGACATCACTAGTGCGTAGTGGGGCAACATTGGACCAAGGGTAATCTGCAGATGTGAGATCAAGTTTTGTTACCTGGCTAGCATTCTTTCTGTTACAGATGAGAGACACAAGATCACCAGATATGTTATTTTCCCTAATCTTCAACTGCAGCCGTTTGCATTGTCCCTGTAGCAGCAACAGCAGTGCTCCCTTATTTGAGATTCTATGACTTTCGAGGTAGACCTTCTTCAAATTCTCACATGAAGATAGACCTCTAGCAAGATCGGGCACTGCTTCGTCACTAATGGCATTGTGACTGAGATCTATCTCCTCCAAGTTGGGGAGGGGGGGTAAGAAATCTCCCCTGCCAGATAACTTGTTATGACTAAGGTTAACCTTCTTCATGTTCTGAGATGAACTAAGACCTTCAGCAAGACCAGGCACTGCCTCATCACTAATATCATTGTGACTGAGATCTATCTCCTCCAAGTTCTGTAGAGTTGGTAATTGTTCTGTGAGTGACAGAATGTCGTCACTGGTCAAGTTGCAGTAGGTAAAACCCAGCATCTTTAGTGGAGGAAATCTGCTAACCTCGTCACCCTCTGCTGATGATGTACCAGGACATAGCAGGGACAGTCCTTGACACAATTTCAGCCATTCAGAAGAGCTGACCTTCAGACATTTCAAATTCAACTTCACTAAACATTCCAGATGGCGAAAAGATGATGCAAGTTCAGCAACAGCAGCAGTAGGCAGTACTAGTAGTGAGGACCTTTCACACCATGCACCATTGTTATCTTCTTCCTTTTGTCTCCCATAGAGAACTAACTCTTGGATGTCAAAAGGAAGGAAGGAGAAAACACTTGGCCATACATCTGGCCGAGTTTTACACTGCAGGGTGAGAGTTTCAGACCTTCCTGACAGACAGCTTACAGAGCTGTATTCAGTGAGTTCTGCATGTTTTAGGTTGTGCAGGCAGCTCAAGACAATCATGGCTTGTTTCATGTCGTCATTGTTAACTTCATTAAATGCAATGGCTATGTCTGTGATGTTTGGAGTGAATAACAGGGACTTTGACAAGTTGCCGAGGGTACCCGATGTGAACTTGTCTGACTTGACTTTAAGTTTCTCTAGGGATTGATTGAACAGCAAGTATTGTTGCATGATCTCAACTTTGATTTTTTTGTCCTTTTTTACAAAGAACATTAGTCTTGGCAGTAGACTGTCAAGAGACATACATGTACTTGACAGGCACTCAAAAAGAGGCAGGTAGCTGAGATATCTTATTTGATTCGTATGGTTGGTAGAAGAAGAACGTTTTGACCCAAAAGGATACTGTTTTGCTACATGTTTAAAAGTCATGTTTTCTGGTAGTTTTACTCTCTGAATAAGTGTTGTGTTCCTGATGAGTTGTGTCAAGCAGTGGAGGCCATGTAGGGAGATTTCAGGGATAGCAGACAAGTCCAGAGTTTTATCTGGAAAGAGAGTCTGTGTCAAAGATGACAGAGCGTCTAGCTGCTTTGATTCTGCAATTGTATTCACAACCAAGAAACGGTGGTTAGAATTGTCAGACTCTCCCTCCAGCTGCCGTTGCATGAGTAATGTTACAAACTGATGCAAGTGTGTTGGAGATTTTGTCATGCTCAGGAAGTGAGCAAGGCTGCAACAGGTGATGGGCAGGTGGTCTGACATTTCAGCACAAACTCTCAGGAGTTCTGAACAGTCAGCTGCAGTCTGGGTTCTGATTGCGTGTGCTACCCACTCTGCCATGAGAAACTGCCGTATGCTGTCATGTACAAACTGGAAGGCACTCTGTGCTTGATCAGAATCAGCTGGTTGTAACAAACCAACAGATGACTGTCGAATGTCATCCCAATGGCATTCAAATTGGCTTTTGTACACAAGCAATGACTGGTTAGTTGTTTGACTTTCAAAAGCAGCTTTTCCCAAAATATGACAATCATTTCCATATCTAGACATAAGTTTATGACTCATGCTATTTTGGGAAAAGAATTGCAAGACAGATGTTGCAACAACAAAGTCTACAAATTCTGACAATGTGCCAGGAAACCTTTTATACTGTTCCCAGTATTCACACAAGTGAGAGTGGAAAAACCTGTCCCGGACGAGGTGCTTAACCAGTAAGTTACTTGGCCAGCTCTCCTGGATAGACCTTGCTGTGTCTTCATCAGCCTTGAAGAAGTCTTGGAGACAGTCATTCCAGGCCGAGGCGTCTTCTCCAGTTGGATACTTGGAAGGGCTGGCTGTGCTGATGTGTGATCCTTGGAAAGAAAGAGGTGTAAATCTTATGACATGCTTCCAAATCAAATGGCCCAATGAAATCTATAAACCATCTACTACCGGTAATACATATCGATATACATGAACATATATGATATCTCTAATCTCTCGCTCTCATACACATACATATATACAGATAGATAGAGAGAGAGATGTATAGATTATAGATGATAGTGTATAGGAATTTTATAATGTTTACCCCAACCATGGCTCTGCAATGATGGAAAAAGGAGTCATGTTTGAAAGATGTTGTATGGGACAACAGACATTTACCAGAATCTAGAGATGTGCTCCCATCTTCCTCAGATATATCGCCAACCTCCATGTTACTATGGCTACCACCTGATTCTGATGATGATTCACTGTCAGAGTCATCTGATAACTGTTTGCCACCTAGGATAAGGAATAACATTGCTGTGGCTGCAATATAATGCTTAGTCTCCTCTTAAATCATCTCACATTATAATTGGCAACAATTGCTTTATATTGCGTGAAACTCCCATCCTGGCAATGTACACAACTGACAATCACAAACCATTGTTCATATTACCAAATGATTTATGGAATTATCCTTCTTTGTGAATGTAATTTGTTCCACCTTTAGAATGCATATAGCAATTGAAATGCAAAGGAATGATCAGTTCAAGTTCTACGTAGTTCAATTTACCAGAATGTGGCAATATTCCACCTTCCTGAGAAATGTCCCCTCCCTCCTTGTTGCTATGGCTACCACCTGGCTCAGATACCGATCCCTCTCTGTCTGTGTTGTCTGGTAACCTGTCATCAGGTTTGTGATCCCCTGTGAAGTGAAAAGATTTTTCACCCAACTAACAAAATATAATCCATTGATTAAGGAAGAAGGGTATGATAAAACTACATGTACATGTATGTTGATAATTACATTTATTATATCATCATTTAATAGATATAAACACCTTCAACCTATGACATAAGACAATTTGGTGGTGACACCTTTCCTGTCAATATTTGATAGACCATAACTTAATAAGTATTTAAACATTAAATTAGAACTGATTATTCTTTTAAAGCCATTAAATACTTACCATGTGTTATACTTGAATGTGGCATGACTTTACCTGCCACACCACTAGAATCTCCATCTGTTTAAACAAAACAGCATTTACTAAACAACTGTGAACACTTGATATACAACTTTACAAGTTTTCGTTCCACATGTTAGGCCACAATATTGACTCAATTTTATGAATGACATCCTCTAAAATGCTGCTAAACCACAGGTATACAAAGCTGGCATTGAATGAAAGTAAATAAATACAAGTAGTCATAGGTGACAATTCTGCGTGAAGTTTTATATCTTGCAGATTGGGAACAGTATAGTGTACACGTGTATGTAAACAGTGTGTGAGCACTTTACAACTGGTAACAACATATCGTAAAAATGGCTAAATCCCTGGTCAAATAAAGATCGCGCTCATGCGGCTGCCCGCCTTGGGGTCATAAATCCTCGGCCGAGAGTTTGTACAAATACAGGTTACATAACATCAACAACACTACACTGGCTACATTGTACATCAACAACACGACAAATTACTAAACAGAATCTTAGTCTCCAGGACTGTCTGGAGATGACGTATAAAATTACATGCCGATTAAACAAAGGCAACCCTATGATCTGGCTGTGAACACGAAAAACTGCCTCCACCACAATACTCCTGAAGAAGGTATGCCTCCTTCACGGAGTAAAAATACAAAGCTAAGATACATGTATTGTAAATTCACAGTAGTTCATCTAGTGACTTCTATGACAAGCCGGCACATGCTGGCCTTTTGCAGAATTTATAAATCAGCATGTATCTATGTACTGAGTACTCGAGTCGTAGAGCTTTGGTTCAGCAGCCTGACCGGTGCCATCCCCCATAGTTACCGCCGGCTCCCTACTGTCGCTACCTCATAGATTACGTGATAGTCCGGAGAAGGGACAGGCAGGATGTCAGAGTAACAAAGTCTATGTGCGGTGCAGACTGCTGGACAGACCACAGGTTAATTCGCTCAAAGCTCAACATGCACATCAAGCCCAAGAGGCGCCCTCAAGGCAAACCAGCAAACAAAAGACTAAACACCAGACTGCTGGAAGATAGTTCTGTGAAAAACAATCTGAGAGATAACTTAGACAACAAGCTCAGGGACTTGAACTTCTGTTCAAACGGAGCAGAAGAAGACTGGACTGCTCTCAAAGAAGTTCTGTACAACACTGCACGTTCTCACCTTGGACTACAGACACGAAAGCACCAGGATTGGTTTGATGAAAACGATGAGGACATCCAGAAATTACTAGATGAAAAACATGCTGCTTACAGAGCATTTCAACAGGCAAACAGGTCAGATGCCAAGAAAGCGTTGTACAATGCCAGTAAAGCCAAAGTGCAGGCTAAGCTGAGGGAAATGCAGGATTCTTGGCTCAGTCACAAGGCGGACGAGATACAGATGTTTGCAGACAGTAACAACACAAAGCACTTCTATGATGCCCTAAAGGCCATCTACGGACCACAATCCACTGGCACATCTCCACTGCTCAGTGCCGATGGTACCACTTTGATCACCGACAAAGACAAGATCCTAGAAAGGTGGGCTGAGCACTTCTGCAACGTCCTAAACAGGCCCTCTGTCATGAATGATGAAGCCATAAATGACATGCCTCAAGTTCCGGTTAACATCACTTTGGATGAACTCCCGACAGAGCAGGAAGTCCAGCAAGCTATCCAGCTCCTCTCAAACGGTAAAGCACCAGGCTCTGACGCTATACCAGCAGAAGTCTACAAGGCTGGGGGAACAGTCCTGACTCAGAAGCTTACTGAGTTCTTTCAGTCCCTGTGGGAGAAGGAAGAAATTCCCCAGGAGTTCAAAGACGCCTCAATTGTTCATCTCTACAAAAGGAAGGGCAACAGGCAGTCTTGTGACAACCACAGGGGGATTTCCTTACTTGTCATAGCTGGCAAAATACTAGCCAGAGTTCTCTTAAACCGACTCATCCAGCACATGGACGAACACCTGCCTGAGAGTCAGTGCGGTTTCCGAGAGGGTCGAGGAACGGCTGACATGATATTCGCAGCACGTCAGCTCCAGGAGAAGTGCCAGGAACAGAACAGGGACTTATACACCACTTTTGTAGACCTGACAAAGGCCTTCGATACAGTTAATCGAAACGGACTCTGGAGAATCATGGGAAAGTTTGGCTGCCCTAGCAAATTCATCAACATGGTACGCCAATTTCACGATGGAATGCAGGCCAGAGTGCTGGATGCTGGCGACTCCTCAAGTGCCTTTGCAGTTACAAATGGAGTTAAGCAAGGGTGCGTGCTTGCACCGACGCTGTTCAGTATGATGTTCACTGCCATGTTGTCTAATGCCTTCCGCGAGGATGATGCCACAAGCATCAAAATCAGGTACCGTACTGACGGCAGACTCTTCAACTTGAGGAGACTTAAGGCCAAGACGAAGGTGAAGGTGACGTCTGTGCGTGACTTCCTGTTTGCAGACGACAGTGCGTTAAATGCTGCCTCAGAGGACTTGATGCAACAGAGTATGGATCGCTTTTCTTCTGCTGCTGACAACTTTGGTCTCACGATAAGCACTAAGAAAACAGAGGTCCTGTACCAACCTGCACCGCATAAGCCGTACGTGGATCCTGTCATTACTGTAAACGGGGAATCACTAAAGGCAGTTGCAAAATTCAAGTACCTTGGCAGCACACTCTCCAGGTCTGTAAACATAGACGATGAGGTTGACGCACGGGTCGCTCTGGCAAGCTCCTCCTTCGGACGTCTGCGAGCCTCAGTGTGGGAGAGGAGAGGCATTAGACTGAGCACGAAGTTAAAGGTGTACAGGGCAGTTGTACTGCCATCACTACTGTACGCCTGCGAAACATGGACGATCTACGCACGTCATGCCAGAAAGCTCAATCGCTTTCACATAAACTGCCTGAAAAGACTCATGAAGATCACTTGGCAAGACAAAGTCCCAGACACAGAGATCCTCCAGCGGGCCGATCTGCCAAGCATCCACACACTGCTGAGGAGAGCCCAAGTCAGATGGGCAGGCCATCTGGTAAGGATGCCTGACACACGGCTACCAAAGAGACTTCTGTACAGTGAACTGGTAGAAGGCAAGCGCTCAGTAAGAGGACAGAAAAAGCGCTTTAAGGACACACTGAAAACAACTCTTAAAAGTTTCAAGATAGATACATCTACCTGGGAATCAGCAGCCCAAAACCGTGCTGCCTGGCGCAGCCACATCAGCAGCGGTGCTACTCTCTACGAGAAAACCAGGATCGCAGAAGCCGTGAGGAAACGCGCTTCCAGAGCTGCCCCCACATCCCGGACTCCAGAAACCCACCTGTGCCCGACCTGTGGCAGAACCTTCAGAGCCCGTATAGGACTTGTGAGCCACAGCCGGACACACAAGACCTGATGTGATGTTCATTGGTCATCGTCGACTACGACGGACGAACAACAACAACTGTCGCTAGCTACCATTGGACTATGGAGGATGGCACCAGAGCCTCGGAGGACGTGATCTTTTTTTTTTTTAAAGAACAGGCGAAAATCAATGCGTGTGCGGACGTCATCCATAAAATTAAATAAGCGTGGCCTTACTCATGATCAAAAAGATAATCACGTATTTTCAAACCCTCTTCTCCATCAGTGAAGTGGAACAAGTGGCAAAAGAAATACAATGCATGACGACAACTCACCATGATCTATGTCTCCATCTGAACTTGACCCGTAATCTTTATCACCTTTCCACTCTGACCCACAACATGCATCGTCCACATCCTTCTGGAACAGTTCACCGGTCTCCACCTTACCTGGGAAAAATGATGAAAAGCTGTCAAGTTATTTACTCTGGCTACATAGATGTACGTGCCTGGATGAATCTGTAGGTTGGAGCCAATAACACCATTTACAAATGGATGTACATGTTACCTGCTATCTGGTGCAGACCAGCTGCTCTCAGT
This sequence comes from Branchiostoma belcheri, assembly GCF_001625305.1. Lineage (NCBI taxonomy): Eukaryota > Metazoa > Chordata > Leptocardii > Amphioxiformes > Branchiostomatidae > Branchiostoma > Branchiostoma belcheri. Next base: position 1,369,581 of record NW_017803976.1, read on the forward strand.
CCCACCAACATGGTGTCAAGTGTTGCTCCCCATTGTTCTCTTTCTATCCACTCCTCCAGACACTGGTTCGCCTGACAGCTGGAGTGGTAATATTTAGTTATCCTACCAATATCAGTGCTACTGAATCCGAGCTGTAAGGCCAGCCATGGCCAATCGTCCCCAAGTTTGTTGGCTATGATCATCAGCTGGTCGTAAAAACCTGGAAAAGAGAAATAAATTTGTTATCGCGTAAAAGTTAAACGTAACTCACAACTTGATCTGAAGACACTAAATCCATGTTTTAAACATTGATTCAAAATGCTTATAATATTAGTTACATATGGAGCCTAAGTCTTGTATACTGTATACTACATGTAGTACTACATATAAAAACACCTTACCTTGGTCAACCTCATACTCTCCTTCATCTTCAGAATCTGAAGTGCTCTCCAGAGCAGAGGTGGAACTAACACTGGTGTCTCCCTCATCTGAGTCAGGAAGCATCACTGTTTCTGCAGGATGATAATCAAGTTTATCCAATGGCATGTTCTTTTTTATCTTCTACTATTAACATCCATGTCCATAATATCACCAGGGTCCATAATATCGCCACCTTGAGAAACAGTGTGCTTTAAGATATTTTTACTGCAACATACTTTTGGTATGCACTCCTGCACACCTTAAATGTACATACCTAGGGTATGTTGCAGTAAAAATATCTTTAAGCACACTATTTCTCAGGGTGGCGATATTATGGACCCTGGTGATATTATGGACACGGACGTTAGCTACTAACAGTATCTTTTTATCCATCTCCCTGTTTGTCATTTTGATATTGAAAGATGATTTTTTCATACAGTGTGAGGAATCACTATTATATATGAGTTGCACATACATGTATTTCTGTATCATTGATTTACCATCATCCCCCTCAGCTTCCTCATCATCAGAACTGCTGGACTCTGAAGAACTGGACATGTTAGAACTTTTCCGAGTGCCTGGCAATGTGTTTCCTGAGGAATATAAATTTAAAGTCATATGAGTTTACTATTCACAAGGTTTCAAAACATTGCTCCTCACTAGTTACATGTAATACACATGACACCTTTCTCCACATTTTGTCTGAAGAGATTTATATAGTCTGACTTACGATCTGGCCTTGTTGCATCCATGTCATCCTCTGGTTTCTCTTTTTCAGCCTGACCGTGCACTGCTTTTTCAAACAGCTGTCCAGAAGCTGCTGCATCTGCATAGCAACAAGGCATATTGGACAGTAAGGGATAAATTGACAGAATCACAACATTATGCTCTGAGTTTAGGGCTGTGCTCCTGTTGTGAACTCGTATGGCAGACTATTAAAACTTTGATCTTTCTCGAATAGCAATGGCAAATAAATTTATCATGATCATGTTTTTAACCTTTTACCACAGTTAATGCAAAATTAGGACAGACAGTTTACCTGCAACCTGATGTATCCCAGCATTCCTTAGGGCCTGCACCAGCTGGTCCAGAGTGATGTCACCAGCGTTCCTCTCCATCCAATCACAGATCAGCTGGCGAGGACGGAGGGAGGGGGGCTGTCTGGCTGTCAGGTCCCGGATGTAGTGAGTGGTGAAGCCGAGAGATAAAGCCACACGCTCCCACATGGAACCCAGATGGTCAGCAACAGTGGCTAACTGTCTGTCTAGCTCTGTAAAACATAACTCTAAAGGGTGACCATTTTATGAAACATTAAACATCAACTAGACATCAAAAGACATCTGATATCAGTGCTAACATGACATGTAAATTAGGAGGATCTGTACATTTGCTGGAACATCGATACTATGTGGTGAAGTCATAACCACTATGTGGTGAAGTCATATATTATAATTGTTTTTGCTCACGTTTCTTCTCCCTCTCCTGCCATTTCTTTAAATTGATTCAACTCCTTCATTTTTGGGCCATTTAATAACATGAAATTTGGCATGAAGGTAGAGTGGGCAAATACCCACAGGCTGCTTTTCCATTTTTGTGATACAGGCTTTTATAATGGCTTTATGTCAGCTTTTTGGCTGTGTTATAGAAAATGTACTATAGCAGTGTGTTACCATATTTGGGCATGAGTCATCAGAATGGCATGTAAAGCAGGCAACCAATAGGCATGCAGCTTTCCTCTATTCTCCTTGCTGATTGGCTGTTCGGATTTGATTGGGTTAACTCAATTAACACCTGTACAAAGCCATGCCATATTGGCCGTGTTTATGTGAAGTCACCCAAACCGCGATTCGGGTAACTCACATTCCTCACTTCTGGTCCACGTGCTACACACTACTGTGAAACCGTGTCCGATCACAATTCGCTTGAGCTACATTTATTGCTGTTTGATGATAACACGCAAGGTAGCGTGTTATTAATGTCAGAAGTCAACGACCTGCTTGCTGATGCCCCCCTCCCAGTGTATCTCGGCCGTACATGTACTGTAGTATGCTGACGTGGTCCAGCCAGAGGCGGTGAAGCTCGCCCTAGAACGGACACATTATTTGACTATTACTGCTCTTTAAGTTGCTGCCACGTAAAGGTTGGTATTGCATATTAATAAAGAAATATCACCCCGTAATCCATGACCAGGCGAAGTTACATTGAAATCACATTGCGTTCAGACGCAAATCGCGATGCGGGAAAACCGATTCGAAACCACCTTTAGAAGTGGCTTGGGATCGAGGCGCTTTCAATGTGATTTGGAGCGTTCAGATGGGTGCACTTGAAACCGGCTTCGAGGTAAACCACATGTAAACCGCCTTGGGTGACTTCACATAAACACGGCCATTGACAGTATGAACTTTATTCAAGTGTTTTGGTAGGTACATGTATGTCAAGCTTTCCTGCTCCAGCATACATGTATTTTTGCATTGGAATGTGGGGGATAAACGCTTCATTTTACCTTGAAAATCAACAGTTTGCATTATGCAATTAAAAATCCCAACCAATAATGTAAGGAATAGCTGTCCAACTGTTGTCACTTCATACTATAGTTATATCAATGTAAAGAATTATTTTCCCTTGTATTTCTCCTTCTTTCCCTGCCATTTCGTGAAATGTGGTGAAGTCATGCCGAATTTGCTCCAAAACAAATATCGGCCTTTCTAGTATGTATTTATCTTTCATTGGTTTGCCCATAATGTTACAATATTCATCTTATCACAATTCAAATCAAACATAATCATGTACCTGATTCCTCCTTCACTTCCACTCCAAAGGTGTCCGTTTCTGTCAAACAAAAACAGCTAAAAGTTTGTCTTATAACATAATATACAATATAAGTGTCCCAAATAGGAAATTGATGTGATTAGATAATAGCGGGTTTTTATAAATCTAAATGTTGATGTTGATATTCTGAAGGTTATTCAATAACTTTTAATTTCAATCTCCAATCAACAAAATGTTTCAGTCTGTTTTGCATATACCTGATTTTACTATACCCATCATGCAGCAGGATGGCGCCTGTTCAGCTGGCTCCTGTTTCACCTGGATGATCACATCACCACCAGATGACACCTGTCGCCCAACTGTGCCATCACCATGGTTACTGCTACCTGGATCAGGATGTGGGGGGATCTGGCCCGCTGTGCCACTTGGGTCTGGGTAGGAGTACAGAGATATCATCGTTAAAGAAGTAATAAATGGTTAATTGATAAACAAATAACAAATCGGCCTTGCAGCAATGGCTGAATTGTGCCGAAGTTGACAATCATCAAGTACAGTAAAATCAATGAAAAAGTATATATTATTATACATGTATATACAAAGTTCAATATTATCGACGCCATTAACAATACTACAGATATAACGTGGTGGTTGGAGATCAGCATAATTAAAAAAATAGCGTTATTGGAGTCCTTACAGGAAAGGCTGCTCTTGAACAGATCATAACAGTTCAGTTTTACAGTCCATTGAGGAGTTTAGCCAACATTGGCTTTGCACTCGTGGTGTATCTCAACAAACATCTCAGTAAACATCTCAACAATAATCCAGCAACATTCTGTGAACACCTTTTACATTTACACACACGATAAATGCACAAGGCGAGAAATATTTAGAAATACATAATTGTGTTATTTTTTCTTAGAATCATACATACATATCTTAGAGGCATTGAATGCAAATTGTTTACAATTCAACTTTCAATTAAGAGGCACATTGTAGAGTTAGTTAGCTTGTGTCATGTCAAATACTGTAGTGACATTTTCTCTCATACCCTGGTCTGAGAAGTCCCCCTCCTCTGTAGCAGAGTGCAGGACTCGGACATGTATGTATAAGTCTGCTCCTCCCTCTGCTGTCCTCATGTCGCCTGTGATCAGTTCTCGGGTCAGGGTGTCGGACAGGCTCCCATCAGAGTAGCCGCGCCAAAATGTGTCGTAACAGCAAATATCAGCGAAGTCAAGATGGCAGAGAACACATCCTGTCTCCGCTTTTCTAAGAGCAGCATTAAATCTTTCAAAGCACCTCACCATTTTGTGCAATGTGTATCTGCATTTCTTGTCAAAAAGCTTCCTTTCCAAGATTTTGTTGGCAACTTCTGCAATTTTGTCATTCACACGCTTCCTGATTTCTGATTTTACTTGGGTGGAAAGTTTGGTTCTATTGTCATCTTCAGTTTTGATAACAATAGCTGTAGTGGAATTCCCCAAGTCTTGGCCAGTTTTAGGAAATTCATCTGAAGTTTTGAAAATATTATTAGCCATTTGAAGAATGGTATGATATATACTTTCAGTACTTTGGGTGTTGCCCCCTGAACTACTGGCATTTGTCTCCACCTTCATCTTTTGAGGATGCTTTCCCTGATGGCCACAATAGTCTGTGGGGAAACAAGAATGCCTTCGTTAGACATTAAGCACATAGCCTAAAGCTTACGGTAGGTAGGCAGGACATTTACGCCACGTTTTAAAACATTTGTTACAAGTATACGGACATTCACTCTGAATTATTTTTAAAAAATCATACTGATGTCAACATCTGTGTACAAAAGTAAGGGCTTGAACCTTATCACAGTTCCACAACCTCATACCTTTGCCAAATAATGTTAATCTTAAGTTTATGACTGACAAATTATAGATTATTCCCCTGATTATGAAAATAGATCCTCATTTCAATGAATTATATCTGATTCAGTTGATCATATTCTTCACCAAAAGATCTCATCTTAACAAAGAATGCCATTCTAGCATTTCCTCATAAATTGTGCAAATGAGGTCCTTACTTTAATAACTTATGTTTAATGATGTTCACCTTTATTTGACTTTCAAATACCCTAAGTATGAAATTCCAGGCCGTTACAATTGCTGAATTACAACATTTTCTCATCAATTATGCAAAGTCTTGATTTACATAATCAATATCTGCCTGACATGTTTTTCTCTTGTTCTCAATTACATATGCCACAAGCTTGAATAGTCATTTCATGTAATGCAACTGATTTACAGTTTCCTCATAAATTATGCAAATTACATCCATATTTGCATAATTGTCACATAATCATGTCAAGCATCACCTTAAGCTACCTTAATGTCTTTTTGTTTTTAACACATGTAATAGACAATTGCACCTTTGTCAGATTCTGATTCGTCTCCACTAGTTGAACTCGATGATTCATGGTGTTGACTTGACCATGTGGTTGTTAAGTTTGTCTCATTACCATTCTCTGTCTTCCCAATGAGATTCTGTGTTCCATTACTGCTTGATCCTGTTGTCTGTTCCATTGTGTTCCGTATGATGGTACCATTCGATTCTACAAACACAAAGTCAGACACAACCATAACTAAATATCTTGCTGATTCAAGAACATTTAGTCCTGTTGTTATCCTGGGTGCCATTGTAGCCAGCCATATTGAGCCAGCAGAAATTTTAGTAGATGACTCAGGCTATCTAATGTTATTCCTTTAAAGAAATACACCACCGCAGCGATCCAATTGATGTACAGCAACTTGATGGTTTATGAAATGTGCAAGGATATGTAAAATAAATGTAAAGCTTTGATTACTTACCAGCACATGCAACATGGTAAGACTGAATTAATTCCTGTTTGAACTGAACTGAACAACGACTGGAATCCTGGGTCTTCCTCTTTTTATGAGTGGGCTCTGAAACAAACAAAAGAGACATTATCAACGAAATCAATAAATATGCCACATTGCTTCAACATCTACATGTATAATTGTTTGATTTTTTTATTTAAGAAGAGTATGTTATTAATTAGCTTAACTTCAGACACTTCAATGATGAAAATGATCCACAAATTCCAGATTTATCAATGGCTTGAGATAAATTGGCTTGTTGTTGAGTTCTGCAAAGGCAAGTTAACTGCAAAAGCCAACAGAATAGATGTCTGCTTACCTGTCCGATGTAAGCCATGGTAAGGAATGCACATGTATGCAGGCTTGAACTCCGTGGTCAGTTCATTATTACCAGTATTTACTTCTTGGCTGCCGTACCTGTCAACTTCATCTGTAGGTAAAATGGGAGCTGGGTTTTACTCCTGAATTCTCCCTTTGATTTAAGTTAAATTCAAACAGGGCCACTGCTTTTACAATTTGATATCATCTTACAAATCTACAATGATATACGAAGGTTGTATAAGCCCCCATTCTCGTTCTACATTAAATATTATATATATTGTACACTTGGGTTCTGCTGCAACTTTGTTAAATGGTAAAGATCATCATCAACAGCCCAATACTGGAGACTGCTAGTAAAAGTAATTTATTACATCAAAAATATCATCAGCACATTTTCAAAACTTTCATCATCATCATATGATCATGATATGTAAATGTGACAATATCCTATTAAGCCCAGGCCCACCTGCTGCATGTTGAAACCCTCCCCTCCTGAGAGCTCCTGCCAGCCTCACCCTACAGGCCTTCCTGCCATGCCTGTCCCTCCACAGCTCCAGGGCCTGTAATGCCTGACGCTCGGTGCTGCTGGGATGTTGTACCTGGATGTTCACGATGTGTTCTGCAGTCAGACTCAGCTGTTCTGATGCAAACTTCACCCATAAGGACCCAACAGCTTTGGCTACAGGTGGGAAGTATGGGTGGCTGGGGGCACTTCCTGGAAAAGTGGGAATTCGCAACATTCATGGTAAATATTGATGCTGTCCTTTCAAGATCTAGAGTTATAGAGTAATTTACATTGATGCCTTTATTAGAAAGAAACAAGACAAAATTATAAATGCCAAACTTACCAGCATGCAGATCATTCCCCATCGAAGATGACTCTTCTGATGAATCTTCATGGGGCTGTTTGGCTTTTCTTTTTCTCTCCCTTTTCTGTCTTGTTTTCTTGCCTAAGACTAGAGATGGGACAAAACCAATTTATTTAATAGCAAATATTGTCTGAGTGTGTGAACAGTTTCTGACAATACGTTTTTCTTAGTTACTAGCTGAAAGTCTGGGTGTAAACGTTACCTGGACATGTAACAATGTAAAGTTTTTTAAAATCTGACATCAAATTATTATAACAAGAAACCTTCTAAACTCTCTGCAGTCAGCCGCTCATCAATGTTGATGAGTGCCTTCTTCAGAACCTGTAGAGTAGCTTTCTTTCCGTTCTTGTTTCTCCACCTGCGCAGCATTTCCCTGCACCTGTGATCCTGGTCCGTCCTGGAGCCATGGATTACATCTATCTGGTTATCACTGAAGCCCAGCTTCCGGGCCAGGTCATCCCACTTGTTACTGACTTCAGTGATGACTTTGTCAAAATATTTCTGCATGTCATCTGAAACAATGATCATTATCAGTATTTTGACATGTGTGTTCAATATATTGTGGATCATCAGGTACAAACTTTGATATTTTAGTTGTAGGTTTTCGTTACATTGCTTTGGAATTTTGCAATCATGCTGACAATACCAACCATAAGGCAGCCAACTTGACTAAGAAAACAATCTTCTGGCAACTCATATAAGATTGTCATAGACCCATTTGGTTTCTCATGAGCTGAGTCCTGTCCACATTATGTTGACATTATGATTGGTGTAACACTAACACTTGATAGTTATTCACCACAGTGTAGTTTTATGTTTACCCTAGCAAAAACCTGATTTGAAAAAAAAAAAAGATTCTGGTTCTTCATCAACTCGAAAATGCTCATATTTTGCCCCCAACAGTTGAGGAAAGTCCTTTTACGTAGCCGGGATACTCCCAACACTTTTCTCCCTAACAGTTTTTCTATCTATCAACATTGGTTTCATTTTTAAAAAGTTAATGACTCCTATTGTAGCATTTAGGGCTATAATAGGATGCCTAGAACTGTTTTTTTTTCCTTGTCGCTTCATATTAAAACAAATTAAATTGGTGTGGCCTATGCTGTATTAGTCATGATTCATCATTTATGTTAAGTCCTATTATACTTCTGTTACCACAACTATGTAAAGCTATGAAATGTACGTGTTTCTTATTTCCAGTTTATTTCCAGCTATATGCTTAGAGTTCAAGACACTATCTGTTAGGATTTTACCTTGCCTATCACTTATTATTGCACACAGCTTTACCACTCGTGCCACCAGACAAGGCAAACATAATGCTACATAATTAATCTTTATTTTATAATTTTATTTATTACATTTCCAAAAGAATACAAAAGTAACAACACATCTCAGACTTCATACCTCCATGAAATACATGAGTTTTTGTAAAATTTTTTTTATTTGTCTCATTGACTATGGAAATAAGGTCGTACTTAGCATAATCTAGTTTAATTTATGGTTTTCTAAATTCAAATGACAATATTTTTTGTGTAAAATTCCTCTCCTTTATCGTACTTCATTATGCAAATGACCTCTACATTAACATAATATATGCATAGTGGTGTTAACCTTACACATGTCACAAGGTATAAAATTCCCATCATTCACCAATAAGGAGTCACAGAGTTCTCACATAAATTATGCAAATTATGGCATCATTTGCATAATTGGTATCTGTTAATGTTCCCCTGCCACAGATTAAATAGATTATATGACGTATGTATAAGGTACCATTATATAAAACACTGTAATTATAGAATTTCCTCATTAATTATGCAAATTAGGTCCTCATTTGCATAATTTGCATTCAATTATGTACAACTCTCTCTTGGCTACCTACACACCAAAAATGATGAAAATACGTTGTTCCTATCCGGACTTATTGGCTTTTAAAGATTCCGCCAGAAAGTCCCCTGTAGTTCCAGAACAAGTTCCCCTGGGAGAAGCTCATTAATCAAAACCGGGCAGGCCAGCCTCCACCCACACATCTGTTTTCCCTGCCACCCCGCACATCTGTTTTCCCTGCCAACCCGCACATCTGTTTTCCCGAAAGTTCTGCTGCAGTACCAAGGTCAGCCACCAGGAGGCCCATATTTGACCTTGACCTTTGGCTTCCTATAAGACCTACCAGCATACCAAATATCATTACAATCCATTAAGTTATGCTGACTACAAATGTGCGGAAACACACACACACACATACACACACACACACACAGACGCGCCAAAAACAATACCTCCATTTTTCATGGAGGTAATAAACAAAATGTGATATACAAAAGTGTGAATTAGTCTTACCAGAATGACTGTCTCTTTGACCCTCAGCCATGGCTTAGTGAATGGGTTACATTGCAACACATGGGGAGCCATCAGAGGAGAACCTTCAACAGAAATAAGATTTTTGGAGTTCATCCTCTCCTTCAGCTTTCTACCTATGACTATGACTAGCCTTCCAGGAGAGGACACAAGTACATAAAACAGATAGAATTACGTCTACGTACAGCTAACATAAAATTACATTACAATTATTACAAATAAGGCCACAGCAAGTAAATTTTATGGATGACATCCTCCACAGACTCCAAATCTAATGCAAGCGGGCGGAAAAAAAAGCAAGGCGGGCCAAAAAAACAAGGTTCCTACATTTTAAAATTTTGACTAAATCATTGTACACATGAGTTTTTTTCGGTGTTAACATCACATATACACAGGCAGCATCACATATCACTGCATCAAAGTAAGAAACAAAACATAAAATCAGAGCCTTTTCTTGTCTCCTCTCTCCATAGTACACAGACATCTTTGCCCATTTTCGGCATGTTGACCACTGTCAGAAGGCAACATAATTTCTTTTTTTCTTTTTTTTTTCAAAATCAGGCAAAAATTCATGCGTGCATTGATGTCATCCATAAAAATTACTTGCTGTGGCCTAACAAGATATGACAAGATAAGTAATTATATTTACTGGAGCTGATCTTGTCCCCCTTCTTGTAAATGGGCGTGACTTTGGCATGCTTCCATTTTGTCAAGAATTCCCGTGTAGAGTGATTTATTGAAGAGCTTAGTAAGAGACCAGGGCAAGAATTTGTGCCCCCACTTTTATCTAGCAACCTGGTGTCATGTCTAGGCCAGTGGCCTTCTTTGAATAACCTTTGACAGTTGTTCTGTGACAAATTCAACTGTGATTTGTGAGAAGGCGAAAAGTGCTGGTTGTTTTCTTGACAAACTGGACGGGTGAGAAAGGTGAAAGTGGCGCTGAGAGTCATACAAGTCCTCTATGACTTTATGGAAGAAAGTGTTGAGTATCCCAGTCATTCCTTGCTTATCAGAGGTACTCTGGCCCTCATATTCTAGGCAAGTGATAGTGTTTGGTGACTTGCTGGGAAGCAATTTACGAATGGCCTTCCAAATCCCCGTCTGACCCTCCTCAGCCCCCTGGATTATTGATTGAGCAGCATGATCTTTTTTAGCAATCCGGCACAAATAGTTAACTGTTTTTCATTGCCTTGTAGCTAGTTAAGTCCTACTCTCCAAGCAGAGGTTGTGGGGAATGATCGTTACCTTTTTATATATGGCCGTTTTTGTTGTTGTCCTGATCCCCACCAACCCGTCGGTGGCCGGAGACCTTCTCTGGCTAATGGATACTGCCTGGCCAATTTGATAATGTCTTTTGCCACCGAGAGGGATCTGCTTGGAGATTAGTAAAGTCCTTTCTTTTGATTTCCCGTCTGAAAGAAAAATAAAACAGCTGACGTTTGCCGGTGTAGTCTTTTTGCACAACAAATTAAAGCTGTCCTCAGCGCTGCCACGTTAAGAAACCTCCCGTCTCTCTTGTCTAGTTTTCCCTCTTTTTTGATTTTGTTATACCCCAATTAAAACGGGCTCTCTTTGTTCTTCAGCTATAGGTATACTTTGCCTGTCGGCGCGCCAAAAACCCCACCCACCAGCCGGGCGGTAAGATTTCATCTCCCCCATCCCCCCCGTAAATATCGTAAATATGATCGTACAGTCCCTAGGTTGCTTCTAGCCGTGGCCTTTTTATTACATTTCATTACCCTCTTGCCCGAATCAAGAGTCTCAACGGCTAGGTCTAGATAGGGTTAAAGGGAATTTTGTTCGAAATATAAGAACGTTTCTAAGTACATTGTATGTGTTAATGACACTATCGTCCAACAGTCGCAGCGAAAACGTCAGTTTTACTGCAGCCTAGAAAAGCCTTTAGCTGAGGTTTCCTTCTTGACTGATCGGCAAGACCGAAGAAATTTATACCGAGATTACTTATCTTTAGATTTCAAATAGTTTCGGCCGCGGATGGCGATAGAAAAAGGAGATTTTCAGTAGATGGAGAACTGAAAATGCAGGGAAAGATTACAGAGCATCCATCTTTATTTGTTCCCATTGATATGCAAATTGACAAGGAACACAACATATAATTCAATGTGCAGTTACAAACAGTTAAAGCCAATTGAGATATGACCAGACAAAAAGAACCGAACGCAAATACCTGTACAGTGGAGACGGGGGTGGAATGTGTTAACGGGAACTATGAAGACTACTGGCTAAAACTAAACTGCTAACTGTAGACCCTGCCCAAAATAGGACGGCGGAAAGTACCTGGGTTGGAACTTGGGGGAATCCCCGTCTCCCAGGTAACATGAATACACATTACGCCCTATTGTGTCAATTTGAACTCGATGCATCAGGCAAATGCTGGGCTTCGGGAGTCCGCAAGACGCCAGAGGAGGATCAACGATCAGGAAGTGGTTTAAAAGACATGTATCTCTAAACTTTTACAGCAGAAATTCGTAACAACAACAAACTACGAACATACAAATTACTTAAAACCACTTCAAACGAGGAAAACTATTTAAAGGTAACAAACATACGACACAGAATAGCCACTACAAGACTTAGGATTAGCTCACACACACTTCTTGTTAAAAAGGGTAGACACAACCACATTCCTCTGCAACGAAGAATCTGTCATAACTGTAACTTAAATGAGATTGAAGACGAGTCATTTTATTTTGGACTATAATAATGAAAGATTCTCTTCAATTGTATACAAGGTTATTTCCCTAGTTATAGACTTTTAGATAGAAAGCAAAAATTCACTCATGAAACTCGATAACCTTCGTACTATAAGCTCGATCTGTTCTTACGTTTACAACTGTCTTAAGAAGCGAGAAGAAGCAGAACCTGTAACCAGTAACCCAACACCACAAACACACACACACGCACGCACGCACGCGCGCGCGCGCACACACACACACACACACACACACACACACACACACACACACACACACACACACACACACACGTCCCAACCCAAAATATCAATTCCATTCGAATTTTCAACAGTATCAATCACACATTACTGTGTACGTTCTTTCATGCATCATCCAAATTCAAATATGGTCGTTGACTGCAGTACAGCCCCACCTATCATATTGTGTTAAAACTGCAGGACAACAGCCATCTAAGTGTTCCATTTCATAGAAATGTCATTAAGGATAAGGCCGTTCAAGAGATCTGCATTTGACATATCAATAAGTCATACTCAACATATGAATCTAATAACCACATAATGAATTTGAACTTCATTCATTTTCGTAGAACCAAGGAGCTTTCATCAAAATAACATTCTACCTTTATAGAGTATATAACGCGAGTCCACAAAGTAATTATGGTCACATTTCTCTCAAAAAATGAACAGAGCAGGAGTTATAGATGGTTAGATAAAACTTTTCTCCGTAGAAAGCTTTTGTGATGAGAACTGTCCTGGTTATGAGGTGCTGTGCACCTTCCTAAAATCCCCAGTAAAACTGATCTTGGTTGACCCCATTAGGCCGCGGCAAGTAAATTTTATGGATAACATCCTCCACAGATTCCAAATCTAATGCGAGCGGGCGAAAAAAAAACAAGGCGGGCCGAAAAAAAACAAGGTTCTTACATTTTGAAATTTTGACTCAATCGTACAAATGGTTTTGATTCAATGGGAACATCACATATACACCGCCAGCATCACATATCACTGCATCAAAGTAAGAAACAAAGCATAAAATCAGATCCTTGTCTTGTCTCCTCTCTTTATAAATTATAGTTATCTGCCATCCACCTTCCGGCATGGCAACAGACATCTTGGCCTATTTTCGGCATGGTGACCACTGTCAGAAGGCAACAAAATTTTTTTTCCCCCAAAATCAGGCGAAAATTAATGCGCGCATTGATGTCATCCATAAAATTACTTTCTGTGGCCTTACGTATTTCTCAACAGACCAACACACCAGCTGTATAACCACGTGATGGCCTTGCACTTCTGGCTTTTATAGGCCTCATCGTAATGGCAAGTGCTGCTCGTCAGGTAATTGGGTTTATTTCATCTGGTGGTATTCTATTTTAGAACTTCATTGCCTGCTGTAAAATGCGTCGTAAAACCGTGAGTTTACGACCTGTGGGCGTCTTTGTGGTGTCCTGCGTACTTCAGGGGGAGAGAGATAGAAGAGATCGAAGCTTCATCAGGAACGGCCGCATCTTTAATAGGTTTGTCATATTTTTTCAGTGATTGGGTCCGTGTAATCAACGGAAGCAATAAGAAGAAGGAACAGCAATAATGATAGCAATGAGCCCTTTGACTCGAGAAGATTTTGAAGTGGCCTTGAGGTTGTGTTTAATAGAAGGCCACTGCCAAGGTGACGTGAGAAAACTGCAGTGATTTGCTCGTCTTCATTTACTGGCACTGCAAAATCTCTGTGCAGCAAAACAGACATTTTTGCAAAATATTAAGCTAAGGCCATGTTGATTTGATTATATGGATGACATCCTCCGGGAGCCCCAAAACTGATGCGCGCGTGCGAATAAAAAAAAAGTTTTGCAAAAAAAAAGTTCTTTTCATTATGAAATCTACGTGGTCATGAGGGTTGAGCAAATGGCACAGAATATGGATTGGCGAATAATCTAGTCTTCAAGTTCATTTCTTTACAATTTCGTCTTTTTTCGTTTGATTTTGGCATTCTACGACATTGGTATAGTTTTTATTAATTTTTTTGTAACTTATGGTATATTTTTGCTCATTTTGCAACTGTTTTGTACGATTTACAGTATGGTTGAAAACTTTTTTTTTTG